>NW_027363249.1:1022500-1346289 GCF_046119375.1 Phyllobates terribilis
TATCAGAAGGTAATTGTATATTTATGTTTTACCATTCTTTTACGGTCACACTATATAAATCCATGCCGGTTGCATGGATTTATATAGTGTGACCAAGTTGTCAAGCACTTTCCAAGTGATGCTAAAATCGCTTGATAACCCGCATGCGGAAATGCATGTGAAGAACGCTTCACATCCGCATGTCCCTGGCAGGAAAAACGCATGTACAATCCGCATGTACAATCCGCATGCGTTTTTTCTGCCAGGGAGATGCAGAAATGCTCAAAAAAAATCCGGAGCATTTCTGCATCGTGGGCACATAGCCTTACATTAATTGTATGTCTCAATATTGAGCACACGTAGCCATCTATACACAGCAGGAGGCCGCACGTAGCCATCTATACACGGCGGGAGGCCGCACGTAGCCATCTATACACGGCGGGAGGCCGCACGTAGCCATCTATACACGGCGGGAGGCAGCACGTAGCCATCTATACACGGCGGGAGGCCACACGTAGCCATCTATACACGGCGGGAGGCCGCACGTAGCCATCTATACACGGCGGGAGGCCGCACGTAGCCATCTATACACGGCGGGAGGCCGCACGTAGCCATCTATACACGGCGGGAGGCCGCATGTAGCCATCTATACACGGCGGGAGGCCGCACGTAGCCATCTATACACGGCGGGAGGCCGCACGTAGCCATCTATACACGGTGGGAGGCCGCACGTAGCCATCTATACACGGCGGGAGGCTGCACGTAGCCATCTATACACGGCAGGAGGTCGCACGCAGCCATCTATAGACGGCGGGAGGCCGCACGGCGCCCCCCCAGAGACAGCAGGAGGCCGCACGGCGCCATCTATACTCAGCAGGAGGCCGCACGCAGTCACGCACACACACACACAAACATATACATACACGCATAAACACATTTGAAACACAAAAATACATATAAACAGACATCACACAATGATATCTGCCTGCACACACACACACACACAGAGACAGACACACATACAGACAGACACACACACAGACACACACACACAGACACACACACTCACCATCCCCCGGCTCGGCTCCAGCCCTCCTGGCTCCTGCTCCTCTCCAGTGGTAAGTAGCAGTGCAGGCCGGGCGCGCACTGCGTGACGTCACAGCTAGGAGACACAGCCGCGCACAGGGCTGTGTCTCCTAGCTGTGACGCGGCCGGGCCAGCACAGGGAAGTTAACTGCTGCAGTGCTGGCCCGGCCGAAGAGCCTGGATTGCCCTCATTATAATCCGCCTATGTATGAGAGCATTATATTGAGAGGCTTAATGACCGCAGTCGCTCCTGCGACCGGGCCCAGCCAACACCAACCCCTGCTTCAGCTGGATGTGTGTTCTCGGACTGACATTCCGCTGAAGTGCCACAATACACGCTGCTGACCTATCAGAGGCCAGCAGCTGACATCGGCATGTACGTCATTAGGGGCTGAAGTCAGCTGGCAGCTCCAGCAAAAAGACACCGTGAGGCGAGGGAGTGGAGAGAAGCTGAGTATAATGTTTTTTTTGTTTTTTTTTAAATCAGCGAGTACACGGTGCCCTTGGCCACACTACTACATGTAAGAGTATGGGCTGTGCATTATACTACATGGATGACTGTGGGCTGTGCATTATACTACATGTACGGACTATGGGCTGCGCATTATACTACATGTACGGACTATGGGCTGTGCATTATACTACATGTATGACTATGGGCTGTGCATTATACTAAGTGGATGACTGTGGGCTGTGCATTATACTAGATGTGTGGACTATGGGCTGTGCATTATACTACATGTATGGGCTGTGCATTATACGACATGTATGACTATGGGCTGTGCATTATACTAAGTGGATGACTGTGGGCTGTGCATTATACTAGATGTGTGGACTATGGGCTGTGCATTATACTACATGTATGGGCTGTGCATTATGCTACATGTATGGGTTGTGCATTATACTACATGTATGGACTATGGGCTGTGCATTACACTACATGTATGGACTATGGGCTGTGCATTACACTACATGTATGGACCATGGGCTGTGCATTATACTACATGGATGACTATGGGCTGTGTATTATACTACATGGATGACTATAGGCTGTGCATTATACTGTATGGAGGATTATGGGGAGTGCATTATACTTCTGTTATGGGGCCCCATCACTTCTATGTTTGCCCCTGGTGAGTGTAATAGTTTATTTTTTTCTGTACACTAAAGAACAGAGGCAGAACGGAGGACATATACCAGGTTGGGGTCAAGGATAAGGGACATACATATACAGTGGGTACGGAAAGTATTCAGACCCCTTTAAATTTTTCACTCTTTGTTTCATTGCAGCCATTTGGTAAATTCAAAAAAGTTCTTTTTTTTTCTCATTAACCCCTTTACAACCCAAAGTGGTTTGCACGTTAATGACCATGCCAATTTTTACAATTCTGACCACTGTCACTTTATGATGTAATAACTCTGGAATGCTTCAACGGATCCCCCTGATTCTTAGACTGTTTTTTTCATGACATATTGTAATTCATGATTGTGGTAAAATTTCTTCGATATCACTTGCGATTATTTGTGAAAAAAACAGAAATTTGGCAAAAATTTTGAAAATTTTTCAATTTTCAAAATTTGAATTTTTATGCCCTTAAATCAGAGAGATATGTCACACAAAATAGTTAATAAATAACATTTCCCACATGTCTACTTTACATCAGCACAATTTTGGAACCAAAATGTTTTTTTAATTAGGGAGTTATAAGGGTTAAAAGTTGACCAGCGATTTCTCATTTTTCCAACAAAATTTACAAAACCATTTTTTTAGGGACCACAACACATTTGAAGTCACTTTAAGGGGTCTTTATTAGAGTTGAGCCACCCCTGTAGTGTTCGGGTTCGGTTCGTCGAACACCGGTATGTTCGCCGAACTGTTCGTCGAACACCATTAAAACCAATGGCAGGCAAACAAAAAGACATAGAAACACATAGAAAACACCTTCAAAGGTGTCCAAAAGCTGACAAACTGCTCAGAAGACACAACTAACACATGAAAAAGTGACAAGTACATATAGTCATGCGAAAAGAAAAGAGGTGGAGGAGTAAAAGGAGGAGGAGACACAGATATAGGCATGTCATGCCCTTCTAAAATCAAGAAAGGCTGGATTAAAAATCTAAAATCAGCCTACCAACACCCAAACGTTGTGACAAGAAAATTAAAAAAATAAATATCTTTAGGTAGAATGGCGGCTCCATTCAGAACACTTTCCTTACAAGACGTAGTGGTATCCCCGTTGAGAGTTGTGCCAAAAACGGAACCCAATACATTCGGACTAATCCACCATTTGTCATATCCAAGGGGCAGGTCAGTAAACGACAACATCGACGCAGAACCAAGTACAGTAGTATATACTGTACATCCTTTCACAAGGCAATCAGGTGGGTCAAGAAGTTGGGAAGGGGCACCCTAATGGCCAAAACAGACATTGAGGGGGCGTTCTGGTTACTTACTACCTGTGCCTATGAATAGTGTCCGCCTATTGGGCTGCTTCTGGGAAGGAGCATACTATATAGATCGCTGTTTGCCCATGGGGTGCTCCAGATCCTGCTCACTATTTGAGGCGCTTAGTTGCTTCCTCGAATGGGTCGTCATGGACGTTTCTAAGGGGGCATATATTATCCATTAGCTCGATGACTTCTTGTGCCTGGGCCCAAAAGATTTGCCACAGTGTAAATACACGTGGTAGTCCACCTGTGAGAAGGAGAGAGCTGGAGGGAGAGCGGACACCACAGAGCCGAGGGGTTAGATGGAGAGCGGAAGAAGGAAAGAGGGCAAAGGAGGTAAGGGAGTACGGTGGAAGGCCGACCTGAGCTCCCCCACGTTCCTCCTACTGTGCGGGGAACAACCCTGGGAAGAAAAGCCGCTTGCGCATCCCTTTGAGGTTACGGGCAAGAGCGGGCAGAGGGACTACGCTGGAGTGCGAAGCCGACACGCTTGCCCGTGCGACCTCCGTGTCGCTGGGTTTGTGCCAGAGCCGCGGTGGACCCTGACGGCCAGTCCCACTCTCCTAATACTGGTGCCTGTCCACTCGTGGGTCAAGACCCCCTGCGGTGGAGGCAGGTCTAAGCTCTGTAATATGAATGAGTACACTTTAAATCCTTTTACAAGGATCTATTGGCGGGCAAGTCTGGTGCCAGCAGCCGCGGTAATTCCAGCTCCAGTAGCGTCCACTAAAGCTGCTGCAGTTAAAAAGCTTTTATGAGAATCGAGCTTGGCGGTCCGCCGCAAGGCGTGCTACCGCCAGTCCCAGCCCCTTTTCCTTCGGGCGCCTCCCCGATGCTCTTCACTGAGTGTCCCGGGGCCCGAAGCATTTCCTTTGAGAAAATTAAGTGTCCAAACCACAGGTGGTGTAGCTTGCTTAACAGCTGGGCTACTCCGCTGACTAGCAGACACTGCTACTAGGCCCAAAGTATTGCCTGGGCTAGATGCAGTTAAAAATTTTTAATTAGATCTACAGGCAGTGTAGCTTGCAAAACAGCTGGGCTATTCCGCTGACTAGCAGACACTGCTACTACGCCCAAAGTATTGCCTGGGCTAGATGCAGTTAAAAATTGTTATTAGATACAAAGGCGGTGTAGCTTGCTTCAGATGGGCTACTCCGCTGACTACGAGACACTGCTACTATCCCAAAATGATTGGCTGGGTTAGATGCAGTAAAAAATTGTTATTAGATACACAGGCGGTGTAGCTTGCTTCACAGCTGGGCTACTACGCTGACTAGCAGACACTGAAGCTTTGGAGCAGACCTCTGATTCCCAGGCTATAGTATGAGTAAACAGCTCTTCAGACTCAACCATCTGTGTTACCACAAGCCATAGTGTATGTAGTTTCTTACGGTTAAAGGGGGGGGGGGGCGACCCGACCCACCTGGAATTGACGATGCCAACGTCATGTAAAACACAGCAAGGGGACTCCAAAAAGAGTCTCCATTTTTTCCAAAAATTGTGGCACAGACACCACTTAAGTGGCATCAATTGCCCCAGAGTTGCTTAAAATGGTTGGTGAGGTGATTTTCACAAATCCTCAAGCTTTTAGTCTCCACAGGATGACACAGTGGTAGAAAAGTCTTTGCGGATCCATGATTTGTTCATCTTTATGAACGTGAGTCTGTCTACATTGTCAGTGGACAGCCGCGTGCGCTTATCTGTCAGCACACCACCAGCAGCGCTGAACACACGTTCAGAGAGAACGCTGGCTGCGGGGCATGACAAGATCTCCAAGGCGTGAGTGGCGAGTTCAGGCCATTTTTCCAGATTGGAAGCCCAAAATTAGCAAGGGTCCAGTGACACAGTTATGGCTTCGATGTTCACTTGGAGATACTCCTATACCATCCTCTCTAGGCGTTGACTACGTGTCAGACTTCTTGTCTCCTGTGGCCTTGCAAAGGATGGTCTAAAAAAAATTGGTGAAACGATTCCACAAAATTGCTGTTACCAGCAGATACGGTGTTACTGTTACGGTTTGAGTGATGAAGACTCGACAGTCCCACGGTTGGCAAGTTAGAACTGTGAGATTCACTACGTGCACCACTGGTGTTTTGTGGAAAAGGGCATGTAAGATTTTGTAACAGCCTCTGCTGATACTCCTGCATGCGTGAATCCCTCTCTATGGCAGGAATTATTTTGGCAAATTTACTTTTGTACCGTGGATCTAAGAGTGTGGCAACCCAGTAGTCGGGATTACTTCGAATTCTGACAATCCGAGGGTCATGTTGCAGGTACTGCAGCAAGAAAGCACTCATGAGTCTTGCGCATCCAGGAGGACCAAGTCCTTGTTGTGTTGGTGGCGAGGTAAGAATCATGCTTCCTTCCTCTGCCCTCTCCCCCCAACCTCACACAACAGAAATGTGATCAAGGTCTCCCGCATCTGATGAGTCTTCCATGCCCATCGCCAGTTCGTCCTCCACTTCTTCCTCAGCTCCTGCACCTTCCTCAACAGTTTGGCTGCTACCATGCGCCCTCGTTAATCCCTCTCCCCTGCCCTCCCATGCCTGCTGCCTTGGTGCTGCCGACCGTCTGGACCTTGGAGATGTTATCCCTTAAGCATAAGACTCCTCCTCCACTTCCTCCCCCTCCTCTTATCCCACTACCTGACTCCGAATTCTGTTTAACGTGTTCTCCAGCATGTAAATGACCAGAATAGTCATGTTGATAATGGCATCCTCAGCACTAAACATCTTCATCGCTGGTGCTGCCACAATCGCTGCAACATGTGCAGAGTTAAATTCCACCGTGTCGGCACGTTGCATTTCAGCCGGTGAACTGGCAGGCCCAACGACTTCTGTAGAGCTGCGAGATGCGAACGGCGGAAGTGAGCACACAGCGACCGTGCCCTCTGCAGAAGGCCATCTAGTCCGGGATAGTGGGCTAAAAATTGCTGGACAACCAGGTTCAACACATGAGCCATACAAGGCACGTGTGTGACATTGCCCCGGCGAAGGGCCACACCCAGGTTTGCAGCATTGTCGCACATGGCCTTCCCTGGCTGCAGGTCCTGTGGAGCCAACCATTCATAAAACTCGGTCTCCAGAGCTGACCACAACTCCTCAGCTGTGTGACTCACACTTCCCAGACATTTCAAAGTAAACACCGCCTGATGCCGTTGAGCCCTGCTGCCAGCATAGTAAGGAGGTGTTCAGGATTCCTTCTGCGCAGTTAGAACACGGGCAGCATTACCAGACAGGCTTTGGGTGCAGGTGGAGGACCGAGAGGAGGTTGAGGAGGCAGAAGCAGTGGAGGAACTTCTAGAGAAAAAGGATTGACGCACAACTCGTGGGGATGGCAAGACTTGGACAGCAGCCCCTTGTCCTGCTGTCACCATAGTTACCCAGTGCCCAGTCAGCGACATGTAACGCCCCTGTCCATGCCTACTCGTCCAAGTGTGTGGTGAAATGCACCCTGTCACACACAGAGTTTCTCAAAGAAGCCGTGATGTTGTGTGCGACATGCTGGTGTAGCACAGGCACACCTTTCTTTGAGAAGTAGTGGCGACTGGGCATCTGGTACTGGGGCACTGCGACGGACATAAGGTCTCGAAAATCCTCTGTGTCCACCAGGCGGAAAGGCAGTATTTCTGTAGCCCACAGCTTGCAGATGGTGAAATTGAACCTCTTAGCTTTGTCATGGCTAGGAGGAAATGGTCTTTTACTTGTCCACAGATGAGGGACCGAGGGCTGGCTGTTGTAATTAGACGGGGTTGAGTAGGGTGTCCCCGGCAAACTGCCGGTCTGTGAGGAAGATGCAGGCAGACATGTTAGGTTGCCTTGATCCAAAGGTGGTGCTCTTGATGTCGGAGAGGGCTCAACACCAGCTGGTGTTTCCACTTCCAAATGAACTGATGACCTGCCAATCACACTGGATGTTGCGGGTAAAGAGGTGGCAGGTCTGCGTCCAAACACATGTGTGACTGCTGTCCCCCCAGTCACAGAGGATGAAGAGGCCGCGGATGCACAAGATAGGGCAGACGGTGGTTGGCCCGGCTCGCTAGGCCGCATTGTAGCATAGTGAGCTTCCCACTGCAACTTATGCTTCATATCCATGTGACGGTTCATGCATGAAGGACTCAAACTATGGATTTTTTGGCCTCTACTTAGCTTTTGGTGACAACTGTTACAGATAACATGAGTTGGGTCATCCTTATCGATCTGAAAAAATGCCCAGGCTATGCAAGGCTTAGAGCTCATGCGACCTGAAGAGCCACCACAACTTGAGGTCAGAGGCAGAGTTGTGGTTGAGGATGCAGTTGTTGACGTGCTTCCAGTACTCCGTCTCTGTCCAGGAAGGCGCAACCTAACCTCGTCGTCAATAGCATCCTCCTCCACCTCCTCTGCTGACCTCATCGACTGGCTGACTGTGGGTTGACAGTAAGTGGGATCTCTAACCTCGTCATCATCACCCTGTGTGTTCTCACACCCGTCGTCCTCAGAGCCAACCTCTTCCTGCCCTGACCGAAAAGTCAAGTTGTCGCTCCAATCAGGTATCTGAGTCTCATCATCATTTTCCTCATTGTCTCCACCAACAGGAGTTACAGTTTGGGAACGAGGGTCTACATTATGCTCAGAACCTTCTTCATCTGGGCCTGGATCCGACTCAAACATTCTGGGCATCAGTGCAGATCATTTCCTCGTCTGGATTCACAGAAGCTCTGGAGCAGACCTCTGATTCCCAGGCTATAGTATGAGTAAACAGCTCTGCAGACTCAACGATCTGTGTTACCCCATACTCAGACGGGCAGCTGTAGATTTGGGAGCTGTGAGGAAGCAAGTTCGATTGGGGTGACACCTCTGAGGACTGGAGTATTTGTGATGTTGAAGTTGAGGTGGAGGAGAGCCCACTTGAAGGAGCACTTGATATCCGTTGAAGCACCTGCTGTTTTTGTGCCTCATCTGGAATTTGTAGCGATGGGCGTGTTCGTAAGAAAGGGATCGTATCACATTGTCCACGAAAAGAAGTAGACATCTTAGTTTGGCTGGAAGATGGTCTTTCTTCTGCACATGTTACTGTTGCTTTAACACCTACCCCACGGACACAAGTTTTTTTTCACTTTCCAACACACCTATTCCCCTTTCCACCAGCAGCAGGCCTTTTGCCACTCATTTTGGTGGTTAACTAATTGGCAACTCTGTAGTTGTTTGCACAAAAAACGATGGATGGAAACCGAGCAGAGCTGAGTGGCCAAACTGTGGTACTAGGCCAAAAGGATTGGCTGGGTTAGATGCAGTAAAACAATTTCATTAGATACACAGGAGGTGTAGCTTGCTTCACAGTTGGACTACTCCGCTGACTACGAGACACTGCTACTATGTCCAAAAGGATTTACTGGGCTAGATGCAGTAAAAAATTGTTATTAGATACACAGGTGGTGTAGCTTGGTTCAGATGGGCTACTCCAATGACTAACAGACACTGCTACAAGCCCCAAAGGATTTACTTGGCTAGATGAAGTAAATAATTGTTATTAGATACACAGGTGGTGTAGCTTGGTTCAGATGGGCTACTCCAATGACTAACAGACACTGCTACAGGCCCAAAAGGATTTACTGGGCTAGATGCAGTAAAAAATTGTTATTTGATACACAGGTTTTGTAGCTTGGTTCAGATGGGCTACTCCAATGACTAACAGATACTGCTACAGGCCCAAAAGGATTTACTTGGCTAGATGCAGTAAAAAATTGTTATTAGATACACAGGTGGTGTAGCTTGGTTCAGATGGGCTACTCCAATGACTAACAGACACTGCTACAGGCCCAAAAAGATTTACTGGGCTAGATGCAGTAAAAAATTGTCATTAGATACACAGGTGGTGTAGCTTGGTTCAGATGGGCTACTCCAATGACTAACAGACACTTCTACAGGCCCAAAAGGATTGGCTTAGCTACATTTAGCCAAATGCTGTGAAAAACACTGGCACAGCACTGGCACAGACCTGCCTGGCAAAAAGTGCTAGGAACTGCTGTAACCTAGCCCTCAAAAGGGCTGCAATTACAACTAGTCCCTACTACCTAAACCTCTCTCTCTATTTAACAGCAAATTCGCTCCCAATTCACACAGTTATACTGTATAGCTCTCACAGCAGCAGTGGTGCCGTCTAACACTCAGCTGCAGCAGTGAGAAAATGGTGGCGACGGGGAAAATGGCTGGGTCTTACAGGGCAAGGACATGTGACATACACAGCCAATGACACATGCCCTTGCTTGTGTGAAAAAAAAGCACTTCGCTGCGTGTGTGCGCTGCTGATAGGCTGACAGACTGCACCGCGCCACTGTAAATGTGGGAAAGAAGAAAAAATGGAGATCGGCTTTATTTCTGCAGAGATCCATCCCCTGCCCCTCCCCCCGCCCACTCTACACTGAAACTGTCTATTAACATTGATTAACAGTATTACTATGAAAAAATCCAGTTATGATTTTGGTGCACGAACAGTTATCGAACATAACCTCGAACAGCCGAATTTTTTGCAAATCGTTCGGGTTCGTCGAACGGCTCGAAGACCGCCCAAAACAGCTCGAATTTGAGATTGGCAAACAGTTTGAGTCGAACACCGCTCATCTCTAGTCTTTATGACAAAAAATACCCAAAAGTGACACCATTCTAAAAACTGCACCCCTCAAGGTGCTCAAAACCATATTCAAGAAGTTTATTAACCCTTCAGGTGCTTCACAGGAATTTTTGGAATGTGGAAGAAAAAAATTAACATTTAACTTTTTTCACAAAAATGTTACTTTAGACCCAATTTTTTTTTTTTTCTCGCAGTGATAACAGGAAAAAATGGACGCCAAAATTTGTTGTGCAATTTCCCCTGAGCATCGGGTCGTCATAGCAACATCCTGGAAGCCGCGGCAAACAACGTTGGACGCCGGCAGGAGAGGTGAGTATCGGCGATCACCTCCACTTGCCCCCACAATGGTGCGATCGACTTTGATCGCCGCATTGCGGGGGTTAATGTGCCGGGAGCTCCCAGCACATAGCATCGGGTGTCAGCTGTGACAATCAGCTGACACCCGGCGGCGATCGCGCCTGCACAGCCTGTGTGCGGGCGAAATCCACAGGACGTACTAATACATACCTGACTCTTAAAGCCCAGGGTGCAGGTACGTATTAGTACGCCCTCGGCTTTTAAAGGGTTAAAGTACACTCTGCACCCCACTTGACTGAAAAAAACAGAAATGTAGAAATTTTTGCAAATTTATTAAAAAAGAAAAACTGAAATATCACATGGTCATAAGTATTCAGACCCTTTGCTCAGTATTAAGTAGAAGCACCCTTTTGGGCTAGTACAGCCATGAGTCTTCTTGGGAATGATGCAACAAGTTTTTCACACCTGGACTTGGGGATCCTCTGCCATTCTTCCTTGCAGAACCTCTCCAGGTTGGATGGTGAATGTTGGTGGACAGACATTTTCAGGTCTCTCCAGAGATGCTCAATTAGGTTTAGGTCAGGGCTGTGGCTGGGCCAGTCAAGAATGGTCACCGAGTTTTTCTAAAGCCACTCCTTTTTTATTTTAGCTGTGGGCTTAGGGTCATTGTCTTGTTGGAAGGTGAACCTTTTGCCAAGTATGAGGTCCAGAGCACTCTGGAAGAGGTTTTTATCCAGGATATCTCTGTACTTGGCCGCATTCATGTTTCTTTCAATTGCAACCAGTCGTCCTGTCCCTGCAGCTGATAAACACCCCCATAGCATGATGCTGCCACCACCATGTTTCACTGTTGGGATTGTATTGGGCAGGTGATGAGCAGTGCCTGGTTTTCTCCACACATACCGCTTAGAATTATCACCAAAAAGTTCTATCTTCATCTCATCAGACCAGAGTATCTTATTTCTCATAGTCTGGGAGAACTTCATGTGTTTTGAGCAAACTCTATGCGGGCTTTCATATGTCTTGCACTGAGGAGAGGCTTCCGTTGGGCCACTGTGCCATAAAGGCCCGACTGGTGGAGGGCTGCAGTGATAGTTGACTTTGTGGAACTTTCTCCCATCTCCCTACTGCATCTCTGGAGCTCAGCCACAGTGATCTTGGGGTTCTTCTTTACCTCTCTCACCAAGGCTCTTCTCCCACGATTGCTCAGTTTGGCAGGACGGCCAGGTCTAGGAAGACTTCTGGTGGTCCCAAACTTCTTCCATTTAAGGATTATGGAGGCCACTGTGCTCTTAGGAACCTTGAGTAATGCAGAAATTCTTTTGTAACCTTGGCCAGATCTGTGCCTTGCCACAATTCTGTCTCTGAGCTCCTTGGGCAGTTCCTTTGAGCTCATGATTCTCATTTGGTCTGACATGCACTGTGAGCTGTGAGGTCTTATATAGACAGGTGTGTGCCTTTCCAAATCAAGTCCTATCAGTTTAATTAAACACAGCTGGACCCAATGAAGGAGTAGAACCATCTCAAGGAGGATCACAAGGAAATGGACAGCATGTGACTTAAATATGAGTGTCTGAGCAATGGATCTGAATACTTATAACCATGTGATATTTCAGTTTTTCTTTTTTAATAAATTTGCAAAAATTTCTACATGTTTTTCAGTCAAGATGGGGTGCAGAGTGTACATTAATGAGAAAAAAAATGAACGTTATAGAATTTACCAAATAGCTGCAATGAGCAAAGAGTGAAAAAATGTAAAGGAGTCTGAATACTTTCCGTACCCACTGTATATATCAGGATGGGGGGTGGTCGAAATCTCACAACGTGTCCCATCAGACCTTAGCTGTACCTCTGATTATACTGTGTGGGGGGATGGCAGTACTATGGGAACATTACACTACGTGGGGCCAAGAAAGGGCCCTGTACTATGAGGACAATACGGTTCCTCACTTCCTGCCTCCATAGTTGGGTCGTATGTATCTATTACAGGAAACAGAACAAAAACCTTATGATTCTTATAAAGGGGCAACACAAGACCCCAAAAGAGTCTCCGTGCTGAAGGGGTTAATGCCCCCTGCGCCCAGTAATGGGGGTCTCCACATACCTCCACCTGCAGAGCCGCCACCACATATATGGCTGCTCTGTGCGCACAGGAGCTGTGATGAGGTCACAGGAGGGGAGGAGTCAGGGGTCACATGATCAGGGGCCTCAGTGGATGCAGGACTCTGCTGTGCTGGTTGTCATGGTGCTGGATGAGCTGAAGTTTATGTGTGGGGTCAGGAGGGGTTTACAGTGTGGATGTAGCAGAGCCGCGCGTGTACGAGGTGTACGGAGCAGAGCCGCGTGTGTACGAGGTGTACGGAGCGGAGCCGCGTGTGTACGAGGTGTACGGAGCAGAGCCGCGTGTGTACGAGGTGTACGGAGCGGAGCCGCGCGTGTACGAGGTGTACGGAGCAGAGCCGCGCGTGTACGAGGTGTACGGAGCAGAGCCGCGTGTGTACGAGGTGTACGGAGCAGAGCTGCGTGTGTACGAGGGGTACGGAGCGGAGCCGCGTGTGTATGAGGTGTACGGAGCAGAGCCGCGTGTGTACGAGGTGTACGGAGCAGAGCCGCGTGTGTATGAGGTGTACGGAGCGGAGCCGCGCGTGTACGAGGTGTACGGAGCGGAGCCGCGCGTGTACGAGGTGTACGGAGCGGAGCCGCGCGTGTACGAGGTGTACGGAGCGGAGCCGCGTGTGTACGAGGTGTACGGAGCAGAGCCGCGTGTGTACGAGGTGTACGGAGCAGAGCCGCGTGTGTACGAGGCGTGCGGAGCAGAGCCGCGTGTGTACGAGGTGTATGGAGCAGAGCCGCGTGTGTACGAGGTGTGCGGAGCGGAGCCGCGCGTGTACGAGGCGTACGGAGCGGAGCCGCGCGTGTACGAGGCGTACGGAGAGGAGCTGCGCGTGTGTACCAGGTGTACGTAGCGGAGCCGCGTGTGAACGAGGTGTACGGAGCGGAGCCGCGTGTGTACGAGGTGTACGGAGCGGAGCCCTGTGTGTACGAGGTGTACGGAGCAGAGCCGCGCGTGTACGAGGCGTACGGAGCGGAGCCGCGCGTGTACGAGGCGTACGGAGCGGAGCCGCGCGTGTACGAGGCGTACGGAGCGGAGCCACGCGTGTACGAGGCGTACGGAGCGTAGCCGCGCGTGTACGAGGCGTACGGAGCGGAGCCACGCGTGTACGAGGCGTACGGAGAGGAGCTGCACGTGTGTACCAGGTGTACGGAGCGGAGCCGCGTGTGAACGAGGTGTACGGACCGGAGCCGCGTGTGTACGAGGTGTACGGAGCGGAGCCCTGTGTGTACGAGGTGTACGAAGCGGAGCCGCGTGTGTACGAGGTGTACGGAGCTGAGCCGCGCGTGTACGAGGCGTGCGGAGCGGAGCCGCGCGTGTACGGAGCGGAGCCACGCGTGTACGAGGCGTACGGAGCGGAGCCGCGCGTGTACGAGGCGTACGGAGCGGAGCCGCGCATGTACAGAGCGGAGCCACGCGTGTACGAGGCGTACGGAGCGGAGCCGCGCGTGTACGGAGCGGAGCCACGCGTGTATGAGGCGTACGGAGCGGAGCCACGCGTGTACGAGGCGTACGGAGCGGAGCCGCGCGTGTACGAGGCGTACGGAGCGGAGCCACGCGTGTACGAAGCGTACGGAGCGGAGCCGCGCGTGTACGAGGCTTACGGATCGGAGCCGCACGTGTACGTGGCGTACGGAGCGGAGCCGCGCGTGTACGAGGCGTACGGAGCGGAGCCGCGCGTGTACGAGGCATACGGAGCGGAGCCGCGCGTGTACGAGGCGTGCGGAGCCGTGCGTGTACGAGGCGTGCGGAGCGGAGCCGCGCCTGTACGTGGCGTACGGAGCGGAGCCGCGCGTGTATGAGGCGTGCGGAGCGGAGCCGCGCGTGTACGAGGTGTGCGGAGCGGAGCCGCGCGTGTACGAGGCGTACGGAGCAGAGCCGCGCGTGTACAAGGCGTACGGAGCGGAGCCGCGCGTGTACGAGGCGTACGGAGCGGAGCCGCGCATGTACGAGGTGTACGGAGCGGAGCCGCGCATGTACGAGGTGTACGGAGCGGAGCCGCGCGTGTACGGAGCGGAGCCGCGCGTGTACGAGGTGTACGGACCGGAGCCGCGTGTGTACGAGGTGTACGGAGCGGAGGCCTGTGTGTACGAGGTGTACGAAGCGGAGCCGCGTGTGTACGAGGTGTACGGAGCTGAGCCGCGCGTGTACGAGGCGTGCGGAGCGGAGCCACGCATGTACGAGGCGTACGGAGCGGAGCCGCGCGTGTACGGAGCGGAGCCACGCGTGTACGAGGCGTACGGAGCGGAGCCGCGCGTGTACGAGGCGTACGGAGCGGAGCCGCGCATGTACAGAGCGGAGCCACGCGTGTATGAGGCGTACGGAGCGGAGCCGCGCGTGTACGAGGCGTACGGAGCGGAGCCGCGCGTGTACGAGGCTTACGGAGCGGAGCCACGCGTGTACGAAGCGTACGGAGCGGAGCCGCGCGTGTACGAGGCTTACGGATCGGAGCCGCACGTGTACGTGGCGTACGGAGCGGAGCCGCGCGTGTACGAGGCGTGCGGAGCCGTGCGTGTACGAGGCGTGCGGAGCGGAGCCGCGCCTGTACGTGGCGTACGGAGCGGAGCCGCGCGTGTACGAGGCGTACGGAGCGGAACCGCGCGTGTACGGGGCGTACGGTGCGGAGCCGCGCATGTACGGAGCGGAGCCACGCGTGTACGAGGCGTACGGAGCGGAGCCGCGCGTGTACGAGGCGTACGGAGCGGAGCCGCGCGTGTACGAGGCGTACGGAGCGGAGCCACGCGTGTACGAGGCGTACGGAGCGGAGCTGCGCGTGTACGAGGCTTACGGATCGGAGCCGCACGTGTACGTGGCGTACGGAGCGGAGCCGCGCGTGTACGAGGCGTGCGGAGCCGTGCGTGTACTAGGCGTGCGGAGCGGAGCCGCGCCTGTACGTGGCGTACGGAGCGGAGCCGCGCGTGTACGAGGCGTACGGAGCGGAACCGCGCGTGTACGGGGCGTACGGTGCGGAGCCGCGCATGTACGGAGCGGAGCCACGCGTGTACGAGGCGTACGGAGCGGAGCCGCGCGTGTACGAGGCGTACGGAGCGGAGCCGCGCATGTACAGAGCGGAGCCACGCGTGTACGAGGCGTACGGAGCGGAGCCGCGCGTGTACGGAGCGGAGCCACGCGTGTACGAGGCGTACGGAGCGGAGCCGCGCGTGTACGAGGCGTACGGAGCGGAGCCGCGCATGTACAGAGCGGAGCCACGCGTGTATGAGGCGTACGGAGCGGAGCCGCGCGTGTACGAGGCGTACGGAGCGGAGCCGCGCGTGTACGAGGCTTACGGAGCAGAGCCACGCGTGTACGAAGCGTACGGAGCGGAGCCGCGCGTGTACGAGGCTTACGGATCGGAGCCGCACGTGTACGTGGCGTACGGAGCGGAGCCGCGCGTGTACGAGGCGTGCGGAGCCGTGCGTGTACGAGGCGTGCGGAGCGGAGCCGCGCCTGTACGTGGCGTACGGAGCGGAGCCGCGCGTGTACGAGGCGTACGGAGCGGAACTGCGCGTGTACGGGGCGTACGGTGCGGAGCCGCGCATGTACGGAGCGGAGCCACGCGTGTACGAGGCGTACGGAGCGGAGCCGCGCGTGTACGAGGCGTACGGAGCGGAGCCACGCGTGTACGAGGCGTACGGAGCGGAGCTGCGCGTGTACGAGGCGTACGGAGCGGAGCCACGCGTGTACGAGGCGTACGGAGAGGAGCTGCACGTGTGTACCAGGTGTACGGAGCGGAGCCGCGTGTGAACGAGGTGTACGGACCGGAGCCGCGTGTGTACGAGGTGTACGGAGCGGAGCCCTGTGTGTACGAGGTGTACGAAGCGGAGCCGCGTGTGTACGAGGTGTACGGAGCTGAGCCGCGCGTGTACGAGGCGTGCCGAGCGGAGCCACGCGTGTACGAGGCGTACGGAGCGGAGCCGCGCGTGTACGGAGCGGAGCCACGCGTGTACGAGGCGTACGGAGCGGAGCCGCGCGTGTACGAGGCGTACGGAGCGGAGCCGCGCATGTACAGAGCGGAGCCACGCGTGTACGAGGCGTACGGAGCGGAGCCGCGCGTGTACGGAGCGGAGCCACGCGTGTATGAGGCGTACGGAGCGGAGCCACGCGTGTACGAGGCGTACGGAGCGGAGCCGCGTGTGTACGAGGCGTACTGAGCGGAGCCGCGCGTGTACGAGGCGTACGGAGCGGAGCCACACGTGTACGAAGCGTACGGAGCGGAGCCGCGCGTGTACGAGGCTTACGGATCGGAGCCGCACGTGTACGTGGCGTACGGAGCGGAGCCGCGCGTGTACGAGGCGTACGGAGCGGAGCCACGCGTGTACGAGGCATACGGAGCGGAGCCGCGCGTGTACGAGGCGTGCGGAGCCGTGCGTGTACGAGGCGTGCGGAGCGGAGCCGCGCCTGTACGTGGCGTACGGAGCGGAGCCGCGCGTGTATGAGGCGTGCGGAGCGGAGCCGCGCGTGTACGAGGTGTGTGGAGCGGAGCCGCGCGTGTACGAGGCGTACGGAGCAGAGCCGCGCGTGTACAAGGCGTACGGAGCGGAGCCGCGCGTGTACGAGGCGTACGGAGCGGAGCCACGCATGTACGAGGTGTACGGAGCGGAGCCGCGCGTGTACGAGGTGTACGGAGCGGAGCCGCGCGTGTACGAGGTGTACGGAGCGGAGCCGCGTGTGTACGAGGTGTACGGAGCAGAGCCGCGTGTGTACGAGGCGTGCGGAGCAGAGCCGCGTGTGTACGAGGTGTATGGAGCAGAGCCGCGTGTGTACGAGGTGTGCGGAGCGGAGCCGCGCGTGTACGAGGCGTACGGAGCGGAGCCGCGCGTGTACGAGGCGTACGGAGAGGAGCTGCGCGTGTGTACCAGGTGTACGTAGCGGAGCCGCGTGTGAACGAGGTGTACGGAGCGGAGCTGCGTGTGTACGAGGTGTACGGAGCGGAGCCCTGTGTGTACGAGGTGTACGGAGCAGAGCCGCGCGTGTACGAGGCGTACGGAGCGGAGCCGCGCGTGTACGAGGCGTACGGAGCGGAGCCGCGCGTGTACGAGGCGTACGGAGCGGAGCCACGCGTGTACGAGGCGTACGGAGCGTAGCCGCGCGTGTACGAGGCGTACGGAGCGGAGCCACGCGTGTACGAGGCGTACGGAGAGGAGCTGCACGTGTGTACCAGGTGTACGGAGCGGAGCCGCGTGTGAACGAGGTGTACGGACCGGAGCCGCGTGTGTACGAGGTGTACGGAGCGGAGCCCTGTGTGTACGAGGTGTACGAAGCGGAGCCGCGTGTGTACGAGGTGTACGGAGCTGAGCCGCGCGTGTACGAGGCGTGCGGAGCGGAGCCGCGCGTGTACGGAGCGGAGCCACGCGTGTACGAGGCGTACGGAGCGGAGCCGCGCGTGTACGAGGCGTACGGAGCGGAGCCGCGCATGTACAGAGCGGAGCCACGCGTGTACGAGGCGTACGGAGCGGAGCCGCGCGTGTACGGAGCGGAGCCACGCGTGTATGAGGCGTACGGAGCGGAGCCACGCGTGTACGAGGCGTACGGAGCGGAGCCGCGCGTGTACGAGGCGTACGGAGCGGAGCCACGCGTGTACGAAGCGTACGGAGCGGAGCCGCGCGTGTACGAGGCTTACGGATCGGAGCCGCACGTGTACGTGGCGTACGGAGCGGAGCCGCGCGTGTACGAGGCGTACGGAGCGGAGCCGCGCGTGTACGAGGCATACGGAGCGGAGCCGCGCGTGTACGAGGCGTGCGGAGCCGTGCGTGTACGAGGCGTGCGGAGCGGAGCCGCGCCTGTACGTGGCGTACGGAGCGGAGCCGCGCGTGTATGAGGCATGCGGAGCGGAGCCGCGCGTGTACGAGGTGTGCGGAGCGGAGCCGCGCGTGTACGAGGCGTACGGAGCAGAGCCGCGCGTGTACAAGGCGTACGGAGCGGAGCCGCGCGTGTACGAGGCGTACGGAGCGGAGCCGCGCATGTACGAGGTGTACGGAGCGGAGCCGCGCATGTACGAGGTGTACGGAGCGGAGCCGCGCGTGTACGGAGCGGAGCCGCGCGTGTACGAGGTGTACGGACCGGAGCCGCGTGTGTACGAGGTGTACGGAGCGGAGGCCTGTGTGTACGAGGTGTATGAAGCGGAGCCGCGTGTGTACGAGGTGTACGGAGCTGAGCCGCGCGTGTACGAGGCGTGCGGAGCGGAGCCACGCGTGTACGAGGCGTACGGAGCGGAGCCGCGCGTGTACGGAGCGGAGCCACGCGTGTACGAGGCGTACGGAGCGGAGCCGCGCGTGTACGAGGCGTACGGAGCGGAGCCGCGCATGTACAGAGCGGAGCCACGCGTGTATGAGGCGTACGGAGCGGAGCCGCGCGTGTACGAGGCGTACGGAGCGGAGCCGCGCGTGTACGAGGCTTACGGAGCGGAGCCACGCGTGTACGAAGCGTACGGAGCGGAGCCGCGCGTGTACGAGGCTTACGGATCGGAGCCGCACGTGTACGTGGCGTACGGAGCGGAGCCGCGCGTGTACGAGGCGTGCGGAGCCGTGCGTGTACGAGGCGTGCGGAGCGGAGCCGCGCCTGTACGTGGCGTACGGAGCGGAGCCGCGCGTGTACGAGGCGTACGGAGCGGAACCGCGCGTGTACGGGGCGTACGGTGCGGAGCCGCGCATGTACGGAGCGGAGCCACGCGTGTACGAGGCGTACGGAGCGGAGCCGCGCGTGTACGAGGCGTACGGAGCGGAGCCACGCGTGTACGAGGCGTACGGAGCGGAGCTGCGCGTGTACGAGGCGTACGGAGCGGAGCCACGCGTGTACGAGGCGTACGGAGAGGAGCTGCACGTGTGTACCAGGTGTACGGAGCGGAGCCGCGTGTGAACGAGGTGTACGGACCGGAGCCGCGTGTGTACGAGGTGTACGGAGCGGAGCCCTGTGTGTACGAGGTGTACGGAGCAGAGCCGTGTGTGTACGAGGTGTACGGAGCGGAGCCGCGTGTGTACGAGGTGTACGGGGCGGAGCCACGTGTGTACGAGGTGTACGGAGCGGAGCCGCGTGTGTACGAGGTGTACTTAGCAGAGCCGTGTGTGTACGAGGTGTACAGAGCGGAGGTTTTATTCGATAATCTCGTCCTCCCATTTGGATTCTCCAATGCACCAACAGGATTTCACAACTTTCTGAATGATATTTCTCTGATTACATTGGGAGATTTCTTGTGATTTTCCTTGATGATATAGAATTTTCTCTCCTGATTTGGATTCTCACCAGGAACATGTCCGTGTTGTATTAGAAAGGTTGAGGGAGAATTCTTTGTTTGTTACAATTGAAAAATGTTTTTTTTTTCTGTTCAGGAAGTTTCATTCCCGGGTCATTTTATCGGCTGATGGGTTTACGATGGATCCTGGGAAGGTGAAAGCCATAATAGATTGGGTCCAACCTAGTGACCTGAAGGTGTTGCAACATTTTGTAGGATTCGCCAACTATTATAGGAAATTCTTTAGGTTTTTTTTCTCAGATTACTGACCTCACACGTAAGGGGGCAGATCTCAAGGTTTGGCCACTGGATGCTTTTAGGCTATGTGCCCACGATGCAGAAATGAAGCAGAAAATTTCTGCAGCATTTCTGCATCTCCCTGGCAGAAAAAACGCATGCAGATTGTACATGCAGATTGTGCATGGTTTTCCTGCAGAATACATGCGGATTCACATGCGTTTCCGCATGCAGATTGACAAGCGCTTTCCAGGCGATAGCATCACTTGGAAAGTGCTTGACAACTAGGTCACACTGTATAAATCCATGCAAACAGCATGGATTTATACAGTGTGAACTGTAAAAATTAAAACAAATCAAGCTATACTCACCCCCGAGGCCCCGGCGTGGCTGCAGCGCTGCTTCCTGGCTGGTTCCCGGCTGCCGGCATATCGCGAGACAGAGCGGTGAAGGGCCTGCGGTCACATGACTGTGACGTCACCGCAGGTCCTCAAGCGATGCCGGCATTCAGAGACAAGCCTTCGGAAAGGTGAGTATAAACTTTATTTGTTATTTTATTCTTTTTTTACAGGTACAATGGTACCCAGGTCTGGATGAGAGTCTCCTCTCCTCCAGAACTGGGTACCATCCGCACATAGAGACGCATAGAAGCCGCTTGTACAAATGTACAGTCGCGGTTTCTATGTGTCTCAATGCAAGTCAATGGCGGGAGTTCCGCTGCGCTACCGCAAAATTAAATGACATGCTGCGGATTTTTGTACGCAGCATAAACGCTGCGGAAAAATCCGCAGCATGTGCATAGAACATGCGGAATCCCCTTGGGGACCATGGGGTGCGGATTACCTAGCGTTTCACAAGCGTTTACGCTGCGGAAATTCCGCAGCATAAACGCTTGAAAAACGCTACGTGGGCACACAGCCTGAGGGCTTTTGAGAAATTGAAGAAGTGTTTGTCTGCTCCTGTTCTAATCCAACCCCATCTCCAAGAACCATTCATTGTGGAGGTGGATGTTTCGGAGGTCGGGGTAGGGGCCATTTTATGTCAGTATTCCAAGACTCTGACCAATTTGCGGCCATGTGGTTTTTTATCAAGAAAATTTTCATCTGCTGAAATAAATTCTGCTGTTGGGAATTGTGAGTTACTCACTGTTAAATTAGCCTTTAAGGTTTGAAGACATTTTCTGGAGGGAGAAGTTCATGAAATCACTGTGGTCACTGACCAGAAGAATTTAGCGTATATTGAATCAGCTAAATTGCTAACTCCTAGACAGGCCAGAGGGTGCTTTTTTTTCTCTAGATTCAATTTCTCTATCACTTTCAGGCCGAGGTCCAAGCAGTTTTAGTTCTGTTTCTCCTCCAAAACCTCCATTCTCCCTGAGGGCATTGTGGTTTCTGTGATATCGTTGGAGGTTGAAGCTGAGATCCGTAAAGTCCAATCGTTTGCTCCTTTCGCCACGCCTAGGTCCAAATTATTTGTAGTTGTGTACCTAAGATTGCGTCTGTTGCAGGAGTTTCATGATTTAATCATGAGTGGTCATCCGCGGTTCACAGCTATGCAGAAAGCTATTACTAGGCGTTTTTGGTGGCCATCTATGAATAATTATATTAAAGATTTTGTATCTGCTTGTGTAGTTTGCGCACACGCTAAAGTCTGTCATAACAGTCCGGTTGGAGTATTGGCTCCATTGCAATTCCAGAAAGACAGTGAACTCATCTGTCCATGGATTTCATCATGGATTTGCCTCTGCTTGGTGGGAAGACTGTCTTTGGGTGGTAGTTGACTGATTCATTAAACGGGCTCATTTTGTTCCTTTGTCAGAGGATTACCTAATGCAGAGACATTCTCCAGGTTTTTTTAATTCGCATAAAGTAAGACTACATGGGATCCCACTTAACATTATGTTTGATAGGGTAATGCAATTTGTCTCCAAATTCTGCAGAGCTTTTTGTAACAAACTGGGAATTCATTTATTTTCCTGTGCCTACCACCCTGAAACCAATGGTCAGACAGAAAGGACTAATCAATCTCTATAACAAATTTTAAGGTGTTTTGTTGCAGCTCAGTGTTTTGCTGCGACTTCATTCTTGCTTCTTGTCGAGTTTGCCTTTAAGGCCACCGCCCCACTATTAGTATTTGGTCAGTATTTTTTCTCAGGAATGGTAGCCAAAACCTGTAGTGCGTGATAAATGTAGAATTGGTGACTTGTTTCTATTATACCTTTTCTCTGATTGTTCTTCACCTGGCTTTGGCTCCCACTCCCGAGGAAAAATACTGACCAAATACTGACAGTGGAGCCGTGGCCTTACAGTCGGATCAGTCAGTCTGCTGGAACCTCACCGTTTTATTGTAATTATGGTGATCATCCCCATTTTTCTGAATTTTCCTTTCTCTTTCCTGTTTGCCCGAATGGCCATTTCTCCACTTGTAATAAGTGCTCCCTAGTCTTTAGTATGGTCTTTGGAAGGAATAAGCCAGCTAGAGATAGTCGCCAGCTTGCTCTCCAGAGACCCCCGAGCATCCCCAAGGAATAATCGTAAATCATCAGCAAACAATGCCACCTTCTCTTCCTTGGTCCCATATTTAAATCCATTTTTTCCCCTCACCCATGACAGCACACCTTGAGAGAGGGATCCGCCCCATCAAGGACAGGAAACAGTCTGAAATAAAAGGGCGGTACCTCTCCCTTGCTTCATTTGGTTTCCTGTCCTTGATGGGAACCTGTTTGGATAGAAGAGAACTTACCTGGGCCTGTTCCGGTGTGGAAGAACAGGCACTGGCCTGTGCACCGGGTTCCAGCCTCCAGAAGCGCCATCCGCAGCTCCCTTGGGTCCTGCGTCCAAGCATGCGAACGCGGTGAGGCAGGCTCTGGCTTCCCGTAGACCGCTGCACCGTATGATGCACCTGACGTCACGGCGCGGGGCACGCTAGGAGAGGCGTGCCGGGTGACGTCAGGGGGCGGTGCCCGATCCAAGATGGCGGTGCCCTGTAAAGCGCTCCCAGGCCAGTTTTTTTGTTTGGAGCCTCGGCCTGAGAAGGGGGGGAGGGCCCTTGAACCGGAGGAGGTTCTGGATGGCTCTATATTATGGGGGGGGTTATCCTGGGAGCGTGGCTCAGGCTTCTGCAAGATGGCTGACCAGGATAGTCAAGAGCAGCAGCTAACCTCTCCACCTCAGCAACGGAAGTGTAACATCCCTGGCAGCGTTCTAAGCATAGTATACCACCTCCCACTATGCAAGATCGCAATCTTACCCTTCAGTCCAGTCTGCAAACCTTGCTCCTGTTCATGCTGTGTGCATGCCTCTGGTCTGACTGCTTAGAGCGGCGGCCCGGTTACTTCCTGATTCTTATAGCTGCTGTGGGCACACCCCTAATGCCTCCCCAGCCTATTGCTGTGAGTCACTGGATATTTAAACCCACTCCACCCTGAAGTTGACTCTGAAGTTGCCAGGTCCAGTTCTGCTTCTTGTCTGTTTCCGCCATCTCTGGGGGCTGTATACCCAGACGTGTTATCTGTGACTTCTTGTCTGTTTCCGCCATCTCTGGGGGCTGTATACCCAGACCTGTTATCTGTGACTTCTTGTCTGTTTCCGCCATTCTGGGGGCTGTATACCCAGGCTCGTTCCTGTATCTCGTTGCAGTGTCAGTTCCTGTCTGAACTGTCTCCTAGCCTGTTACCTGTTTGTCTCTATATCTGTACTTTCCCTTTTCCTGCAGTGTCTGAACCTGCACCTAACTCCAACTCGTTGTCTCTGTACTTCTGTTTGTGAGTTTAGAGTCCACTCACTACTTCATTGTAAGTACCTTGTGTGTATATGGTTCTGCTTGTCCCTTCCAGTCTGTTCCATGTGAACAGAGCCCTGTCATCTCTGCCTTGTCCACCGCTCTGGCAGTTTCTCTCTGCTCTGTCTTGCCCACCACTCCTGCAGTTTCTCTCTGCTCTGCCTTGCCCACTGATCCGGCGGTTTTGCTCTGCCCTGCCTTGTCCACCGCTCCGGTGGTTTTGCTCCGCTCTACCTTGTTTACTGCTCTGGCGGTTTCGCTCTGCCCTGCTTGCTCACCGCTCCAGCGGTTCCTCTCTGCTCTGCCTTGTCCACCGCTCCGGCGGTTCCTCTCTGCTCTGCCTTGTCCACCGCTCCGGCGGTTTCGCTCTGCTCAGCCTTGTTCACCACACCTGCGGTTTCGCTCTGCTCCGCTTGCTCACCGCACCAGCGGTTTCGCTTTGCTCTGCCTTGTCCACCGCTCCGGCGGTTCCTCTTTGCTCTGCCTTGTCCACCGCTCCGGCGGTTTTGCTCTGCTCTGCCTTGTCCACCGCACCTGTGGTTTCGCTCTGCTCCGCTTGCTCACCGCACCAGCGGTTTCGCTCTGCTCTACCTTGTCCACCGCTCCGGTGGTTCCTCCCTGCTCTGCCTAGTCCACCACTCCGGCAGTTTCGATCTGCTCTACCTTGTCCACCGCACCTGCGGTTTTGCTCTGCTTTACTTGCTCACCGCACCAGCGGTTTCGCTCAGCTCAGCCTTGTCCTCCGCTCTGGCGGTTTCGCTTTACTCTGCTAGTCTACCGCATCTGCGGTTCTGTTCCTGTATCCCAGTCTGTACTGGACCCTATCCAGCCAGCGCTCCAAACTGCTAGTACCTCCTTGTCTGCATGCCAGCTGTGCCTGCCAGTACCTCCCTGTCTGCACTCCAGCCGTGCTTGCCAGTACCCCCCCTATCTCCATACCAGCCGTGCTTATCAGTGCCCACCTGTCTGCATACCAGTCGTGCCTGCCAATACCCACCTGTCTGTATGCCAGCTTAACCTGCCTGTTCCTGCATTCCCCGGTGTGGGTCAACAGCCGTGTCCGGGGTCTGACCTGGAGTAGCACCTGGTCCCTCTGCTCGGTTCCTCGCTGGTGCACTGAGCCGCCGTGCGACCTTGGTCGGATCGGGTTGATACTTAGTTACGCCCCCCAGGCACTCCCCGGTTCATGGTACAGTGGGATCACTAATCACGCACACGCCAGTCAGTCCGGGTGTGTGCATAACAGGAAGAGGTAGACGGACGCCTCTCACACAGACAGCCGCTCGAACAATCGCAGTGGCAGCCGCAGGAGCAAGGTATCAAACATGTCTGGACCATCCAGAAAGGAATCATCGCGTGTTCCGCTACAGCCTCCGAATCCGGGACCCGTTTGTGACTTCAGGGGTGAGTGATCTTCGTGAATGTCACCCTTTTAGTAATGTTTAGTAATGGGAAGTCTCATATGTGAGTCCTTCTGTAGGAGCCTAAGAAGAGTAGCGCCAAGCAAAAGCACAGGATTTGTGCCCTATGCCAAACTTTCCTTCCAATAGATTGGCAAAAACAGCTATGCCCGAACTGCATTAATAAAACCATAGCAGAAAATTCTCTGGATTTCGCATCCAATCTGAAATCCATAGTCCACGCAGAGGTTCAAGGGTCCCTGAAGGGGTTGTTTGGAGGGAAGAAAAGATCCCATAAAGATGTCTCCTCCAACTCTGATTCATCCCAGTCTGAGGATCTATGGCTGAGAGATTTCATCATCCTCTTCCTCATCGGATAGCGGTAGACCCTGCTTCCCCATCGAGGGTACGGACAAACTGGCCAAATCAGTCAGATCAACCATGGGTCTGAGGGAGGAGAAAGCATCCAAATCCCTGGAAGACATTATGTTTGTGGGCCTTGGAGAAAAAGAGACGCTCCTTTCCGGTAAACACTAAAATTCAGAGCCTTATTGACCGAGAATGGAAGAAACCAGAGAGATAAGGGGCCTTCCCCTCCTTCTCTAAAAGAAGGTACCCCTTTGAGGAGAAGGACTCTGAGCCTTGGGATAAAATCCCCAAAGTTGACGGGGCTGTAGCCAGGTCATCCAAAAAATCTTCCCTACCCTTGGAGGATTCAGGCGTCCTAAAGGATGCCCTTGATAAAAAGGCTGACTCCTTTCTACGTCACACTTGGGAAGATGCAGCAGGAGGCCTGAAGCCTGAGGTAGCTGGCACCTGTGTGGCAAGGTCTCTCATGGTGTGGCTCCAACAATTGGAAGACCAAATTAGGGATAAAAAGATCCCTAGGGATGGAATCCTTTCAAATCTGCCCCTAATGCAGGCAGCATCGGTCTTCCTGGCAGACTCTTCAGCGGACTCAGACTCTCGGCTAGATCAGCAAATCTATCTAATACTGCCAGACGGGCCTTGTGGCTCAAGAGTTGTCCAGGTAACCTACAATCCAAACATAAATTATGTTCCCTCCCGTGTGACGGCAGACTCCTGTTTGGCCAGAAGCTGGATGACCTTTTAGAAAAACCGAGGGATAATAACAAAGGGTTCCCAGGATTTTCAGGGGACTCAAAAAGGTTTAGTTTTCGGAGGAGAAAATTTAAATCAGGGTCGCCCTCCAGGAGACAGGAGAAGATGGGGGTCCAAGAAAGAGTCAGGCTATATGTTTGGAGGACAGTCCTCCAATACAAAAAAATCTTCCCAATGACGCCAGGCTGGAGGTAGGGGGGAAGCTTTCCCACTTTATTCCAGATTGGGAAGCCATTACATCAAACCCCTGGATTCTGAATAGTGTGAGTGGTGGCCTGAAGATACTGTTCAGCCAGATTCCTCGCCGGACCTTTATGATTACCCCCAAGAGGAAGGTCCAGGAAGAACAGATAGCTCTGGAGTCAGAAATATTGGGGCTAGTAGGGAAACTAAACGGGTCCTTCTCGAAGTTCCAATACCACAAATGAAGAAGGGATTCTATTCCCCTCTGTTCATGATAAAAAAAACAATGGGTCCTTAAGGACCATCATCAACCTCAGTAGTCTAAACCAGTTGATAGAGAACCAGACTTTCAAGATGGAGTCAGTGAGCTCGGCAGTGAAGCTCTTGCACCACGACTGCTTTATGACAGTAATAGACTTGAAGGACGCATATTATCACGTCCCAATTCATCCAGACTACCAGAAATATCTGAGAGTAGCCCTGTTCATTCAGAAAGAACTGAGGCATTTTCTGTTTACTGCCCTACCCTTCGGCCTCTCCATAGCCCCGAGAATATTCACAAAATTAATAGCGGAAGTAACAGCCTTTCTACAAATCAAAAACGTAGTGATCGTTCCCTATTTAGACGACTTTTTGGTAATAGGGAAATCAGAAGTCCACTGCTCCAGTCAACTTCTAGAAGTCATGGTGGTGTTGCAACAGCTGGGATGGTTGGTAAATACCCAAAAGTCAAAATTAACCCCCTCAAGGACTCATATCTTCCTAGGTCTAATCCTGGATTCTCGTCTCCAAGCCTGATTCCTCCCAGAATACAAGGTCCGCAAAGTAATCAATTTAGTCTTGAAAGCCATGCGGTCTCCAGTGATGTCCCTAAGAGAAGCAATGTCTCTCCTGGGCTCTCAGCAGTCAGATGGGCTCAAGGGCATATGAGACTTCTTTAGTGGGAGGTCCTGTCAGTGCAGAGGTCCTTCAACAGGCATTTAGAAAGGAAGTTCTCTCTCTCCCTAGAAGCTGTAGATTCCCTTTCATGGTGGACAGACAGGGAAAATCTGACCTCAGGAGTACAGTGGTCCAGACCAGTAGATCTGGTGATTAGAACCGATGCGAGCGGCTCCGGATAGGGGGTGTCATCTAGCAGAGCTCTTAGTACAGGGTCACTGGGCATACCACGAGATGGGGGCATCCTCAAACTTAAAAGAACTTTGGGCAGCGGAGAAATCCCTGATAGGCTTCCTTCCTCACATTCAGGGTCACCATGTCCAGGTCAGATCTGACAACTGGACAACAGTAGCCTATGTAAATCACCAGGGGGGAACAAGGTCACGCTCTCATTCAGGGACCAGTATTCCAAGCCAGAGGATTCCATCTTGCAGCGTGGAATTTGAGAGGTCACTACTAAGTAACAAGGGGTTTTCACCAGGGTTAGTCTCTACCCTGCTGGGTAGTAGGGAACCAATAATGACTAAAATTTATAACAGAGTCTGGGGGAAGTTCCTAGATTTTATAGATGCCCCTTTATCAGACAAGCCTCCAATCAAAAGAATCCTGGAGTGTCTGCAAAAGGGGCATGACCTGGGTCTAGCCACGGGGACTCTTAAAGTTCAGGTGTCTGCCTTGGGGGCGCTCTATAATTGTTACTTGGCAGGGAACAGGTGGGTCTCTAGATTTATGAAATCCTGTGCCAGAGCCAGACCGGTTCGGTCCCTTAGAATTCCTTCCTGGGACCTGAATTTGATCTTGAACGCACTTACCAGTGACCCGTTCGAGCCCCTACAGGACGTCTCTCCAAAGATCCTCACTCTTAAGACCATCCTCTTAGTGGCCTTAACATCAGCCTGTAGGGTGGGTGACCTGCAGGCCCTTTCGGTTGATCCTCCATACACGCAAATTTATGATGATAGTCACCTTGCATCCAGATCCAGCATATCTTCCCAAAGTGGTATCTAGATTCCACTGTAACCAGGAGATTGCACTACCCTCGTTTTGCAGCAATCCGAAAAACCCCGGGGAAGTTAGATTCCATAACCTAGACGTTAGAAGATCCCTACTACATTACATTAACATGACTAGTGTATGGAGGAAGGACCATTCCTTGTTCCTGGCTTTTCAAGGGAGTAGGAAAGGTCATGGGGTGTCCAAGGGTACCATTTCTAGGTGGCTTAGGGAGGCCATTTGTTTAGCATATACGTCCACAGGAGTTCCGGCCCCGGACAATGTCAAGGCTCATTCCACCAGAGCGGTAGCAACCTCCTGGGCGGAGAGGGCAGACGTCTCAATCGATCAGATATGTAGAGCTGCTAATTGGTCTACACCAGGGTTCCCCAACTCCAGTCCTCAAGGCCCACCAACAGGTCATGTTTTCAGGATTTCCTTAGTATTGCACAGGTGATGGAATTATTGCCTGTGCAGGTGATGTAATTATCACCTGTGCAATACTAAGGAAATCCTGAAAACATGACCTGTTGGTGGGCCTTGAGGACTGGAGTTGGGGAACCCTGGTCTACACCATCCACCTTCTACAAACACTATTGGTTGGATCTGTCCTCGTCTGACCTTACCTTTGGGAGAAGGGTACTTAAGGTGGTGGTCCCTCTGTAGGGTGCTCATAATTCTCCAAAATTCTCTCAAGGTGTGCCGTCATGGGTGAGGGGAAAACACCAAGGTTACTTACCGGTAGCCGGTCTTTCCTGAACTCATGACAGCACCCGTGGGTGTCTTCCCCCCCCCCCCCCCCCCGTTTTTCTGTTTCTCACACCCTGGTGGGCACTGTTTGGGGTGTTATATATATTGTAGGTGTTGGTTACCTCTCAATGCTCTGTAAACAGCTGAAGCGAGGAAGAGGTACCGCCCTTTATTTCCTGTCCTTGATGGGGTGGATCCCTCTCTCAAAGTGTTCTGTCATGGGTTCAGGAAAACTCGGCTACCGGTAAGTAACCTTGGTGTTCTCAGACATTTTACTAATTACTGCCGCAAGAGGTTCAGTTGCTATTGAAAACAATAAGAGAGACAGGGGCCACCCTTATCTTGTACCTCTGTGCAACAAAAATCGATTAGCCATAGAGCCATTCGCTCTTATTTTGGACTTTGAGTCCAAATAAAGCAAATGCACCCATTATATAAATTTGTCATCAAAGCCCATCTGCCGCAATGTAGCTCACAAATATGGCCATTCTACACTATCAAAGGCCTTAGCCAGGATCACCCTTTGACCAATATTATCAGTCCTTGCTTGTATATCAATATAAAGCCTTCTGCGATTGATCGCTGTGGACTTATTTGGCATAAACCCAGA
Organism: Phyllobates terribilis; assembly: GCF_046119375.1. NCBI lineage: Eukaryota > Metazoa > Chordata > Amphibia > Anura > Dendrobatidae > Phyllobates > Phyllobates terribilis. Next base: position 1,052,278 of record NW_027363249.1, read on the forward strand.
CTGATCGGGGTGTATTATTGAGATTACTTTTGAGAGTCTGTTAGCAAGAAGTTTGACGTCTACTATTAAAAGAGAGATGAGTTACTAGGATGCCAGCAAGCTGGGGGCCTTGCCTTGTTTAGGTAACACTCTAATTATGGCTTCGTGCATGGATGTGACAATGATCCTCCTTGGAATTGTATACCTCCAATAATACTGGTAGTAATACTTCCTTATATCTCTTATATACTTCCACTGGAGGACCATCCATTCCCGGTGCTTTATCGTTGGCCATTGAGCTCAGTGCCCATTCTAGCTCTTCTATATCAAGTAGTTCACCTTATAAATTCTGAGAGTCTAAGGAAAGGACCAGGAGAGGAAATTTATCTAGGAAGGTCTGGGTATGTTCTTCTGAACGTTGAACCTGAGAAATATACAGCATTGCATAGTATTCCTCCAACACTTTATGTCCACTGTGGACTCTACCACATTACCCTCCCTAGTCTGCAGACTGTATATAAAGGCGGAGTCCCTCTGGGCAGCAGCTATCACAGATATAAGTGACCTGCTTTATCCCCCTCTTCACAATATTGCATCTTGTGAAACAGCTTCTTCCTTCCTGCAGCTGCAATGTTCCCTGATTCAGCAGGTCCTGAGCTGCTTTCAGCCTGTTTTGCGCAGCCGGCGTTGGATCTGTAATCATCGCACTCTCTATCTCCCAACTCCTGAAACACCAATTGCTCCTGCTGCTTAGTCCGGGATTCAGCTGCTGAGATTTCTGTTATAAATATTCCTCTAAGGTCGACCTTCATGGCTTCCTATACATAGAAAATAGAAGTTGTATTTTTATTAATCACAAGATTCTCCTTTAGTTTCCCATCAATTTTCCCCTTAAGGTCTATAACTTGTAACCAAAAGGGGTTAATTTCCCTGTGGGTCTGTACTGCATTGGGAGATTAAGCTTAGGGAGACACAGAGGAGAATGATGGGATAGCGCTCTGGGCAGGAGCTGATGTCAGATATAAGACCCGGCATCCGTTCATTTCCAAGAGCCAAATCCATTCTCCACAGAGAGGAGAATGTGGATGAGAAGCAGGAGTATTGGTATATATTAGGATGACGGGCTCTACAAAGATTAATTAAAGATGTCTCCTTAAGTGACCAAAGGGGATACAATTGCCTTTTACCCTCTTAGCTTCATGTCTCCCTCTATCCCAGAGAGAGTCCGGTATATTATTAATGTCCTCTATTATAATATAGGGGATTTGTAAGAAGCCAGAAATAATAGTGAGAATTTTATGTATGATTCTCCTGGAATATGGTGGTGGTATGTAGATAGAGATTAGTAATAGAGATTTAGTAATAACTTACAGAACAAATATATGTACTGACCCTCTGCATCTATTATCACTTTAAGATGCTCACATTGGGATTATATAATCAATTATTTTTAATACAAAATTAAATGTACCACTTTATTAGTTTTTTTATTTATACATTTTTATTTCAGCCACTGGGGGCTGTCATTTTAATTTGGTGGGGGTGTAAGTGTCTGAGCAGGACACTTACACGCAGGGAGATGGAGTCCATACACGCTGGGAGGAGGATGATGGGGGCCATGCACGCCGATAGGAGGATAATGGAGGCCATGCACGCCGGGAGGAAGAGGATGGGGGTCATACATGCAGGGATGAGGATGATGGCCATACACGCAGGGAGGTGGATGATGGGGGCCATACACGCAGGGAGGTGGATGATGGGGCCCATACACGCAGGGAGGTGGATGATGGGGGTCATACATGCAGGGAGGAGGATGATGGAGGCCATAGACTCCGGGAGGAAAATGATAGGGGCCATACACTCCGGGAGGAAGAGGATGGGGGCCATACACACCGGGAGGAGGAGGATGTGGGTCATACAAGCAGGGAGGAGGAGGATGAGGGCCATACACGCAGGGAGGAGGAGGATGAGGGCCATACACGCAGGGAGGAGGAGGATGAGGGCCATACACGCAGGGAGGAGGAGGATGAGGGCCATACACGCAGGGAGGAGGAGGATGAGAGCCATACACGCAGGGAGGAGGAGGATGAGGGCCATACACGCAGGGAGGAGGAGGATGAGGGCCATACACGCAGGGAGGAGGAGGATGAGGGCCATACACGCAGGGAGGAGGAGGATGAGGGCCATAGACGCAGGGAGGTGGATGATGGGGACTATACACGCCGGGAGAAGGATGATGGGGGCCATATACACCAGGATGCACTTTATGGGGCACATTCTACTGTGGGGCACTATATGACACCATTACACTGTGGAGCAATATGTGAGGCACATTACAGTATGGTGCACTATATGGGGCCGTTATACCGTAGTGCACTATATGGGGCCATTATAGTGTAGGTCATTATATGGGGCCATTATTATGTAGGGCACTATATGGGGCCATTATACTGTATGGAGGACTATATGGGGCCATTATACTGTATGGATGACTATATGAGGCCATTAGACTGTGGGACACTATAAGGGGCCATTATACAGAGGGCTCCGTGACTCTGATGAGCGGTGTAGTTACTGACGCCACTGCTCATCACAGCCGCCGGGTCTCATGGAGCGCAGTGGGCCTCGGAGTGGCTGCTGCAGCGGCCTATAAAATCTTGTTCTCTGAACAAGGCTCCATAGCCTTTGGACTTCGGATACGGGGATCGTCATGGTAACATCATGGACTACGTCGGCCCTGCTTGTGTTTTTTTTTATTCAAAAATAAATTGGTGAACCAGGTAAAGTATCGGGGAGTCATTATACAAATAACATTTATTTTTGTTTTTTTTCCATTAGTGTGTCAGTAGTGGGGGTGTCTGAAAGACGCCTCTCCGTTACTAACCCCAGCTGTTGATGGCAGCTGTGATTTTTGACAAATCACAGCTGTCATCAACCACAACTACCATTACTCTGATTGCCATGACACCAATCAGAAAGAGGCAGACAAAGCGCAAGAATTCTTGCATCTAATGTGATGTGACACTTCTGGTGCGGCTGCAGGCTGTTATTTTTAGGCTGGGTAAGGCCCAATAACCAGGTTCCTTTCCAGCCTGAAAATATAAACCCACAGCTGTCTGCTTTACCTTGGCTGGTTACCAAAAATAGGTGCTGTTTTTTTTTCCATTTATTAGGATAAACACCTTTTAGTGCCACATGAAAGGCAAGTGCAAGATTATTATATGTAGGGGCATGTGAAATTATATATTTACAGGACATCTATCTATTCTATCTTATTACACCCCTATGGAAGTGGACGGAGCGGGGTCACATATTACACCACTGCTCCCATAGAAGTGGACAGAGCGAGGTAATGTATTACACCACATGTGTATTTTTCTGTGTGTATGAGCGTGCATGTGTTTTTTTCCTGTGTGTATGAGTGTGCATGTGTATTTTTTTTTGTGTGCGTGTGCATTTTTCCGGGTGTGTGAGCGTGCGTGTGCATTTTTCAGTGTGTGTGAGCGTGCGTATTTTACTGTGTGTGAGAATTTTTCTATTTTCCTGTTTGTATGAGCGCATGTGTATTTTGCTATGTATAGTAGAGATCAGATGATCGCAACTTCAAGTAAGAAATACAGTATAAAGTGAAAAGCTATCTAATCCCTGCATGTATGATACTCCCCAGACCCGTGTATCTAATCACATCATCATGCACGATACTCCACAGACTGGTGTATCTAATCCCATCATCATGTGCGATGTTCCCCAGACCGGTGTATCTCATCCCATCATCATTTGCGTTGTTCCCCAGACCAATGTATCCAATTCCATCTTCATGCGCGATACTCCTTATCGGCCTCCACAGAGTAGAATGCACTCCCCATCGGCCTCCAGAGTAGAATGCACTCCCCATTGGCCTACAGAGTAGAATGCACTCCCCATCAGCCTCCAGAGTAGAATGCACTCCCCATTGGCCTCCACAGAGTAGAATGCACTCCCCATTGGCCTCCAGAGTAGAATGCACTCCCCAATGTCTCCATACAGTATAATGAACTCCTCATTGTTCTCCCTCTGCTCCGGTCTCTGTAGCGAACGCCCGCACATCTCAGCACAGTGGACTCCATGTAGTCACGTCATCGCGCCCGCTGTCAGTGCCTGCATCAGTGATGTAAGACGCAGAGGGTGATTGATGGGAGCGTCACGCTCCCTCACTCAATATTGCTTTCAACTATATCGGCAATAAGTTGATACAGTGGGGCCTGTGAGCTGGGCCCCTCCCTTCACCCAGCTCACAGGCCCCACATCAGCCGCATATGATACACTACATTGAGACCTGTATCTATTCCCAGCGTGTTACTCTAAGTGTATCTAATCACACACGATACACTACGCATATCTAACCCCAGCTTATGAAACATCTAGCAGCACCATCTAACAGAATCAGTGCTGCCGGCCGTCCTCGGTGACACTGTACTCGTCATGATCACTGGCAGTCACCAAAAAAAATGGCACCACACTGTGATCCTAAATTTCATCCTCTCTTATCCTGTTACAAACACCCAGAAGGGGAGGAGAGGAGCGACATGACACACATGAGAGCAGACCCAGCCCACATTTACTGCAGTGGTAATGGGAGCTGGTTATACACTAGGTTTTTATGGCAAATTCCAGCAGCTGCTCCCCCCAGTGTTTAAAAGTGGAAATACCAAACCTTTTAAAATTATTTTTCAGATTTTACTTCATTAAAAAAAAATATTTTTGAAAAAAATTAAACATTAATAGTTTACCTTTTTTTAAATTGTTGAAATTTTTTTTTTTTTTAATGGCACCTTCCCTTTAATATTTTGTGTGTTGTGATAGTTGGCCTGTAACCACTTCTTGTCTAGTAGATGAAGTTTCTCAGAGGTAAGATGTGTTTCTTGCAGACAAATGAAGGCAGGTTTTTCCATTTGAAGATACTGAAAGATCACCTGTCTTTTATCACTAGAAGAAAGACCCCTTATATTCCAGATAACTATTGTCACTGACCCCGCCATATATAATGTATTAGATATGTCGTTTCCAATATCCTATCAGCAGAGCATTTCTGTTTTAAATAGCTTGTTAAGCGCATTTTACAAGATTGTCGAAAATATAAAAATACCCCAAAAAATAAAAAAGACCTCCACCCATAAAACCCCAACCATAATAGGTAGATATAAAACACCTTTCGCCGGGTGAGAGACTGGCGGCTCAGTCACTATTGAACATATGGGAGAATCTCGACTAGAATTTAAGTCTCCTTGAGGGATAATTCAACCCCAATTAGACATAAGGACTGTGATATAATCATAATAGAACCTGAAGAAAAAACAACATTTGTAAAGAACTGTCCAACAAGCTGGGACACTTCTTCCCATACACTCATGGATCACTGTGTTTTTGAAGAATTAGGGTTTATACCACAGGATCTTCAAATTGTAACATCCCGAATGTGATCCCGGTGTATTTCATATTTTATCCTCTCATTCATATTGAGCCAGTTAAGGGCTTATGAATCTTGAAAAAAGTGCACATGTTTAAGGAAACCCCTACGATATTGTATCTATGTGAATGAATTCTGCTGTGCAGCGGCTGAGTCCTTCTACCACATATTGGTTATAGCAGGAGTCGCTATTTTTGCTTAGCGCAGTCTGGAAGGTGAATACAGCGATATGAATAGGATGATGCTCGTAAACGCACCGAGGAATAGTCCGGCCGTCCTCCGAGACAACCAAGGCAAGTGACGTCTGACAATGGAAAAGCAGTATGACCAATAAGTGCTACAGATCATAAGTGTAAGAGATCTGATTTAGTGGTGACAGTAAAAGCCGATGCGAACTGCTGATTAAGGAAGGAGATGGTGGAAGTCCTATAGGACTAACTAGGATCTAAACGATTACCAACTGTGATCTAAATAGCTTCCTACATATGGAAACTGTAGATTGCCGATTTACTATAGGATCAGTGTTGGTCCATTTGAGCAGTCACTGTTGATTATGTACTGCATAATTCCCTATATCCTAGTCCCTACAGTGGTGACCAAAAGTATTGGCACCCCTGCAATTCTGTCAGATAATACTCAGTTTCTTCCTGAAAATGATTGCAATCACAAATTCTTTGGTATTATTATCTTCATTTAATTTGCTTGCAAGGAAAAAACACAAAAGAGAATGAAGCAAAAATCAAATCCTTGATCATTTCACACAAAACTCCAAAAATGGACCAGACAAAAGTATTGGCACCCTCAGCCTAATACTTGGTTGCACAACCTTTAGCCAAAATAAATGCGAACAACCACTTCCGGTAACCATCAATGAGTTTCTTACAATGCTCTGCTGGAATTGTAGACCATTCTTCTTTGGCAAACTGCTCCAGGTCCCTGATATTTGAAGGGTGCCTTCTCCAAACTGCCATTTTGAGATCTCTCCACAGGTTTTCTATGGGATTCAGGTCTGGACTCATTGCTTTTGCTGGCCACCTTAGAAGTCTCCAGTGCTTTCTCTCAAACCATTTTATAGTGCTTTTGGAAGTGCGTTTTGGGTCATTGTCCTGCTGGAAGACCCATGACCTCTGAGGGAGACCCAACTTTCTCACACTGGGCCCTACATTATGCTGCAAAATTTGTTGGTAGTCTTCAGACTTCATAATGCCATGTACACGGTCAAGCAGTCCAGTGCCAGAGGCAGCAAAGCAACCCCAAAACATCAGGGAACCTCCGCCATGTTTGACTGTAGGAACCGTGTTCTTTTCTTTGAATGCCTCTTTTTTTTCCTGTACACTCTATGTTGATGCTTTTTCCCAAAAAGCTCTACTTTTGTCTCATCTGACCAGAGAACATTCTTCCAAAACGTTTTAGGCTTTCTCAGGTAAGTTTTGGCAAACTCCAGCCTGGCTTTTTTATGTCTCGGGGTAAGAAGTGGAGTCTTCCTGGGTATCCTACCATACAGTCCCTTTTCACTCAGACGCCGACGGATAGTATAGGTTGACACTGTTGTACCCTCGGACTGCAGGGCAGCTTGAACTTGTTTGGATGTTAGTCGAGGTTCTTTATCCACCATCCGCACAATCTTGCGTTGAAATCTCTCGTCAATTTTTCTTTTCCGTCCACATCTAGGGAGGTTAGCCACAGTGCCATGGGCTTTAAACTTCTTGATGACATTGCGCACGGAAGACACAGGAACATTCAGGTCTTTGGAGATGGACTTGTAGCCTTGAGATTGCTCATGATTCCTCACAATTTGGTTTCTCAAGTCCTCAGACAGTTCTTTGGTCTTCTTTCTTTTCTCCATGCTCAATGTGGTACACACAAGGACACAGGACAGAGGTTGAGTCAACTTTAATCCATGTTAACTGGCTGCAAGTGTGATTTAGTTATTGCCAACACCTGTTAGGTGCCACAGGTAAGTTACAGGTGCTGTGAATTACACGAATTAGAGAAGCATCACATGATTTTTCAAACAGTGCCAATACTTTTGTCAACCCCCTTTTTTAGGTTTGGTGTGGAATTATATCCAATTTGGCTTTAGGACAATTCTTTTTGTGTTTTTTCATTGAAGACAAATTAAATGAAGATAATAATACCAAAGAATTTGTGATTGCAATCATTTTCAGGAAGAAACTGAGTATTATCTGACAGAATTGCAGGGGTGCCAATACTTTTGGCCACCACTGTATATATAAAGGAAAGGGTATGGTACTCATCAGAGATTGTTTCAATAATCAGCCTCAGCATGCTTCCCCAACAGGTTCATCAGGAGGCTTCATACAGGGATGATAATTCATGATGTTCAGCATAGTGTGCCTAATAGCCAGGTGTCCATGTTTAAATATCCCACTTCATCCAAAACCCCTCCCAGACTAGGAGGCTCATTCCCATTCCTTGAGGTGAATTGTCATGGGATATACAGAATGGAGTCTGTCTACAATAATGTACTGCACCTGCGCTACTTCTCATGAGCTAGAGGTCCAATAATGTCCATCCCCTAGTGTGCATGTCCGGAAGTGACACTCTTTACGCTGAAACGCCGGATAAACTGTTTGCCACCGCACGACACGTACCCGTGACTGCGCATGCCCGTAGTTATGTGTTCCACGTGGGAGAACATAATGGCCTATATGTGTCCGGACCATCATCCTTGTCAGTAAAGTAACATACGGTTAGAGGGTTTCTGTTTGCCTGTGTGTTGTATCCAGTCACCTGATTACAGGGGCATAATGGGGGCATTACACTGTGTGGGGGCATCATGCATACTGAAAAAGGGGCATAATGGGGGCATTACACTGTGGGGGGCATCATACATCCTGCATAAGGGGCATAATGGGGGCATTACACTGTGGGGCCAGTAAAGGGGTCCTGTACTATGAGAACATTACGTTTCCTCCCTTCCTGTCTCCATAGTTGGGTCGTATGTATCTATTACAGGAAACAGAACAAAAACCTTATGATTCTTATAAAGGGGCAACACAAGACCCCCAAAAGAGTCTCCGTGTTGAAGGGGTTAATGCCCCCTGCGCCCAGTAATGGGGGGTCTCCACATACCTCCACCTGCAGAGCCGCCACCACATATATGGCTGCTCTGTGCGCACAGGAGCTGTGATGAGGTCACAGGAGGGGAGGAGTCAGGGGTCACATGATCAGGGGCCTCAGTGGATGCAAGACTCTGCTGTGCTGGTTGTCATGGTGCTGGATGAGCTGAAGTTTATGTGTGGGGTCAGGAGGGGTTTACAGTGTGGATGTAGCAGAGCCGCGTGTGTATGAGGTGTACGGAGCAGAGCCGCGTGTGTACGAGGTGTACGGAGCGGAGTCGTGTGTGTACGAGGTGTACGGAGCGGAGCCGCGTGTGTACGAGGCGTATGGAGCAGAGCCGCATGTGTACGAGGTGTAGGGAGCGGAACCGCATGTGTACGAGGTGTAGGGAGCGGAGTCGCATGTGTACGAGGTGTACAGAGCGGAGCCATGTGTGTACTCCCTGGCCACACCCCAATATACGCCCATTTACCATTTCTTTCTTCCCTGGCATGAGGAGTTGTCAGAGGGGCGCTGGTATGAGGGGCATTCAGCAGACAGCCCTCATCTCCATTCCTGGTATGAATGGCCCCCTCATTCCACATCCTGGTGTGCATGGCCCCTGCAGACCCAATCCTGGTGTGCATGGCCCCCGCAGACTCAATCAAATCCTGGTATCTATGGCCCCCTCAGCCCCAATCCTGGTATGCATGGCCCCCTCAGACCCAATCCGGGTTTGCATAGCCTCCTCAGACCTAATCATGGTATGCATGGCCTCCTCAGCGCCAATCCTGGTATGCGTGGCCCCCTCAGTGCCAATCCTGGTATACGTGGCCCCCTCAGTGCCAATCCTGGTATACGTGGCCCCCTCAGCCCCAATCCTGGTATGCGTGGCCCCCTCAGCCCCAATCCTGGAATACGTGGCCTCCTCAAACCCAATCCTGGTATGCATGGCCCCCTCACACCCAATCCTGGTATGCGTGGCCTCCTCAAACCCAATCCTGGTATGCATGGCCCCCTCACACCCAATCCTGGTATGCATGGCCCCCTCACACCCAATCCTGGTATGCATGGCCCCCTCAGACCCAATCCTGATGTGCATGGCCCCCTCAGACCCAATCCTGATGTGCATGGGCCCCTCAGACCCAATCCTGATGTGCATGGGCCCCTCAGACCCAATCCTGTTATGCATGGCCCCCTCCTCCCCAATCCTGGTATGCATGGCCCCCTCAGACCCAATCCTGGTATGCATGGCCCCCTCAGACCCAATCCTGGTATTCATGGCCCCCACAGACACAATCCTGGTATGCATGGCCCCCACAGACCCAATCATGGCATGTGTGGCCCCCTCAGACCCAATCCTGGTATGTGTGGCCCCCTCAGACCCAATCCTGGTATGCATGGCCCCCTCCTCCCCAATCCTTGTATGCATGGACCCCTCAGACCCCCCCTCAGACCCAATCCTGGTATTCATGGCCCCCACAGACAAAATCCTGGTATGCATGGCCCCCTCAGACGCAATCGTGGCATGTGTGGCCCCCTCAGACCCAATCCTGATGTGCATGGCCCCCTCAGACCCAATCCTGGTATGTGTGGCCCCCTCAGACCCAATCCTGGTATGCATGGCCCCCTCTTCCCCAATCCTGGTATGCATGGCCCCCTCAGACCCCCCCTCAGACCCAATCCTGGTATTCATGGCCCCCTCAGACCCCCCCTCAGACCCAATCCTGGTATTCATGGCCCCCACAGACAAAATCCTGGTATGCATGGCCCCCTCAGACCCAATCGTGGCATGTGTGGCCCCCTCAGACCCAATCCTGGTATGCGTGGCCCCCTCAGACCCAATCGTGGTATGCATGGCCCCCTCAGACCCAATCGTGGTATGCATGGCCCCCTCAGACCCAATCGTCGTATGCATGGCCCCCTCAGACCCAATCGTCGTATGCATGGCCCCTTCAGACCCAATCGTGGTATGCATGGCCCCCTCAGACTCAATCCTGGTGTGCATGGCCCCCTCAGACCCAATCCTGGTATGCATGGCCCCCTCAGACCCAATCGTCGTATGCATGGCCCCCTCAGACCCAATCGTGGTATGCATGGCCCCCTCAGACTCAATCCTGGTGTGCATGGGCCCCTCAGACCCAGTCGTGGTATGCATGGCCCCTTCAGACCCAATCGTGGTATGCATGGCCCCCTCAGACTCAATTCTGGTGTGCATGGCCCCCTCAGACCCAATCCTGGTATGCTTGGCCTCCCAGACCCAATCGTGGAATGCATGGCCCCCCCAGACCCAATTGTGGTATGCATGGCCCCTTCAGACCCAATCCTGGTATGCATGGCCCCCTCAGACCCAATCGTGGTATGCATGGCTCCCCCAGACCCAATTGTGGTATGCATGGCCCCTTCAGACCCAATCGTGGTATGCATGGCCCCCTCAGACTCAATCCTGGTGTGCATGGCCCCCTCAGACCCAATCCTGGTGTGTATGTCCATCTCAGACCCAATCTTGGTATGCATGGCCCCCTCAGACCCAATCTGGTATGCATGACCCCCTCAGACCCAATCCTGGTATGCATGGCCCCCTCAGACCCAATCTTGGTATGCATGGCCCCCTCAGACCCAATCTGGTATGCATGGACCCCTCAGACCCAATCTGGTATGCATGGCCCCCTCAGACCCAATCCTGGTATGCATGGCCCCCTCCTACCCAATCCTGGTATGCATGGCCCCCTCCTCCCCAATCCTGGTATGCATGGCCCACTCAGACCCAATCCTGGTATGCATGGCCCCTCCTCCCCAATCCTGGTATGCATGGCCCCCTCAGACCCAATCCTGGTATGCAAGGCCCCCTCAGACCCAATCCTGATATGCGTGGCCCCCTCAGACCCAATCCTGGTATGCGTGGCTCCCTCAGACCCAATCGTGGTATGCGTGGCCTCCTCAGATGCAATCCTGGTATGCGTGGCCCCTTAAGCCCCAAACCTGGTATGCGTTGCCCCCTCAGCCCTAATCCTGGTATGGGTAACCCCCTCAGCCCCAATCCTGGTATTCCTGGCCCCCTCAGCCCCAATCCTGTTATGCGTGGCCCCCTCACACCCAATACTGGTATGCGTGGCCCCCACAGACCCAATCCTGTTATTCATGGCCCCCTCAGACCCAATACTGGCATACATGGGCCCCTCAGACCCAATTCTGGTATGCATGGCACCCTAGTCTCAATCCTGGTATGCATGCCACCCTCCTCACCAATCCTGGTATGCATGGCCCTCTCTCACCCAATCCTAGTATGCATGGCCCCCTCAGACCCAATCCTGGCATACATGGCCCCCTGTCATGCAAGGAGTGGTAAAGACTTAGTGCAACACTAAGGGAAGAGGGGAAGGAGCTCAGACTCTAGGGAAAGGGGTGGAGTGGAGACCTCCTAAGCTGGTCTATTGTCACCTTGTCTCCCCTAACGACCCTATATTGGCTCTTCACCAATCGCCGCATGCTTGCCTCGCCCTATCTTTCCCTGGCGTATGGCTAAGGCTAGGGAAGGGAGGAGATGAGCACTTGTCGATCCCCACTGAACACTAAAGACAACAAGGGAGGACAAACAGGGAAATACCTTAGGTTTAGATGACTCCAGACAAATGCACACATGTCCTCAAGCTCCAGAGAGGAAGAAGTACTGCTCTTGCTAAAGCCTTCACAAGGAGTAATGAAAATCGCTGGCACCTCCCTCTGGAACACAGCAGGTATTTATACCCCCAGGCCAGGGCGTTAATTAGCCAGAGGAAGGTAGCAGCTGGATCCTAGAGACAGCCTCTAAGAAGATGTCTGTAATGCCAAACGTAGAGATCTCCTGCAACCAACTGCAGGGCGACTGTCTGTCACTTCTGGCACACCTGTGATACGCCCTCAGACCCAATCGTGGTATGCATGGCACCCTCAAACCCAATCTTGGTATGCATGGCCCCCTTATCCCCAATCCTGGTATGCGTGGCCCCCCCATCACTGCACACATGAATAAAATAAACACTTCTACTCACCTTCCTTCCTCCTGACTGCTCCAGCGCTGCGTCCGGTCTGTCAGTAGCTGATCTAAGCATCTGAGCAGCGCATGACATCACAGCCATGCGCCCACAGATGGCGAGGTGAGCTGTGGGGATATTCACTCCTCTCCACGCCGGGACTATGGGCGTGGAGAGGAGTGAATAGTCATTCTCCTCAATATTGCGCACTGACAGCACGGCCGTGTGGTAGCTGCAGCTGCTGGCTTCTACCTGTGCCCTCTGTTCCACCGCCGTAACCCTTCCCCCTTCACAGCCGGGAGAAGTGCTGAGCCGTGACAGGATGCAGGACTGAGCCCTCAAAGTGGGACAGTCCCACAGAAACCGGGATGGTTGGGAGCTATGCGCATGTGTACGGAGCGAAGCCGCGCGTGTACGAGTCATACGGAGCGGAGCCAAGTGTGTACGACGTGTATGGAGCGGAGCCGCATGTGTACGAGCTGTACGGAGCAGAGCCGCGTGTGTACGAGGTGTACGGAGTGGTGCCGCGTGTGTACGCGGTGTATGGAGCGGAGTCGTGTGTGTGCGAGGTGTATGGAGCGGAGCCGTGTGTGTACGAGGTATACGGAGCGAAGCCGCGCATGTATGAGGCGCACAGAGCGGAGCCACGTGTGTGCGACGTGTATAGAGCGGAGCTGCGTTTGTACAACGTGTATGGAGCGGAGCCGCGTGTGTACGAGGTGTACGGAGCGAAGCTGCACATGTATGAGGCGTATGGAGTGGACCCGCGTGTGTACGACTTGTATGGAGCACAGCTGCATGTGTACGAGGTGTATGGAGCGGAGCCGCGTGTGTACGAGGTATACGGAGAGGAGACGTATGTGTATGAGGTATACGGAGAGGAGATGTGTGTGTATGAGGTATATGGAGAGAAGAGTGTGTGTACAAGGTCTATGGAGTGGAGCCGTGTGTGTATGAGGTATACGGAGAGGAGCCGTGTGTGTATGAGGTGTACGGAGAGGAGATGTGTGTGTACGAGGTATACGGAGAGGAGATGTGTGTGTACGAGGTATACGGAGAGGAGATGTGTGTGTACGAGGTATACGGAGAGGAGATGTGTGTGTTTGAGGTATGGGGAGAGGAGCCGCGTGTGTATGAGGTATGCGGAGAGGAGCAGCGTGTGTATGAGGTATGCGGAGAGGAGCAGCGTGTGTATGAGGTATACGGAGAGGAGACGTGTGTGTATGAGGTATACGGAGAGGAGCCGTGTGTGTATGAGGTGTACTGAGAGGAGACGTGTGTGTACGAGGTGTACGGAGAGGAGACGTGTGTGTACGAGGTATACGGAGAGGAGATGTGTGTGTACGAGGTATACGGAGAGGAGATGTGTGTGTACGAAGTATACGGAGAGGAGATGTATGTGTATGAGGTATACGGAGAGGAGATGTGTGTGTACGAGGTATACGGAGAGGAGATGTGTGTGTACGAGGTATACGGAGAGGAGATGTGTGTGTACGAGGTATACGGAGAGGAGATGTGTGTGTACGAGGTATACGGAGAGGAGACGTGTGTGTACGAGGTATACGGAGAGGAGATGTGTATGTATGAGGTATACGGAGAGGAGATGTGTGTGTACGAGGTATACGGAGAGGAGATGTGTGTGTACGAGGTATACGGAGAGGAAATGTGTGTGTATGAGGTATACGGAGAGGAAATGTGTGTGTACGAGGTATACGGAGAGGAAATGTGTGTGTACGAGGTATACGGAGAGGAGATTTGTGTGTACGAGGTATACGGAGAGGAGACGTGTGTGTACGAGGTATACGGAGAGGAGACGTGTGTGTACGAGGTATACGGAGAGGAGCCGTGTGTGTACGAGGTATACGGAGAGGAGATGTGTGTGTATGAGGTGTACGGAGAGGAGACGTGTGTGTACGAGGTGTACGCAGAGGAGACGTGTGTGTACGAGGTATACGGAGAGGAGACTTGTATGTACGAGGTATACGGAGAGGAGACGTGTGTGTACGAGGTATACGGAGAGGAGACGTGTGTGTACGAGGTATACGGAGAGGAAATGTGTGTGTACGAGGTATACGGAGATGAGATTTGTGTGTACGAGGTATACGGAGAGGAGACGTGTGTGTACGAGGTATACGGAGAGGAGACGTGTGTGTATGAGGTGTACGGAGAGGAGACGTGTGTGTATGAGGTATATGGAGAGGAGATGTGTGTGTATAAGGTATATGGAGAGGAGACGTGTGTGTATGAGGTGTACGGAGAGGAGACGTGCGTGTATGAGGTATACGGAGAGGAGATGTGTGTGTATAAGGTATATGGAGAGGAGCCGTGTGTGTATGAGGTGTACGGAGAGGAGATTTGTGTGTATGAGGTATACGGAGAGGAGATGTGTGTATGAGGTATACGGAGAGGAGATGTGTGTGTATGAGGTATACGGAGAGTAGATGTGTGTGTATGAGGTATACGGAGAGGAGATGTGTGTGTACGAGGTATACGGAGAGGAAATGTGTGTGTACGAGGTATACGGAGAAGAGCCATGTGTGTATGAGGTATACGGAGAGGAGATGTATGTGTATGAGGTGTACGGAGAGGAGATGTGTGTGTATGAGGTATACGGAGAGGAGATGTGTTTATGAGGTATACGGAGAGGAGATGTGTGTGTATGAAGTATACGGAGAGGAGACGTGTGTGTATGAGGTGTACGGAGAGGAGACGTGTGTGTATGAGGTATATGGAGAGGAGATGTGTGTGTATAAGGTATATGGAGAGGAGACGTGTGTGTATGAGGTGTACGGAGAGGAGACGTGTGTGTATGAGGTATACGGAGAGATGTGTGTGTATAAGGTATATGGAGAGGAGCCGTGTGTGTATGAGGTGTACGGAGAGGAGATTTGTGTGTATGAGGTATACGGAGAGGAGATGTGTGTATGAGGTATACGGAGAGGAGATGTGTGTGTATGAGGTATACGGAGAGGAGATGTGTGTGTATGAGGTATATGGAGAGGAGCCATGTGTGTATGAGGTGTACGGAGAGGAGATGTGTGTGTATGAGGTATACGGAGAGGAGATGTGTATATGAGGTATAAGGAGAGGAGATGTGTGTGTATGAAGTATACGGAGAGGAGACGTGTGTGTATGAGGTATACAGAGAGGAGACGTGTGTGTATGAGGTGTACGGAGAGGAGATGTGTGTACGAGGTATACGGAGAGGAGATGTGTGTGTATGAGGTATATGGAGAGGAGCCATGTGTGTATGAGGTGTACGGAGAGGAGATGTGTGTGTATGAGGTGTACGGAGAGGAGATGTGTATATGAGGTATAAGGAGAGGAGACGTGTGTGTACGAGGTATACGGAGAGGAGACGTGTGTGTATGAGGTATACAGAGAGGAGACGTGTGTACGATGTCTGGACCTGAACGGACCTCCATGAAAAATTATGTAAACAAAAGTTTACGGAAGGGTCATATCCATCATTCCTCCTCCTCTGGGGCTACTCAATTTTTCTTTAAAAAAAAAAAAGATGGGGGTCTCCGTTTTTGCCTCAGTTTCCAAGTACTGAACAAAATCACGGTTAAGAATACATACCACTTCCACTCATCCCCGAACTATATAATCAGCCTTTGGGGGATAAATGGTTTTCTGACCTTGACCTTAGAGGGGCTTATTACAATTAGATCCGCATCATGACGGGTGATGAGTGGGAATCGGCGTCTTTATCGTCTGAGGGTTTACTCGATAATCTCGTCCTCCCATTCGGATTCTCCAATGCACCAACAGGATTTCACAACTCTCTGAATGATATTTCTCTGATTACATTGGGAGATTTCTTGTGATTTTCCTTGATGATATAGAATTTTCTCTCCTGATTTGGATTCTCACCAGGAACATGTCCGTGTTGTATTAGAAAGGTTGAGGGAGAATTCTTTCTTTGTTACAATTGAGAAATGTTTTTTTTTCTGTTCAGGAAGTTTCATTCCCGGGTCATTTTATCGGCTGATGGGTTTACGATGGATCCTGGGAAGGTGAAAGCCATAATAGATTGGGTCCAACCTAGTGACCTGAAAGTGTTGCAACGTTTTGTACGATTTGCCAACTATTATAGGGAATTCATTAGGGTTTTTTCTCAGATTGCTAAACCTCTTATTGTCATCACACATAAGGGAGCAGATCTCAAAGATTGGTCAACGGATGCTATTAGGGCTTGTGAAAAATTGGAAGAGTGTTTTATGTCTGCTCCTGTTCTACATAATGCATCTAGTAGTGCGGGGCTATGTAAAATAGAAGGCAGGTCAGTGAACTATCAGTGAGCTGTCATAAGAGAATACAGATGAATATATAAGCAGAGCACCAGATAGAGCGCCCTCCACAGGCCGCCCTGGAGGACGAGCATATCATTATCTCTAAACTAAAAGTAAAGATTACACAAGAACCACAGAACGGATTTCATCAACCAAGGTATCATATTAATCAGTGTAATGTCGCCCACCTGACAGTGTATGTAGTTTACTGAGCACAATCCTGCTGACAGGTGCGCTTTAAAGTACCTTGTTATAATATAGGGGATTTACAAGAAGCCGGCAATAATAGTGATAATTGTATGTATGATTCTCCTGGAATATGGTGGTGGTATGTAGATAGAGATTATGAATAGTGATGGGCGATTCCGAACAGTAATGTTTGGGGTCCGTACCCAACAACTACTGTTCGGGCACGGACCCTGAACACGGACTTTCTCGGGAAGTCCGTGTTACTGTTCGGGTCCAGGTTCGGGTGTTTCCCGGGCTGATATCTGCGTGACAGCGCAGGAAACACAAGCTCTGATTGGCGGTAACATAGTTACCACGGTAAGAGCGCTGTGGGATCATGCTGACAGATGTCAGCATGATCCCACAGCTGTGACAGTGACCTGCAGTAAAAATCTTACTGCAGGTCATAGACGCCAGCTGATGTGACTACTACCCCCATCAGCCGGCACCTGCTGTCATAGAAAATAGGGAGCACAGGCTCTTGTCAGCGGCGCCTGTGCTAAAAGTAAAAATAACAAATGTCGAAATTAATAAAAAGAATTCAAATAAAAAAAACACATTATGCTCACCTACACCCTGTCCCCGATGTCTTCGACCCCTACAAAAAATAAAAACACGCCATATACTCACCTTACACCTAATCCCTGAAGCCATTGTGTCCTGAAATAAAGATTAAATAATAAACGACCATAATCTTCACCTGTCCACCGTAGTCCATATAATCCCAAGTGTCCCACATCGATCTCATGAATATAACGGCCACATCAGAAAATGTGACGTCTCTATTGTGCAGCCGCGATACACTGACAGGAGCGCGACCTCACTTACGGCACTGCTGCTGCGTGGGAATTTTTTGACAGTCTGTGTCAGGCGCAGCACTTCCTGTGATGCTGAAGCAGCCTGTGACATGCGCAGTACGATTTGATATTCTTACTTCAACATACATGGCGCAGGATACACACAGGCGTTTAGAGCGCCTGCCCGGCCAGGACACTTCCTGGCGCTGACACTGACATGCGCGGTAGCATTTGATAGACACTGAGTTTTGGCGCTGGATTATATGATCCAATGGGGTGAGTCATGTTATCTTAGATTATTGAAAGCTACGCATCTGGTACTTGATTGCAATTAAATGTAATGTGTGTTTTGTGTAAATCTGCAATCTGTGTATCACCGGCACTTTATTTATAAATATACAATGAGGTTTGCACATGTCTTTTGTACTAGGCATTTTGGTTCTGTAAAGCACTTATGCACTTTATTTATATCATTGATTATCTGACGGATGACTCTATTTATATGATGTAACTTCACTTATTCACTGCTTGAGAAAGGCTCAAATCAGAGCCAAAACATCGCCACTAGCCCTTATGGGCCATTAAACCACATTATGTTTTCTACAGGGAGTGCTGTCCTTTATTTTTGGAGTAGATACATGGATAGATAGATATACAGATAATAGATAGATAATTGATAGATACATAAACTGATAGATAAATAGATATACAGATATTAGATAGATACATAGACTGATAGATAAATAAATAGATAGATATATAGATAGCTGTCTGAAAGCAGGAAAAACGTGAATCTGTCCTGTGCGCTGACGGCTCCTTGTTATATGGATGAGATGGAGTCACTGTGTCTCTTGGACATCGTGTTCTGTATCTGCACTTCTGATTAGCTACAATACCTAGTTGCTGATATCAATGTCTCAAATAAGAACCTGAAAAGTCCTCTGTATCTGTGTGAATAAAGTCCTATGTATCTGTGTGAATTAACCCCTTAAGCCCCGAGGGTGGTTTGCACGTTAATGACCAGGCCAATTTTTACAATTCTGACCACTGTCACTTTATGAGGTAATTACTCTGGAACGCTTCAACGGATCCCCCTGATTCTGAGAATGTTTTTTCGTGACATATTGTACTTCATGATTGTGGAAAAATTTCTTCGATATCACTTGCGTTTATTTGTGAAAAAAATGGAAATTTGGCGAAAATTTTGAAAATTTTGCAATTTTCAAAATTTGAATTTTTAAGCCCTGAAATCAGAGAGATATGTCACACAAAAGAGTTAATAAATAACATTTCCCACATGTCTACTTTACATCAGCACAATTTTGGAACCAAATTTTTTTTTTGTTAGGGAGCTATAAGGGTTAAAAGTTGACCAGCGATTTCTCATTTTTCCAACAAAATTTACAAAACCATTTTTTTAGGGACCACATCACATTTGAAGTCACTTTGAGAGGTCTTTATGACTGAAAATACCCAAAAGTGACACCATTCTAAAAACTGCACTCCTCAAGGTGCTCAAAACCACATTCAAGAACTTTATTAACCCTTCAGGTGCTTCACAGGAATTTTTTGAATGTGGAAGAAAAAAATGAACATTTAACTTTTTTCACAAAAATGTTACTTTAGACCCAATTTTTTTTATTTTCACAGGGGTAACAAGAAAAAATGGACCCCAAAATTTGTTGTGCAATTTCCCCTGGGCACGCAGATACCCAATATTTGGGGAAAAAAACACTGTTTGGGCGCACGGCAGGGCTCGGAAGGGAAGGAGCGCCATTTGACTTTTTGATTGTAAAATTTGCTTGAATAATTAGCGGACGCCATGTTGTGTTTGGAGAGCCCCTGTGTGCCCAAACTTTGGAGCTCCCCCACAAGTGACCCCATTTTGGAAACTAGACCCCCCAAGGCACCTTTCTAGATGCATAGTGAGCACTTGGAACCCCAGGTGCTTCACAAATTGATTCGTAAAAATGAAAAAGTGAAAAAAAAACCACTTTTTCATTTTTACGAATCAATTTGTGAAGCACCTGGGGGCTCCAAGTGCTCACTATGCATCTAGATAGGTGCCTTGGGGGGTCTAGTTTCCAAAATGGGGTCACTTGTGGGGGAGCTCCAATGTTTGGACACACAGGGACTCTCCAAATGCAACATGGTATCCGCTAACAAATTGAATGGAAAATCGGCTCAAATTGTTAGCGGACACCACGTTGCGTTTGGAGAGCCCCTCTGTGCCCAAACTTTGGAGCTCCCCCACAAGTGACCCCATTTTGGAAACTAGACCCCCCAAGGCACCTTTCTAGATGCATAGTGAGCACTTGGAACCCCCAGGTGCTTCACAAATTGATTCGTAAAAATTAAAAAGTGAAAAAAAAAAACACTTTTTCATTTTTATGAATCAATTTGTGAAGCACCTGGGGTTCCAAGTGCTCACTATGAATCTAGATAGGTGCCTTGGGGGGTCTAGTTTCCAAAATGGGGTCACTTGTGGGGGAGCTCCAAAGTTTGGGCACACAGGGACTCTCCAAATGCAACATGATATCCGCTAACAAAATGTCGGCTCAAATTGTTAGCGGACACCATGTTGCGTTTGGAGAGACCCTGTGTGCCCAAACTTTAGAGCTCCCCCACAAGTGACCCCATTTTGGAAACTAGACCCACCAAGGCACCTTTCTAGATGCATAGTGAGCACTTGGAACCCCCAGGTGCTTCACAAATTGATTCGTAAAAATGAAAAAGTGAAAAAAAAAACACTTTTTCATTTTTATGAATCAATTTGTGAAGCACCTGGGGTTCCAAGTGCTCACTATGCTTCTAGATAGGTGCCTTGGGGGGTCTAGTTTCCAAAATGGGGTCACTTGTGGGGGAGCTCCAATGTTTGGGCACACAGGGACTCTCCAAATGCAGCATGGTATCCGCTAACAAATTGAATGGAAAATCGGCTCAAATTGTTAGCGGACACCACGTTGCGTTTGGAGAGCCCCTCTGTGCCCAAACTCTGGAGCTCCCCCACAAGTGACCCCATTTTGGAAACTAGACCCCCCAAGGCACCTTTCTAGATGCATAGTGAGCACTTGGAACCCCAAGGTGCTTCACAAATTGATTCGTAAAAATGAAAAAGTGAAAAAAAAAACACTTTTTCATTTTTATGAATCAATTTGTGAAGCACCTGGGGTTCCAAGTGCTCACTATGAATCTAGATAGGTGCCTTGGGGGGTCTAGTTTCCAAAATGGGGTCACTTGTGGGGGAGCTCCAAAGTTTGGGCACACAGGGACTCTCCAAATGCAACATGATATCCGCTAACAAAATGTCGGCTCAAATTGTTAGCGGACACCATGTTGCGTTTGGAGAGCCCCTGTGTGCCCAAACTTTGGAGCTCCCCCACAAGTGACCCCATTTTGGAAACTAGACCCCCCAAGACACCTATCTAGATGCATAGTGAGCACTTGGAACCCCCAGGTGCTTCACAAATTGATTCGTAAAAATGAAAAAGTGAAAAAAAAAACACTTTTTAATTTTTATGAATCAATTTGTGAAGCACCTGGGGTTCCAAGTGCTCACTATGAATCTAGATAGGTGCCTTGGGGGGTCTAGTTTCCAAAATGGGGTCACTTGTGGGGGAGCTCCAAAGTTTGGGCACACAGGGGCTCTCCAAACGCAACATGGTGTCCGCTAACAATTTGAGCCGATTTTCCATTCAATTTGTTAGCGGACACCATGTCGATTTGGAGAGCCCGTGATGTGCCTAAACAGTGGAGCTCCCCCACAAGTGTCCCCATTTTGGAAACTATACCCCTCAAGGATTTTATTAAGGTGTATAGTGAACATTTTGAACCCAGAGGTACTGCACAGAATTTGTTTACATTAGGTCATCATATTGAATAAGTTGTCATTATTCTTGAGCGCAAATGCTCGCTACTTGAGTTTGCATCGGATACTCAGGTATGCACCATGTACAGCGTGTGCTCGAGTGACATGCTCGAGTCCCTGCTCCGCATGTTTCACGGTTATTAGACACCCAAAAAAAAACATGTGGGGATCGCTCGTGCATGGCAGGCAATCCCCGTAAAGTTTTTTTGGCCGCGAAGCATATGGGGCAGAGACTCGAGCATGTCACTCAAATACCCACGATACTCAATGCATACCAGAGCACCCGATGCAAACTCAAGTAGCGAGCACTTGCGCTCAACACTAGTCGCCATATCGTCATCTTTTTTTCTTACTTTTGATAAAAATCTCAACCCCAGCCCTAACCCTAGCACAACCCTAACCATAGCACAACCCTAGCCCTAGCACAACCCTTGCCCCAGCACAACCCTAGCCCCAGCACAACCCTAGCCCCAGCACAACCCTAGCCCCAGCACAACCCTAGCCCAAAACCCAGCCCTAACCCTAGCCCAATCTTAACCCAAGAGTTTATTTTTGACGCCGTTCCTTGTGCGGTATAAGTGATTAGACGACTTTATTCTTCAGGTCGGTGTGATTACAGCAATGCCAGAATCATATGGGGTTTTTATGACTGACAGCTGTCACACACCAAAAAAGACGCATTTTTTGTAAAATCTAGTTTTTGCATCGCCATATTTTGAGAGCTATAATTTTTCCAGATTTTGGCAGACAGTCATGTGATGGCTCGTTTTTTGCGGGATGACTTGACGTTGTTATTGGTGCCATTTTCAGGCACGTGACATTTTTTGATCGCTTTTTATTCCGATTTTTGGGAGGCAGAATAAACAAAAACCAACAATTCAGGAATTGTTTGTTTTTTTTGTTTTTTTATTCTGTTCCGCGTGTGGTAAAATTGATGAGGTAGCTTTATTCTTCGGGTCAGTACGTTTACAGCGGTACCACATTTGTATCATTTTTCTATGTTTTGGCGCTTATACACAATAAAAGCTATTTTATAGAAAAAAATATTTTTTAGCATCGCTTTATTCTGAGAGCTATAACTTTTTTATTTTTCAGCTGATGGAGCTGTATGGCAACTTTTTTTTTGCGGGACGAGATGACGTTTTCAGCGGTACAATTTTTATTTATTTGCGTCTTTTTGATCGTGTGTTATTCCACTTTTTGTTTGGTGGTATGGTGATAAAGCATTGTTTTTTGCTTCGTTTTTTTTTTTTTTTTTTTACCGTGTTCACTGAAGGGGTTAACTAGTGGGACAGTTTTATAGGTCAGGTTGTTCCGGACGCGGCGATACCAAATATGTGTACTTTTATTGTTTGGTTTTGTTTTTTTTTATAATAATATTTATTGATGGGTACATTATATTTTTATTTTTGGTGGATTATTTTTTTTTTTTTTTTTTTTTCCACTTTCAGACAGTTTATACACTTTATTACTTTGTCCCACTCTGGGACTTTCACTTTTTTTTCTCTGATCGCCTGCATGGCACAGGAATGCACCATCCCTATGCCATGCAGGCTGTCAGCGGTGCACAGTGTGAAGATTGTTTGGAGATGCACTGTGCATGTCCAAACAATCTTCCTGCTGTCTGGTGACCCGGATGTTGTCATGACGACATCGGGTCGTCATGGCAACACCCGGGAAGCCTTTGCAGACTGCGCTGGAAGCCGGAAGAGGAGGTGAGTATCGGCGATCACCTCCCCTTGCCCCCGCAATGCCGCGATCGGCGGCGATCGACTTTGATCGCAGCATCGCGGGGGTTAATGTGCTGGGAGCGGTACAGGACCGCTCCCTGCACATAGTACCGGGTGTAAGCTGTGACAATCAGCTGACACCCGGCGGCGATCGCGCCCGCACAGCCTGTGTGCGCGCGCGATCGCCATGACGTACTAATACGGGTCTGGCTCTTAAGTCCCAGGGCACAGACGCATATTAGTACGTCAGATGTTGTTAAGGGGTTAAAGTCCTCTGTATCTGTGTGAAATATAGTCCTCTGTGTCTGTGTGAATAAAGTCCTCTGTGTCTGTGTGAATAAAGTCCTATGTATCTGTGTGAATTAAAGTCCTCTGTATCTGTGTGAATATAGTCCTCTGTGTCTGTGTGAATATAGTCCTCTGTGTCTGTGAATAAAGTCCTCTGAATTAGTGATGATCGAGCATACTCGCAAGTACTCGCCCGAGCATCTCAGTACTCGAGATGCTCGGAGCTCGCCGAGTACTTGCGATATGCTCGGGCGGATGCTTGGGTCCCCTCCCTGCATGTTTGGCGCCCTTTTTTGAGTGCCAATCAACATGCAGGGATTGCCTGCCACTCACTGTAATGCCGCAGCCATGTTGGTTGTGGCATTACAGTGATTGGCTGGCCGCACAGCGTTATCAGGTCTATATCAGACCTGCCGCCGCTGTGCTCATCAGTCTACTCCGCAATCAGTCAGTGTAGGGAGAGCTGCTGCTGAGCTAGGGAGAGATTTGGTTGTGTATTAGGTAGTGTAGGAAGAAAACAAGTACATTACACATATCCATCTCAACAAACAGTCCTGAGGACTAATCCATCTGCAGAGATATCAGGCAGGCAGGGTGTATAGGCAGGTAGGCAGTGTATATAGCAGACTGCAGTGCATATAGCACAAGAGGCTCCATTTCAATTCTGCCTTCTGCTGCCGTTAGATATTTCCAGACAAAGGCCCAGGTCTCAGGGGCCAGGAATAATTTTTTGGTGGATCTTAATCCTCATTATTTGCTTAAAAAGCAATCCAGAGAACACCGTTTTTCTGCGCCATGTGCTTGTTGGCACTGCAGAATTCAACCAGGTCCTTTCCATATTACAGCGCTAAAAATCCAGCTATTTAAAACTGTGGTTTTTCCGTCACACGGATCACATATAATTGAGCTGAAAATACTGCCATTTTTGGCCTCCATTCAAATTTTTTTTCAGTGTGTCAACAAAGTTTTTGACACCCATTTGCTGTTCAAAATACACTGCTCAAAAAAATAAAGGGAACACTCAAATAACACATCCTAGATCTGAATGAATGAAATATTCTCATTGAATACTTTGTTCTGTACAAAGTTGAATGTGCTGACAACAAAATCACACAAAAATCATCAATGGAAATCTAATTTATTAACCAATGGAGGCCTGGATTTGGAGTCACCCCCAAAATTAAAGTGGAAAAACACACTACAGGCTGATCCAACTTTGATGTAATGTCCTTAAAACAAGTCAAAATGAGGCTCAGTATTGTGTGTGGCCTCCACGTGCCTGTATGACCTCCCTACAATGCCTGGGCTTGCTCCTGATGAGGTTGCGGATGGTCTCCTGTGTGATCTCCTCCCAGACCTGGACTAAAGCATCCGCCAACTCCTGGGCAGTCTGTGGTACAACGTGACATTGGTGGATGGAGCGAGACATGATGTCCCAGATGTGCTCAATCGGATTCAGGTCTGGGGAACGAGCGGGCCAGTCCATAGCTTCAATTCCTTCATCTTGCAGGAACTACTGACACACTCCAGCCACATGAGGTCTGGCATTGTCCTGCATTAGGAGGAACCCAGGGCCAACCGCACCAGCATATGGTCTCACAAGGGGTCTGAGGATCTCATCTCGGTACCTAATGGCAGTCAGGCTACCTATGGCGAGCACATGGAGGGCTGTGCGCCTCTCCAAAGAAATGCCACCCCACACCATTACTAACCCACTGCCAAACTGGTCATGCTGAAGGATGTTGCAGGCTGCAGACTGCTCTCCACGGCATCTCCAGACTGTCACGTCTGTCACATGTGCTCAGTGTGACTCTGCTTTCATCTGTGAAGAGCACAGGGCGCCAGTGGCGACTTTGCCAATCCTGGTGTTCTGTGGCAAAAGCCAAGAGTCCTGCACGTTGTTGGGCTGTGAGCACAACCCCCATCTGTGGATATCGAGCCCTCATACCACCCTCATAGAGTCGGTTTCTAACCGTTTGTGCAGACACATGCACATTTGTGGCCTGCTGGAGGTCATTTTGCAGGGTTTTGGCAATGCTCCTTCTGTTCCTCCTTGCACAAAGGCGGAGGTAGCGGTCCTGCTGCTGGGTTGTTGCCCTCCTACGGCCCCCTCCACGTCTCCTGGTGTACTCGCCTGTCTCCTGGTAGCGCCTCCAGCCTTTGGACACTACGCTGACAGACTCAGCAAACCTTCTTGCCACAGCTTGCATTGATGTGCCATCCTGGATGAGCTGCACTACCTGAGCAACTTCTGTGGGTTGTAGAGTCCGTCTCATGCTACCACGAGTGTGAAAGCACAACCAACATTCAAAAGTGACCAAAACATCAGCCAGAAAGCAATAGTACTGAGATGTGGTCTGTGGTCCCCACCTGCAGAACCACTCCTTTATTGAGGGTGTCTTGATAATTGCCAATAATTTCCATCTATTGTCTATTCCATTTGCACAACAGCATGTGAAATTGATTGTCAATCAGTGCTGCTTCCTAAGTGGACAGTTTGATTTCTCAGAAGTTTGATTTACTTGGAGTTATATTCTGTTGTTTAAGTGTTCCCTTTATTTTTTTGAGCAGTGTAGTTACCTACAGGCCAGGTATTTAAAACTGTGGTTTCTCCGTCACACGGATCACATTCACATATAATTGCGCTGAAAATACTGCCATTTTTGGCCTCCATTCAAATTTTTTTTCAGTATGTCAGCAAAGTTTTTGGCACCGGTTTGCTGTTCAAAATAATTACCTACAGGCCAGGTATTTAAAACTGTGTTTTTTTCATCACACGGACTACATATAACTTTGCTCCAAATTCAGCCATTTGTAGTGAGCGTGGAAGATATTGTCGTCCATTTAAAATGGGCAAGATGCGTGGCAAGGGAAGGGGAACTGGACGTGATGGTGATGGTGCATGCAGAGGCCGAGGTCGAGGCTGTGGGCAAGCTGAAATTGTGCCACAACAAACACCCGCATCTTCTCGCCTGACCTTCCTGTCCAAATTCCTAGGGGACCACAGCACACCACTACTGAACCCAGAGCAGTGTCTAAAGGTTGTTGATTGGATAGCGGATAATGCTTCCAGTCACTTAGCCACCACCACCACCCTGTCTTCCACACGGTCAAGTCTCAGTAGCCGTGAGTCTGGACCGCATATTCCTCACCCTGATCCTCCTTCCTCCCACCATGCCGAGTGCCCAGAGACAAATGATCCCACACTTGGACACTCTGAAGAGCTGTTCACTTTTCCATTTATACATTCGGGCCTCTCGCCCGGTCCACTTGAAGCGGGGCAAAAGGAGATTGCATGTAGCAGTGTCCAAATATTTGAGCAGCCACGGTCACACAAAGGCAATTGTGGGAAAGTGTCACAAGAGGTGGACGATGATGAGACACAAATGCCAGGAATTCAGGAGGAGGACCAGGGTGCGGAAGTGGAAGATGAGGTGGTGGATGATATAGTAACTGACCTAACCTGGCAGGAGGACATGCAGAGAGAGGACAGCAGCACACATGGGGAGGGAGGCAGATCACCCCAACAGGCAGGAAGAAGCAGTGTGGTGGCCGCAGACAGAAGGCAGGCAACCGTTTCCCTTAACACCAACACGAAAGAAGTTGCCAGTTAGGTCTTCCCGAGTCTAGTTGTTTTTTATAGACTCTGTCGATAACCCCAAAAAGGCCATTTGCACCACCTGCCAGGCCAGCCTCAGCAGGGGTGGCAAAACTAGCAGCCTGACCACCACCAGCATGATCAGGCACATGGCAGCAAAGCACCTGACTTTGTGGGCCGAACCCCAGGGTCCAGGAAGAGTGTCTGTGGGTGGCACTATTGCTTCTTCCGCTGTTGTGCATGCAAGCCAATCCCCTGTCCATGGTGCATGCGAAGATGCCTCCTGCCATGCACACTCTCAAGTAGCAGCATCAGGAAGCACGTCCTTGTCCCAGGGCAGCGTTCATTTGTCCATACCCCAGTCCTTGGAACGCAAGCGCAAATACACAGCCAACACCCCACAGGTCACACTACTAAATTCTCACATTTCACGACTGCTTGCTCTCGAAATGTTGCCTTTTAGGCTCGTGGTGACAGAAGCATTCCGCAATCTGATGGTAGCGGCCGTCCCTCGGTACTCGGTCCCCAGCCACCACTATTTCTCCCGGTGTGCCGTCCCTGCATTACTCAAGCACGTGTCCCAAAACATTAGCCGTGCCCTCAACAACGCATTTACTGGGAAAGTCCACCTAACCGCGGACACGTGGACAAGTGCTTGTGGGCAGGGATGGTACATCTTGCTGATGGCACACTGGGTTAATATAGTGGAAGCCGGGACCCAGTCGGACCTTGGGATGGAACATGTCCTCCCGACGCCAAGGATTGCGGTCCCTAGGTCAATCAGGGTTGCCCCCACAGTCTACAACTCCTACACATCATTCTCCTTAGCCTCCTCCTCCTCTACAGCCTCCATCTCCGAAATGACCACATCAGTCACAAGCTGGAAGCACTGTAGCACTGCCTTGGCCATGCGGCAACAGGCTGTGCTGAAGCTAATACGCTTAGGTGACAAACCACACAATGCTGAAGAGTTGTGGACAGCTCTGAAAGAGCAGGCAGATCTGTGGCTCACACCGCTGAACCTACAGCCAGGCATGGTCGTGTGTGACAATGGCGGGAACCTGGTGGCGGCTCTGAGGCGAGGCGAACTCACACACATACCATGCCTGGCCCATGTGCTTAACCTCGTGGTTCAGTGGCTTCTCAAATCCTACTCAGAGCTGTCGGATCAGCTTGTTAAAGTATGCGCCGCCTGTGTGCCCATTTAAGAAAGTCACCTACAGCTTCCGCTGCCCTTGCCGTGTTTCAGCAGCGTTTGCAGCTTCTGGCTCAACGACTGGTATGAGATGTTCCCACGCGTTGGAACTCTACACTGCAGATGTTGGGATGGATTTGTGAGCAGAAGAGGGCAGTTGTTAAGTACCAGCATCAACAAGGCAGTCGGTATTCAGTTCAGACTCCACACATAAGACCTCAGGAGTGGACATGGATGTCAGACATATGTACCATCCTCCAAAACTTTGATGACTCCACCAAGATGGTGATCTCGCTTCTCTGTCTTCTGAAATGCTCTCTGCTCACACTCAAAGAAGATGCATTGCAGGCGGAGCACGATGAGATGGAGCAAGGAACCATACAGGGTGATTACACACAGCCCAGCCTCATCTCATCCCAATGTGGATTGGGTGACAATGAGGAAGAGGAGGAGGAGGAAGAACAGGAGCTAGTTTCATGGGCTATAGACGGTACTACCTGCACAGCTGTCATACCGTCTGTTCAGCGTGGATGGCCAGAGGACTGAGAGGAGGAAGAGAGCATGGTCAGTCATCCTCTTGGTGAGGACACGGAAGTCTTTTCTGTTAGCAGTCTGGCACGTATGGCTGAGTTTATGTTACGCTGCCTTTCCCATGACCCTCGCGTTCTCAAAATTTTGGGTGACAGTCATTACTGGTTGGTGACACTTCTAGACCCACGCTACAAGGAGAACTTTATATCTCTTATTCCTGAGGCAGACAAGTCTACAAAAATGGGGCTATTCCAGAAGGCCCTTGTTGCGGAACTATTAAAAAAAATCCCATCTGAAAACGCTGGGGGCAGGGGTCACAGTTCGTTGGACAACCAAGGAGTACAGGCGAAAGAGACACAACTTCAATCCAGCAGAGGCAGGGGAACAGTGTCAAAGTTCTGGGAGAATTTTCTCAGCCCCTCCCATCGCACAGGCCCTGAGGCGCGGGGTACTCTCACAAGGAGTACAAAGTTTGGGAAGATGCTGAGGGAGTACTTTGCCGACCGTACCAACGTCCTCCTTGATTCCTCTGTGCCATATAATTATTGGGTATCCAAGCTGGAAACGTGGAATGAACTGGCTCTCTATGCCTTGAAGGTCCTGGCCTGCCCTGCCGCCAGCGTTTTATCAGAGTGGGTTTTTAGTGCCACTGGTGGAATTATAAGTGATAAGCGCATCCGCCTGTCAACTGAAAATGCTGACAGGCTGACTCTTATAAAAATGAACAAGGGCTGGGTTGGGCCAGACTTCTCAACACGACCGAATGATAGCAGCGTAACATAAACTCAAATCCAGTGTCTTTTCTTGAGAGGTGTATTCCCATGCACCTCCTCACACCCACACATGGGTATACGCTTCCTGATTTGGGCTATTTGCTCTTGTCCTCCACCTTCTCCACATCCTCCACCACCATATCACCAGGGTGACCGTGGTCCGTGATGCAACATCCACATAATTTTTTTAAAGGTTGTTTATGATCAGGGCCGGCGTCAGGGCAAGTGCCGGGGCCCTGAGCAGGCAGGGGGGCCCACTGGCGGTCGCGCACCCCGCCGGGCTATGGGCGGAGGAGAGCGGTGTCAGCGCCCGCCCTTCTCCGCCGCTTGCTCAGGGCCCCGGCAGCCGGATACTTACCTCTCCCTGTGCCTCTGCAGATCCGCTGTCTTCCTGCTCTTCGCTCCCTGTGACGTCTCAGGTCAGAGGGCGCGGTGACGTCTTTCCACCGCGCGCTCCCCTGAGCCGTCACAGGGAGCGCAGAGCGGGACGACGCCGGCAACGCTGGAGTCCGGACCCGAGCAGCGGGCAGCAGGTGAGGAGGAGGGAGGTATTTGATTTTTTTTTTTTAATGTATGGAGGCATGGGGCATAATATGGGGGGGGGGGTGACATCCTGCATGGGGCATAATATGGGGGGGGGTGACATCTTGCATGGGGCATTATAAAGAGAGGTGGGTTGACATCCTGCATGGGGCATTATAGAGAGAGGGGGGGGTGACATCCTACATGGGGCATTATAGAGAGGGGGGTGACATCCTGCATGGGGCATTATAGAGAGAGGGGGGGTGACATCCTGCATGGGGCATTATAGAGAGAGGGGGTGACAGCCTGCATGGGGCATTATAAAGAGGGGGGATACATCCTGCATGAGGCCTTATAAAGAGGGGGGTACATCCTGCATGGGGCATTATAAATAGAGGGGGTGACATCCTGCATGGGGCATTATAAAGAGAGGGGGTGACATCCTGCATGGGGCATTATAAAGAGGGGGGGTGACATCCTGCATGGGGCATTATAAAGAGAGGGGGGTGACATCCTGCATGGGGCATTATAAAGAGAGGGGGTGACATCCTGCATGGGGCATTATAAAGAGAGGGGGTGACATCCTGCATGGGGAATTATAAAGAGGGGGGGTGACGTCCTGCATGGGGCCTTATAAAGAGGGGGGGTACATCCTGCATGGGGCATTATAAAGAGGAGAGGTGACAGCCTGCATGGGGCATTATAAGGTGGGGAACAGCCTGCATGGGGCATTATAAGGGGGGGGGACAGCCTGCATAGTGCATTATGTGGGGGGAACAGCCTGCATGGAGCATTATAAGGGGGGGACAGCCTGTATGGGGCATTATGTGGGGGGTAACAGCCTGCATGCAGCATTATATGGGGGCCAGTATCCTGTATGGAGCGTTATAAGGGGACCAGTATCCTGTATGGAGCATTATATGGGGGCCAGTATCTTGTATGGAGCTTTATAAGGGGACCAGTATCGTATATGGAGCGTTATATGGAGGCCAGTATCCTGTATGGAGCTTTATAAGGGGACCAGTATCCTGTATGGAGCGTTATATGGGGCCAGTATTCTGTATGGAGCCTTATATGGGGGCCAGTATTTCGTATGGAGCCTTATATGGAGGGCAGTATTCTGTATGAGGGCCAAGTATTCCGTATGAAGCCTTATATGGGGGCCAGGATTCAGTATGGAGCCTTATATGGGGGCCAGTATTCCGTATGGGGCCTTATATGGGGGCCAGTATTCCGTATGGGGCCTTATATGGGGGCCAGTATTCCGTATGGGGCCTTATATGGGGGCCAGTATTCCGTATGGGGCCTTATATGGGGGCCAGTATTCCGTATGGGGCCTTATATGGGGGGCCTGTATTCCGTATGGGGCCTTATATGGGGGCCAGTATTCTGTGTGGAGCGATTCGCTGGTTTCTGGGCTATTGTGGAATTTACAATAGATATCGCTCATGTAATGTAAGAAGTGAAATCTTTGCATTGTACTATATATTTATATATTTCTCTGCGGTATCTGTGCATCATGAATCGTGGTATGTATTAAAGGGGCCCACTGAGACTCTTTCGCCCGGGGCCCAGAAAAACCTGGACCTGGCCCTGTTTATGATGCCCATAAAAAATTTTTTTATACAGTATGTTTATGTATACCCCCCAGGGGTAAATGTTTGTCAGCCCATACACTTAGTGCATGGGCATTACAAGTATAGGAGGCCTTCTCCTTTCTAATAAGAACATTTTTTTATGAGGCCCTCCTCCACGTCTCTTCCAAGCGGTATTGGAGTGCCTCCCAATTTTTGGGAGCCCTTGCATTCACTGCATAGGCAAACACAATGGGAAACCCACTTCCTAATAATGGGAACATTGTTTTCAGGAGGCCCTCCTCTAAGTCTCTTCAAAGGGGTATTGGGGTGCATCTAAATTTTGGGCAGCCCTGCCAATCACTGCATACGCAATAACAGTATAGGAGACCCACTCTTTAGTAATGGGAACAATAAAACATAGCCGGCTGATGGCTCTCGAAGAATAGTGATGGCCGACGACTGGCCCTTTAAGAATAGTAAAGGCCGCCTGATGGCCCTATAAAAATAGGCTTTGTGACTTTCAGAGTCCCTCCATCATAAATGAAACATGATGCGTCTGATGATATCTCACACACCACATGGCCAGATAAGGTTGTAAAATGTTAAAATGACATTACCTATTCTATAGGGCAGCTCAGATCACCGTTTTTTTTCTCAAGCGTATTAGGCGTTCATGCAAAATCACAGCATGCTGTGATTGTACGCGTATATCGTGCGAGACTCGCCAATGCAAGCCTATGGGTGTAAGAAAAAAATCGGTCGCCACACGGACCATCCGTATGCCGTCCAATTTTTATGGAAACATTACCATTCTGTAGCATAGAACACTGTAAATGGTCCTGTAAATGATTGGAGAATAATAGTTGCAGAGAAAATAAATGCATTGCATACTGATGTCATACAGATACACGGGCGAGAAAATATTGCATCATCGCATTACACACGGATTACCATACGGAGAACTCGTGCGACTCTCATCAGTGAGAATCGGACCGATTTTGTCTACGTGTAGTGTGACTCCGGCCTGAAGCTTCTGTTCTGCTCCTATAGTCTCAGAGATTAACAAGAACACATCCATCACAATAAGACTTTATACACACAACACTTGTTTTATTGTGGAAATTTATACCTCAAACTGTGTTTTAATTTGAACTTTATGTCTATATCCATACATAAATGTATATATATTTAGAGATAGTTGTATATTTACATATATCTATGTGAGGACACAGCATTTCTTCTTAATTCTGCCAAACGCAATGTTAGTCAGTGGGCACAGGGACAGGAGCTATTGTCGGTGACTCTAGTTGTAGATGTAATTAATTGTTCGAATCTTGAATGGCTGCTGTGTACGGAATATAGCGCCCCCTACAGCTTATTGTCCTGCTCTCCTTGTGGAACCAAGGCACCGGCTAACTGACCCATTGATCATTGTTAGTTTCCTGTCTACCTATTGTATTAGTGCATTCAAGGTTGTTCTCATGCAAATATTGAAGGACTGGCTATGAACACTTGGACAATGAGAGACGACCTTCTCCCAATCCTGTTGGAAAATACCTGACTACGAGCTGTGACCAAGAAAAGTAGGATCTGCCTCTTTTCCCACACACTCTACAGCAAGCCACCGACCAGCTGGAGGAACACAGATCTGCTCCACTGACCATCACTGAACCCTCAAAGACACGGGAGAATCCAGGTTGGGACAATCAGGTCACCTGGCCACATACCTCACTGCACTCACTCAGCTTCCTAAGCTTGCCGCTACCTCCTCCCTGGTTGCCGGCCAGAAGTTGGGGTAGTCAGCCTGGATGCTCCGTAGTCACAGCTGCTCAGAGCCAGTGGAAAGGTGAGACTATGTCATGTGCACCATCTCATGTACTTGCTGGTGCTGTAATGTATGTGACCGGCTGGTGTTGGTGCAATAAAATTATTGCTGCACTGTGTTACCCTCACCCTATCTGGTCTGAGTAGTGTCCACGGGAAAGGAGAGCGGGCGTTCAGTGGGGTGAGCCCTGGTCCATATGGTTTTCTAAAGATGAGACCACCCACTGACCCTCGTGTCTCCACTCTATTTATTATATTTCAAAATGTTTATGAATCTCTCTATAAAATGCTATATGACAATGATTATATAATGTACATTGTGGACCATTCAGCCTCAGATGCAGAGTGTGAACATTGCCAAAAATCTATATTTAACTGAAATAAATGATACAATTCATCAGAAATGTTAACCATTTAGACGGTTTTCGAAAAGTTCCGGATAAATATGAACAAAATGTAAATGTTGATTGATAAGCCGTGAATTCAGCGGGTCGGTCCTGGGGGAATTTACATCCCATGTAGGAATTCAGGGGATCTGGGAAGGGATTTCGCACCATATGAACAACACCGGATGGAATGGGCCCAGATAACCCGGCACCCAGGCTGGAAAAGATCCATACGCTGGTTTTCTTCGATGCCGATATGAAAGAAATAAAAACAAATATTTTCTAACACTTTTCTATTTTTTTTTTTATAATTATTTGATATTAACCCCTTTACCACTTTGGGCTTCTCCATTTTTGCGATTTCGTTTTTTGCTCCCCTTTTCTCCAGAGCCATAACTGTTTTATTTTTCCGTCAATATGGCCATGTGAGGGCTTGTTTTTTGCGAGACAAGTTGTACTTTTGAACGACACCATTGGTTTTACCATATTGTGTACTGGAAAACAGGAAAAAAAATCAAAGTGCGGTGAAATTGCAAAAAAAGTGCAATTTCACAATTGTGACTCACCGGCGACTGCACACAAGTTTCCTGCTCCACCTGGCTACACAGACGGCAGGAATTAGAGCGCCGTCCATACAGGGTAAATTGCGCAGGCGTGGGATCCGGCCGGGAACTGCACGTCACAGGCCCCTGTGTCGTGCCGGGGAGGAGGGGGGATATGGGAAGTAAGCTAATAGGCGGGGATTTCTTCGCGTCCCCCAGACGTGAAGCTTGCCAAAACTAATTTAATAAAAAGCTATTACACAGCAAGTAGACCTCTAATATGGGACATCACCTGTAATATGGGACATACAGGTAAGTATAGATTCATACTTCTATAACCCGTATCCCCATATTAGAGGTCAGATAAGTCCCAGGGGTGACAGATTCCCTTTAACATATTAACTGCCATGGGTGGATCGCGACTCTACCTGTGGCTGTTAGGAGCATGAGACAGCTGTACAGATCAGCTGTCATGTCCTTGGAAAGGTGCGGTGTCATTGCCGGAGTCCGCACGCCTCGTACACATGCGCGGCTCTGCTCCGTACAACTCGTACACACGCGGCTCCGCTCTGTTCGCCTCGTACACGCGCGACTCCGCTCCGTACGCCCCGTACACGCGCGGCTTCGCTCCGTACGCCTCGTACACGCGCGGCTACGCTCCGTAAACCTCGTACACGCGCGGCTTCGCTACGTACAACTCATACACGCGCGGCTCCGCTCTGTACGCCTCGAACACGCGCGGCTCCGCTCCGTACGCCTCGCTCCGTACGCCTCGTACACGCGTGGCTCCGCTCCGTACGCCTCGTACACACGCGGCTCCGCTCCGTACGCCTCGTACACACGCGGCTCCGCTCCGTACGCCTCGTACACACGCGGCTCCGCTCCGTACGCCTCGTACACACGCGGCTCCGCTCCGTACACCTCGCACACACGCGGCTCTGCTCCGTACACCTCGTACACACGCGGCTCTGCTCCGTACACCTCGTACACACGCGGCTCTGCTCCGTACACCTCGTACACACGCGGCTCTGCTCCGTACACCTCGTACACACGCGGCTCTGCTTCGTGCGCCTCGTACTCGTGCGGCTCCGCTCCGTGCGCCTCGTGCACACGCGGCTCCGCTCCGTACACAAGTGGCTCTGCTCCGTACGCTTCGTACACAAGCGGCTCCGCTCCGTACACCTCGTACACGCGCGACTCCCCTCCGTACACGCGAGGCTCCGCACGCCTTGTACACGTGCGGCTCCACTCCGTACGCCTTGTACACGTGCGGCTCCACTCCGTACGCCTTGTACACGTGCGGCTCCGCTTCGTGCGCCTCGTACACGTGCGGCTCCGCTCCGTGCGCCTCGTACACGTGCGGCTCCGCTCCGTGCGCCTCGTGCACACGCGGCTCCGCTCCGTACACAAGCACCTCTGCTCCGTACACAAGTGGCTCCGCTCCGTACGCCTCGTACACGTGCGGCTCCGCTCCGTACACCTCGTACACGTGCGGCTCCGCTCCGTACACCTCGTACACGTGCGGCTCCGCTCCGTGCACCTCGTACACGTGCGGCTCCGCTCCGTGCGCCTCGTGCACACGCGGCTCTGCTCCTTACGCCTCGTACACACGCGGCTCTGCTCCTTACACCTTGTACACACGCGGCTCCGCTCCGTACACGCGGCTCCGTACGCCTCGTACACGCGGCTCCGCTCCGTACGCCTCGTACACGCGGCTCCGCTCCGTACGCCTCGTACACGCGCGGCTCCGCACGCCTCGTACACGCGCGGCTCCGCTCCGTACGCCTCGTACACGCGCGGCTCCGCTCCGTACACCTCGTACACACAGGGCTCCGCTCCGTACACCTCGTACACAAGCGGCTCTGCTCCGTACACCTCGTACACACACGGCTCTGCTCCGTACACCTCGTACACACGCGGCTCTGCTCCGTACACCTCGTACACACGCGGCTCTGCTCCGTACACCTCGTACACACACGGCTCTGCTCCGTACACCTCGTACACACACGGCTCTGCTCCGTACACCTCGTACACACACGGCTCTGCTCCGTACACCTCGTACACGCGCGGCTCCGCTCCGTACACCTCGTACACGCGAGGCTCCGCTCCGTACACCTCGTACACGCGAGGTTCCGCTCCGTACACCTCGTACACGCGCGGCTCCGCTCCGTACGCCTCGTACACACGCGGCTCTGCTACATCCACACTGTAAACCCCTCCTGACCCCACACATAAACTTCAGCTCATCCAGCACCATGACAACCAGCACAGCAGAGTCCTGCATCCACTGAGGCCCCTGATCATGTGACCCCTGACTCCTCCCCTCCTGTGACCTCATCACAGCTCCTGTGCGCACAGAGCAGCCATATATGTGGTGGCGGCTCTGCAGGTGGAGGTATGTGGAGACCCCCCCATTACTGGGCGCAGGGGGCATTAACCCCTTCAGCACGGAGACTCTTTTGGGGTCTTGTGTTGCCCCTTTATAAGAATCATAAGGTTTTTGTTCTGTTTCCTGTAATAGATACATACGACCCAACTATGGAGACAGGAAGGGAGGAAACGTATTGTTCTCATAGTACAGGACCCCTTTACTGCCCCACAGTGTAATGCCCCCATTATGCCCCTTATGCAGGATGTATGATGCCCCCACAGTGTAATGTCCCCATTATGCCCCTTATGCAGGATGTATGATGCCCCCACACAGTGTAATGCCCCCATTATGCCCCTTATGCAGGATGTATGATGCCCCCACACAGTGTAATACCCCCATTATGCCCCTTATGCAGGATGTATGATGCCCCCACAGTGTAATGCCCCCATTATGCCCCTTATGTAGTATGTATGATGCCCCCACACAGTGTAATGCCCCCATTATGCCCCTTATCTAGTATGTATGATGCCCCCCACAGTGTAATGCCCTCATTATGCCCCTTATGCAGGATGTATGATGCCCCCCACACAGTGTAATACCCCCATTATGCCCCTTATGCAGGATGTATGATGCCCCCACAGTGTAATGCCCCCATTATGCCCCTTATGCAGTATGTATGATGCCCCCACACAGTGTAATGCCCCCATTATGCCCCTTATCTAGTATGTATGATGCCCCCCACAGTGTAATGCCCCCATTATGCCCCTTATGCAGGATGTATGATGCCCCCCACACAGTGTAATACCCCCATTATGCCCCTTATGCAGGATGTATGATGCCCCCACAGTGTAATGCCCCCATTATACCCCTTATGCAGGATGTATGATGCCCCCACACAGTGTAATGCCCCCATTATGCCCCTTATGCAGGATGTATGATGCCCCCACACAGTGTAATGCCCCCATTATGCCCCTTATGCAGCATGTATGATGCCCCCACAGTGTAATGCCCCCATTATGCCCCTTATGCAGGATGTATGATGCCCCCACACAGTGTAATGCCCCAATTATGCCCCTTATGCACTATGTATGATGCCCCACAGTGTAATGCCCCCATTATGCCCCTTAAGCAGCATGTATCATGCCCCCACACAGTGTAATGCCCCTTATGCAGGATGTATGATGCCCCCACATAGTGTAATGCCCCCATTATGCCCCTTATGCAGGATGTATGATGCCCCCACATAGTGTAATGCCCCCATTATGCCCCTTATGCAGGATGTATGATGCCCCCACACAGTGTAATGCCCCCATTATGGCCATTATACAGTATGTATGATGCCCCTCACACAGTGTAATGCCCCCATTATGCCCCTTATGCAGGATGTATGATGCCCCCACACAGTGTAATGCCCCTTATGCAGGATGTATGATGCCCCCACACAGTGTAATGCCTCCATTATGCCCCTTATGCAGGATATATGATGCCCCCATTATGGCCATTATACAGTATGTATGATGCCCCTCACACAGTGTAATGCCCCCATTATGCCCCTTATTCAGGATGTATGATGCCCCCATTATGCCCCTTATGCAGGATGTATGATGTCCCCACACAGTGTAATGCCCCCATTATGCCCCTTATGCAGTATGTATGATGTTCCCACACAGTGTAATGCCCCCATTAAGCCCCTTATGCAGTATGTATGATGCCCCCCACAGTGTAATGCTCTCATTATGCCCCTTATGCAGTAGTTATGATGCCCCCCACACAGTGTAATGCCCCCATTATGCCCCTTATGCAGTATGCATGATGCCCCCCACAGTGTAATGCCTCCGTTATGCCCCTTATGCAGGATGCATGATGCCCCCACAGTGTAATGCCCCTTATGCAGGATGTATGATGCCCCCACACAGTGTAATGCCCCCATTATGCCCCTTATGCAGTATGTATGATGCCCCCCATAGTGTAATGCCTCCGTTATGCCCCTTATGCAGGATGCATGATGCCCCCACACAGTGTAATGCCCCCATTATGCCCCTTATGCAGTATGTATGATACCCTCCACAGTGTAATGCCTCCATTATGCCCCTTATGCAGGATATATGATGCCCCCACACAGTGTAATGCCCCCACTATGCCCCATATGCAGTACTTATGATGTCCCAACACAGGGTAATGCCCCTTATGTAGTATGTATGATGCCCCCACACAGTGTAATGCCCCCATTATGCCCCTTATGCAGTATTTATAATGCCCCCACACAGTTTAATGCCTCTATTATGCCCCTTATGCAGGATGTATGATGCCTCCACACATTGTAATGCCCCCATTATGCTCTTTTTGCAATATGTTTGATGCCCCCCACACAGAGTAATGTTCCTACAGTACCACCTTCCCCCCACATACAGTACAATGTTCCCATAGTATCGCCTGAGGTCCTGCAGTTGGAATAAGTCCTGAGGTTTTATAGTTGAAATAATCCCTCTGGAGTTGGTTTTCCCTCTGCCTGCCATGTATACCCTTGAGCATGTATACATGTATGTAGGGGAGCAGGCCTTACTAGATATCGAGGCTTTGTACAGT
Organism: Phyllobates terribilis; assembly: GCF_046119375.1. Lineage (NCBI taxonomy): Eukaryota > Metazoa > Chordata > Amphibia > Anura > Dendrobatidae > Phyllobates > Phyllobates terribilis. The sequence goes on from NW_027363249.1 coordinate 1,091,890, forward strand.
AATATACTGCATGAGGATGAGGAGGAGCATGAGATTTACCAATTATCCTTATGGTAGCATGAGACGGACTCTACAACCCACAGAAGTTGATCAGGTAGTGCAGCTCATCCAGGATGGCACATCAATGCGAGCTGTGGCAAGAAGGTTTGCTGTGTCTGTCAGCGTAGTGTCCAGAGGCTGGAGGCACTACCAGGAGACGTGGAGGGGGCCGTATGAGGACAACAACCCAGCAGCAGGCCGCTACCTCTGCCTTTGTGCAAGGAGGAGCGCTGCCAGAGCCCTGCAAAATGACCTCCAGCAGGCCACAAATGTGCATGTGTCTGCACAAACGGTTAGAAACAGACTCCATGAGGGCCCGACGTCCACAGATGGGGGTTGTGCTCACAGCCCAACACCGTGCAGGACACTTGACATTTGCCACAGAAAACCAGGATTGGCAAAGTCGCCACTGGCACCCTGTGCTCTTCACAGATGAAAGCAGGTTCACACTGAGCACATGTGACAGACTAATCTGGAGATGCCGTGGACACACACACACACACACACACACACACACACACACACACACACACACACACACACACACACACCCCCCCCCCCCCCTCTAAAAATAAAGGGATTCAGGTCTGGGGAACGGGTGGGCCAGTCCATAGCTTCAATGCCTTCATCTTGCAGGAATTGCTGACGCACTCCAGCCACATTAGGTCTGCCATTGTCCTGCATTAGGAGGAACCCAGAGCCAACCGCACCAGCATATGGTCTCACAAGGGGTCTGAGGATCTCATCTCTGTACCTAATGGCAGTCAGGCTACCTCTGGCGAGCACATGGAGGGCTGTGTGGCCCTCCAAAGAAATGCCACCCCACACCATTACTGACCCACTGCCAAACCTGTCATGCTGAGGGATGTTGCAGGCAGCAGATCGCTCTCCACGGCATCTCCAGACTCTGTCATGTCTGTCACATGTGCTCAGTGTGAACCTGCTTTCATCTGTGAAGAGCACAGGGCGCCAGTGGCGACTTTGCCAATCCTGGTGTTCTGTGGCAAATGTCAAGCGTCCTGCACGGTGTTGGGCTGTGAGCACAACCCCCAGCTGTGGACGTCGGGCCCTCATGGAGTCGGTTTCTAACTGTTTGTGCAGACACATGCACATTTGTGGCCTGCTTGAGGTCATTTTGTAGGGCTCTGGCAGTGTTCCTCCTTGCACAAAGGAGAAGGTAACGGTCCTGCTGCTGGGTTGTTGCCCTCCTATGGCTCCCTCCACATCTCCTGGTATCTGCTCCATGCTCTGGAGACTGTGCTGACAGACACAGCTACCCTTCTTGCCACAGCTCGCGCTGATGTGCCATCCTGGATGAACTGCACTACCTGAGCAACTTCTGTGGGTTGTACTGTAGACACCGCCTCATGCTACTGTACCTCTAGGGGTGAGAGCAATGGCAAAATGATAAAGTGACCAAAACAACAGCCAAAAAGGATGAGAACAGAGAGATGGTCTGTGGTCACCACCTGCAGAACCGCTCCTTTATAGGGGGTATCTGGCTAGTTGCCTATCATTTCTACCAGTTGTCTGTTCCATTTGCACAACAGCAGGAGAAATTGATTCACAATCAGTGTTGCTTCATAACTGGACAGGTAGATTTCACTGAAGTGTTATTGACTTGGAGTTACATTGTGTTGTTTAAGTGTTCCCTTTATTTTTTAAGCAGTGTGTGTGTATATATATATAATATATTTACATATTTTTATTGATCATATTAAAATTGTACATATATATCGTTCAAGACAAATTTGTTTTGCATCAGGTTGGAGATGACTACGGAATTGCACCCAATTCCACAAATTATATGCTATTATCCAAATGATCAAAGGTTCATTATTATGCCATCAAGTTTAGTTGATTTGATAATCAGAATTATACTATATCAAATAATAAAGGAGATTATTTATGAAAAATTCTAAAGTGACTAGTGCATCAAATAGATAACAATTGATCATATCATATACTGTGTATAAAAATAATAAATAAACGATACAACAAAGATACCACCTATAAAGTACTCTTGTTCAATATTTCGATATGAAATTGATATGACAAGATTGATAGATTATTAATTACTAGAGATGAGCGAATGTTTTGATGTTCCGGTTCGGCGAATAAACCTGTAACATCAAACTTTGGTTTCCCGCGCTGTCATCTGCGTGACATTGTGGGAATCAGGGCCTGTGATTGGCGGTAATATAGCTACCACCGGACACAGCGCTGCAGGGACCATACTGACAGCTGTCAGCGTGATCCCCGCAGCTTTGACAGTGACCCGCGGTAATATAGCTACCGCCGGTCACAGCGCTGCAGGGACCATACTGACTGCTGTCTGCGTGATCCCCGCAACTGTGACCCGGGGTAAAAAAGCTTATTGAGGGTGACAGGCGCCGGCTGATGGGGCTACTACCCCCATCATCCGGCGCCTCCTGTCATTGTAGACGAGCGCCGCTGATAGGAGAATTAACATCTCATCAGCGCGCTTGCGCGGTGATAGTGAAAGTAAAATTAAAAAAAGTTAAAATATTTAAATAAAAATTCTAAACACATATACTCACCTATGACTTACCTGCACCTTGACCCCGATGTTCTCGTCCCCTGTAAAAAATAAAAAAACACCATATACTCTCTTTACAGATAATTCTCGAAGCCCATCATCACCTGCAATAAAGGTAAAATAATAAACCAACCTCAATCTCACCTGTCTGCCACAGTCCATATAGCGAGGGTCCCACGACGATCTCAGTGATAGACCAGCCACATCCCGAGATATTTATACTCCAATCTGCGTTCTTTTTTAAAGCTACATACAAATGTGCTCACCATCTTTTTATACAGATAATCACCAATAACATTTCATAAAAATATCACATGACCCAGAACAAGTTTAGCAGCAAAAGTTGAGCTAGTATGCCAAATTTCAGCATCATAGCCAGTATAGAACTCTAATGGCTATGTGCCAAAGTTTGTAAAATCCTCTTAGCTGAAGCCGCAGGCTTGGTGGAACCTCCAGTGAAAGGTCAACAGTGCCCAATGTATTTGAGATTTGGCCCTAAAAATTTACAGAACCTCTTTTCAAACATACATGTACATCCTTATAAATTTTCAACAAAATCGGAGAAGGTCGAGTGGGGACGATTTTTAAAACTGGTCCACTAGATGTGGAATGACCCCTCTCCTAATTAGTTTATCCCACAAGTAGTGATTTCACTTTCTAGTTTGTCAGCTTTACTGCAGTTACGCTTTATCCTGGTATACTCTCCCACTGGGATTGCTTTTATGGTGTGACACGGATGACTGCTTGCAGCATGCAGTATCGTATTTCCTGAGCGGGGTTTAGAAAATGTTGAAGTAGCTATACTTCCATTTCCCCCCTCCAGTCTGAGGTCCAAGAATGGAATTACAGTGGGGTGAGTATTGTATGTGAATGACAAATTAAAATCATTAAGATACTGTACAAATTCCGGTATGGCAGATATATTGCCCCTCCATATGAAGAGCAAATCATCGATGTATCTGCCATACCAGAACAGACAATTCACATACGGATTCGCAGAAGTATACAAACATTTATGCTCCCAGAAGGACATTATTAAGTTTGCGAGCGACGGGGAGTATTTAGCTCCCATGGAGACCCCCTTGCACTGAAGGAAAAAAACCTGCTTGTACATAAAAAAAATATTAGTTATTAAAAATTGCACCAATAAGACAATATATTCACATAGATCAGAAGAATAAGCGCTGAATTTAAATATATGATACTTTAGTGTTTGGATAACAATATTATAGGGAATGCAAGTATACAATGACACTACATCGCAGCTAAGCCACGTGTAGTTAGGCTGCCATTCCATTTTAGATACCTGATTTAAGACATCCCTGGAGTCCTTTAAAAATCCTGCAGTTCTTTGAACTAATGGCTGCAATAAATTATCCTTCCAATCCCCTATTAATTCAGTAACTGAGTTTATACCCGATACTATGAGTCTCATCGGGGGAGGAATTATATTTTTTTTGTATTTTTGGCAGACCATATAAACCTGGCAACATTGGTTGCTCCACAATTAAATAATCCCTTTCTTTTTCAGTTATAACCTCTAGGGCAAAACCCTCTTGAATAATAGAATGGGTATCTATAACTAGCTTTTGTAATGCACACGCCCGGACTGACTGGCGTGTGTGTGTATATGTAGTGATTCCACTGGACCATACCGGAGAGTGCCAGGAGGGGCGTAACTAAGTATCTGCCTGATCCGACCAAGGTCGCACGACGGCATACGACGCCAGTGCACCAGGGAGGAACCGAGCAGAGGGACCAGGGTCTACTCCAGGTCAGACTCCGGACACGGCGGTTGGCCCACACCGGGGAATACAGGAACTGGAATGTTAGGCTGGCACACAGACTGGGGGTATAGGCGGACACGGCTGGTAAGCACGACTGGTATGCAGGCAGGGAGGTACTGGCAGGTACAACAGGTTGGAGCACAGAGTGGATAGGAGCCAGTACAGACTGGGACTTCCGGAACAGAACCGCAGATGCGGTAGACAAACACAGCAGGGTGAGACCTCCCGGAGCGGCGAGCAAAGGAGCGGAGCGAGACTGCCGGAGCGGTGAGCAAAGGGTCGGAGCGGAGCGAGACTGCCGGAGCGGCGAGCAAAGGGTCGGAGCGGAGCGAGACTGCCGGAGCGGCGAGCAAAGGGTCGGAGCGGAGCGAGACTGCCGGAGCGGCGAGCAAAGGGTCGGAGCGGAGCGAGACTGCCGGAGCGGCGAGCAAAGGGTCGGAGCGGAGCGAGACTGCCGGAGCGGCGAGCAAAGGGTCGGAGCGGAGCGAGACTGCCGGAGCGGCGAGCAAAGGGTCGGAGCGGAGCGAGACTGCCGGAGCGGCGAGCAAAGGGTCGGAGCGGAGCGAGACTGCCGGAGCGGCGAGCAAAGGGTCGGAGTGGAGCGAGACTGCCGGAGCGGCGAGCAAAGGGTCGGAGCGGAGCGAGACTGCCGGAGCGGCGAGCAAAGGGTCGGAGCGGAGCGAGACTGCCGGAGCGGCGAGCAAAGGGTCGGAGCGGAGCGAGACTGCCGGAGCGGCGAGCAAGACGGAGCACAGCGGAAACCGCAGGAGCGGCGAGCAAGACGGAGCACAGCGGAAACCGCAGGAGCGGTGAGCGAGACGGAGTAGGGCAGAGGAGAAGAGACAGGGCTCTGTTCACACGGAACAGACAGGAAAGGAAAGGCGAACCAGATACACACTAGATACTTACAAAGAAGTAGCGAGTGAGCACTAAACTCACAACGGAAGTACAGCGACAACGAGTGGGAGTTAGGTACAGGTTCAGACAATGCAGGAAAAGGGAAGGGACAGACATAGAGGCAAAACAGGTAAAAGGTAGAGGAGTGTTCAGACAGGAACTGAGTGTTCGGGCAGAGACCGGCACTGCAGCAAGGAACAGGAACGAGTCTGGGAATGCGGCCCCGAGAGAGGCGGGACGAACAGGCAAGGAGCGTGTTCAGACTGGCCTGGAAATGCAGCCTCCAGGAAAGGCGGACAGACGGGCAAGAAAACACAGAAACAGGTCTAGGTATGCAGCCCCTAGAAGGCAGGACGAACAGGCTAGGAGCGTTTTCAGACTGGTCTGGAAATGCAGCCTAAGGAAGGCGACCGACAACAGGCTAGGAGAAAGTTCAGACAGGACCTGGCATATCAGCGGCAAGAAGCCCACTGAAGGAACAAGATGCTCAGGCAGGGTTTCCTGGGAGGAGCTGGGTTAAATACCAGGTGACAGACAGCAATAGGCTGAGGACGCACAAGGGCTGTGCCTGCAGCACCTACAAGAAACAGGAAGTGATCGGGCGCCGCCGTTAGGCAGCAGAAACAGAGGCAAGCAGACGGCATGGAGGGAAGCCAGAGAGACAGTCTGGACTGGAAATCAAATGCGCGCTCTTGCACAGTGGGAGATGGACCACTATGCAAGGACGCCGCCAGGTATGTTACAGCTTTGATGTGGGATTATCTAGGACTTTTTTATATGTTTTATTATCTGACAGCATTTGTAAATCCTACATCTCTGCTTCCATTAACCGCTTCCGACCTCCCACTTGTAAGGCGGCGGTGTTCACACCGTGCAGTAACTGAGGCAGTGACCCAAGCAAGTCCAACATAAGCAGCTTTTATTCAGCACTCACGGGTAAAACAGAAAGTCCTCTGGTTCTCAGCTGGGTTAACATAAGTCCATAACAACGGTTGCTGTGGGCAACAGCTGCGCCGGGCTGCTCAGAGCCTGACTGGTGCAGAGCCTACCCAGGCGTAGGTTCAGCTACACACAGGCCCGCTAAGCGTTCCTGCTATGTCCCTAGCGGGTCCCAACACTGAACAACACTAATCCTTAATTTATGGTTTTTAAAGGACCTGAGGCAAGAGCCACTGGAAAACCCGGGTTGGAGGGAGGAATCCGCCCCACTGCCTTCCTGTAGTCTCCTCCAAGAAATGGAGGCTCTGCCGGGTTTTACTAATCTGCCTTAGCCAGATAGCCTGACCAGGTCAATGCTCACCTTCATTCCTGCATTGCAGCCGCAGCTGTGTCGGTGGCTGCAATGCACTTCAGTGGGTTTAATAGGTCTCTGTACACATTCTGTGGGATATATACCGTCCCTTGTATACGATCCCCTTCACTGCCTCACACACTGTACATAAACGTCGGCGCTGGCTGGGCTCTGTGCAGCGCCCACGTTTATGAACAATCAGCGGCCTCGCAGCGCTCAGGAACCCCAGGGTCCTGCAAGTGCTGCGGTTGCGGTGCAGAGCAACAGCTCTGATAGGTAACATCATCGGGACCTGATTGGATCAGGTCCCAATGATGCTAACCCTTTGCTATCTTCTATGCCGCGATCCATAGCGATTGCGGCATTTAGGAGATGGTGAGAGGAGAGGGGGTCGTCCACTCACCTTTCCGATGGCCTCCGTGATAGGACCTGGCGTTGTCATGGCAGCAGGAGGTAATATGATGACTTCCTGGTCTGCCATGCACGGTGTCCTGCTAGAATCAGCCAGCAGCTGAGTCTAGCAGGAGATCTGACAGTGTAAAACTGTCTGCTCTCATGCAATGCAATACATGTCTATTGCATTGCGTAAGACTAGTGATCAGAAAAATAAAAATTGGAGTTCCATACAGGGACTAAGTAAAAATGTAAAAAAAAAAAAAAAAGTATAAAAAAAATGTTTTCAAACTGTTAAAAAAAAATATATATATATATATATATATATATATATATATCTCACAAAATAAAATTAAATAAATACGGTAAATAAACCAATAAATCAATATATTTATGCAAAAACAAAAAAAGTACATATATTTGGTATCGCCGCATCTGGAACAACCCTATAAAACTGTTACACTAATTAACCCCTTCTGTAAACACCATAAAAAATAAAAAACGGAGCAAAAAGCTATGCTTTTACATGATACTGCCAAACAAAAAGTGGAATAAAATACAATCAAAAAGCTAAATGGAAATAAAAATGTTACCGCTAAAAACGTCATCTTGTCCTGCAAAAAAAAAGCCGCCATGCAGCTCCATCAGCTGAAAGATAAAAAAGTTGTAGCTCTTTTGTAATTCTTTTGTCTATAAAATAGTTTTTATTGTGTAAAAGCGCCAAAACATAAAAAAACTATGTGTGGTATTACTGTAAACATGCTGACCCGAAGAATAACGCTGCCTTATCAATTTTACACTTGTGGAACGGTATTAAAAAAAACCTCAAAAAAACAAATCCTGAATTGCTGTTTTTTGTTCATTCTACCTCCCAAAAAACAGAATAGGAAACGATCAAAAAATGTCACATGCCCAAAAATGGTACCAATAATAACGTCAACTCGACCCGCAAAAAACAAGCCCTCACATGACTTTGTCGGCCAAAATATGGAAAAATTATAGCTCTCAAAATACGGCGATGCAAAAACTAGATTTTGCGAAAGAAAGCGTCTTTTAGTGTATGACAGCTGTCAATCATAAATACCCGATATAAATCTGGTATCACTGTAATCGCAACGACCCGAAGAATATAGTTGTCTAATCACTTATACCGCATGAGGAACGGCGTAAAAAATAAGTAAAAACAATTTTTCACCTGCTGCTAATTTGTTCATTCTGCTTCCCAAAACAATGCAGTATGGCGCGTCTCACGTTTATTCTGCGCTAAGCGCTTACACCGGGGTTTCCGTGTAAATCTCTGAAATACATGATTCAGACGGAACACCCGACGGAAGATTCCCTGTAATGAGGCAGATGGAGGCACCATGGACACCGTCTAGCCTATCATCCCACAGTGTCAGGTTTTTTTAGACATGCGTAAAAGTGTGATTGGCCACAATTTTGTGCACCTCTGGAAAAAAAGGACACCGCTAAACAGAGCCAAGACTGAGTCCTGAGTAACTCTGCTGCCTCACTATAGTGAATGGATCCCTCGGGGGTTTCATCTGAATTACATCACTTGGAGATTTAGATGGAAACTCCGATGTAAGTGCTCAGCGTAGAGAGCCGGATAAACGTTATGTAAAATGTTCCCAATAAAAGCTTCAACTCAATCCACAAAAAAAGCAAGTCCCCACTCAGGTCTGTCATCTAACGAAAATATAAGGGACTTTCAAGTTACTGGTAGCACAAAGGCTCTGGAAAAGCGAAATGGCCCTTGCCCCCCAAAAGAAATTCAGCAAATCCTGTGCTCCCAAGTCCAAATGCTCCCCTCCCTTCTGAGCCCCACAATGTGCCTAAACTATATTTAGGGTCCACATGTCTGGCATTCCTGTAGCGATGAGAGCCCGCCTAATTTACAGGTGCATGTCTACAGAAGCATGAGCTGGCCACAACGTACTGGTCACTACAACGGCAGTTTGAAATTTTCACTCAGCAACATCCACTGCAGGATGTTTCTGGAAAACACGCATGAAGTGAAAATTGTCACTACACCTGTATGTAAATTTCCAAAGGGGTATAATTTCCAAAATGGGGTCCCTTGAGGGGGGATTCTGCTCTTCTAGCACTTAGGGGCTCTGTATGGAGTCCTCAAACTACCGTATATTCCGGCGTATAAGACGACTTTTGAAGACTGAAAAATCTGTCTAGTCTGGGGTCGTCTTATACGCCGGTAATGTTTTTGAACTTTCAGAAATTGACATGCGGGGATACTCTGGGGGTGTTAATAAGCTGCCGTGGCCGTATCCCTGCCATGTGGGAGTTAATATAAGGTGGAGGGAGTTAAAATACGGCGGCGGTAGGTCCAGACAGTCAGCGCTTCTGTGCTGAACTGACACATCGCTGCGCTGTGTCTTCTCAGGCCTGGGACACAGCGCAGCGTATTCCCAGCAGCGGAGACAGACAGAACCTAGCGAACTTTTCTGACACATCGCAGTGTCTTCCCAGGTCCGGACACAGCGCAGGGCTTCTGTGCCGACAGCTTTCACTTGTCACAGAAGCGCTGCGCTGTGTCCGGAGCTGGGAAGTTCGCATCGCTTCTGTGACAAGTAGTGTTGAGCATTCCGATACTGTAATATCGGGTATCGGCCGATATTCGCGGTATCGGAATTCCGATACTTAATTCCGATACTTTTACAATATCGAATACCGGAATCGGAAGTTCCCATAATGCCTGTGCTCTGCAGTGTCTCTGAAGGATGACAAGCTGGATGGCAGAGCTCAGCTGAGATCCAGCCTGTCATCAGAATGCCATCCCAGCGTGGGAGAATTCTCCTGATTGTTTAAAAGCCGGCGGGCGGTAAAAAGCCGCCTGCTTTTAAACAATCACACAGCCCCATACTGCTTCCCCGCAGCCTTCCACCCCAATCCTCCGCTCCCCTCGCCACCTCCCATCCCGATCGTAAGTTAGGACCGGGCGGGGAGTGCAGCACAAAGGAGCGGGGAGCGAAGGACCCGGGCGGGGAAGCCGGCAGTGAAAAGACTTCACCGCCGGCTTTCCCGTTCTGTGCTGCTCTTTCCCGCCGGTTATTTCAAATGAACAGCTGAGGTATCAGGTGATGCCGATCAGCTGTTCATTTGAAGTCGCCGCGGTGCCCTCAGAGGGTTCATGTGAGTTCATGCTTGACTGCATTGCATGAACTCACATGAACTTTCCCACGGTCTCACAGGTCAGCCTCACCTCCCAGACCCGTCATGATTGGTGTGTGCGGGTGTCTGCGAGTGTGTGTGGGGTGTCTGTGCGATGTCTGCGGGTGTGTGCGGTGTCTGTGAGATGTCTGCGAGTGTGTGCGGGTGTGCGCGGTGTCTGTGCGATGTGTCTGTGCGATGTGTGCGCGGTGTCTGTGCGATGTCTGTGCGATGTGTGCGGTGTCTGTGCGATGTGTGCGGTGTCTGTGCGATGTGTGCGGTGTCTGTGCGATGTGTGCGGGTGTGTGCGTGCAGGCAGACATAGGCCGATGTGACACTACTACTCCCATCGGACTATGTCTGTCCCCCGTCCACTCCTGCCAGCAGGATCAGCTCGATGGGAGCAGTAGTTCCCATCAGCCTGATCCTGCTATATAAATTGCCCTACTGTGTCCCCAATAAATGTTAAATACATGTCATTGGTGGCCAGTGGTTACCTACAATAAATTAGTTCATACATTACCAGTCCCCGCCGATCGCCACCTAAAATAAAGTAAAAAATAAAAAACTACACCTATACTCACCTAGACACCTAATTCCCCGAAGCCATCGATCTCCTGTAATAAAATATAAAATAATAAACCACAACCTTATCCTTACCCCTCCGTAGTAGTCCACGAGTGTCCCACGAAGATCTCCAGTTCAGAGCAGCCACATAGAATGTGACCGCTCTGAACCGCTGCCGCCGCTAGAATGACGGGGCCGTAAAGCAGCCCGTCATTGCATAAGCGGGTTCGCCGGAGTTCAGGCAGCGCTGCTCCGGTTAGCTGCTTTACGGCCCTGCTGTATCGTGAGAAATTCCCACGGTACAGCAGTGCCGTAAAGGAGGTCTCCGGAGCTGCGCTGACTGAATGCACTCCGGTGACCTCAGTCAGGGGCTCCCGCTGCCGGGAGCGGACGTGTTCCCGGCAGCGTGAGCTTACAGCAGCCATGCACAGCTGTCACCATCTCCAGATGTGACAGCTGTGCATGGGAGATCAGCGCAGGAACATGGACAGGTAACTATTTTTTTTTTTTTAGTAAACTAAGAATTAAATAAAATGGTGTGGTTTATTTCAAATAAATTATTTTTTTCTTGGTGTAGTGTGTGTTTTTTCTTTTTAACACTTTGTAGGTTAGTAATGGGGGTGTCTTATAGACGCCCATCATTACTAACCTGGGCTTCATGGCAGCTGGCGCTGACATGAACCCCAGCCCTATTACCCCCTGCCACCGCACCAGGGCAGCGTGGAAGAGCGAGGCTAAGTGCCAGAATTGGTGCATCCTATGGATGCGCCATTTCTGGGGCGGCTGACGGCTGGTGTTTCTAGCCTGGGAGCGGACCAATATTCATGGCACCCTTCCTGGGCTATTAATATCAGCCCCCAGCTGTCTGCCTAGCCTTTGCTAGCTATTAAAATAGGGGGGACCCCACGTCATTTTTTTGGGGGGGTCCCCCATTTTAATAGCTAGTAAAGGCTAGGTATTCAGCTGGGGGCTGATATTAGTAGTCTGGAAAGCTCCGTGGGTATTACCCCCTTCCCAGGCTTCAAACATCTGCCCCAGCTGTCTGCTTAACCTCCGCTAGAGACTAAAATTAAGGGGAACCCCACACCAATTTTTTTTAAAATAAATCCTTTATTTTAACACTAAATGACAAGTACAGTAATCAACACTGTCACTGTACTTCATATATATGTGACTGACATGTTTCTATCTATCTAATCTATGTATGATTCTCTATTCCTTCTATTCTAAATTGTCGGGTACAGATGCTGAATTGCCGGCCGGCTTTTTTAAAGAGACGGTGCATGAAAACACTATTATTTTTTTAAATAAATCCTTTACACTAAATGACAAGTACAGTAAGCAACACTGTCACTGTACTTCATATATATGTGACTGACTTGTTTCTATCTATCTAATCTATGTATGATTCTCTATTCCTTCTATTCTAAATTGTCGGGTACAGATGCTGAATTGCCGGCCGGCTTTTTTAAAGAGACGGTGCACGAAAACACTATTATATTTTTTAATAAATCCTTTACACTAAATGACAAGTACAGTAAGCAACAATGTCACTGTACTTCATATATATGTGACTGACATATTTCTATCTATCTAATCTATGTGTGAAGCTCTATTCTTTCTGTTGTAAATTGTCGGGTACCGGTGTATGCCGCTGATGAAAATGGATGATAGTAATGTTGTTGTTGTATGCCTTATGTTTATGAGTGACAGTTTTCCTGCTATATACCTGCATGTCATAAGAATTTAAATTAAAAAAGGACCATGTTAAATTCAAATCTGTTTTTTTTTTTAATTTTTACCGGTGTTTGGTATGCGTTGGAAAAGGGGTAGTCTTATACGGTGAATATATCTTAAACTCTATATTTTAACAGGAAAGTAGGTGGGTCGTCTTATACACCAGGTCGTCTTATACGCCGGAATATACGGTATTCTACAATAATTTGTTCTCCAGGAGTCAAATAGCGCTCCCTCCCTCCTGAGTCTTGCCGTATGGCTAGGCGGTACTGTACAGCCACATATGGGGTATTGCCACGTTTAGAAGAAATTGTGTGACACATTTCGGCACCATTTTTACCCATTCCCCTGTGTGAAAATGTAAAATCTGAGGCTAAAACAATTTTTGTGGTAAAAATTTAATTATTTTTTCCTCACTGCCAAATGGTATAAATTTCTGTCACATGTGATGTAAATATGATCACTGCACCCCTAGATGAATTCATTGAGAGGTGTCGTTTGTAAAATGGAGTCATTTATGGGGGGGTTTCTTCTGTTCTGGGACCTCAGGGGCTCTCCCAGTGGGTCATGTCACCTGCAAACCACAACAGTAAAATCTGCGCTGTAACATGGCGCTCCTTACCTTATGAGCTTTGCATTGTGCCTGCAAAGTAGTTTTCGACCACTTATGGGGTATTGATGTACTTAAGAGAAGCTGTGTAACATTTTCTCTTATTACCCCTTTTGAAAACTGCAAACTTGGGGTCAAAGCAACACTTGAATGGAAAAAAATAGTAATATTTCATTTACTCAGCCCAATGTTATACAAGTTTGTGTATCGCCTGAGGGTTAAAAAATACTCACTACTCCCCTAGATGAATTCCTTGAGAGGTGTAGTTTACAAAATGGTGTCACTTGTGGGGGTTTCTGCTGTTTTGGTATGTCAGCGACTCTTCAAATGTGACATGGTGTCTGCAACCTCTTCCAAGCCCTGCCGTGCGCTAAAGCAGTAGTTTTCCTCCCCATATGGGGTATCGGCTTAATCAGGAGGAATTGCACAACAAACTGCATGGTGCAATTTCTCCTGTTACCCTTATGAAAATGTAAAATTGGGGGCTGAAAAACATTTTTGTGGGAAAAATGTGAAAGTTTTATTTTTACGGCTTAATGTTATAAACTTCTGTGAAGCACCTGGGGGTTTAAGGTGCTCACCACACATCTAGATAAGTTCCCTGAGTGGTCTGGTTTCCAAAATGGTGTCACTTGTGGGGGGTTTCCACTGTTTAAGCACATCAGAGGCTCCCCAAACACGAGTTGGCGTCCACTATTTATTTAAGCAAATTTTACATTCAAAAAGTCAAATGGTGCTCCTTCCCTTCCGAGCCCTGCCGTGCGCCCCCACAGTAGTTTTCCCTCACATATGGGGTATCAGTGTGCTCAGGAGAAACTGCACAACACATTTTGTAGTTCATTTTTTCCTGTTACCCTTACGAAAAAAATTTAAAAAAAATTTGGTCTAAAGTAACATTTTTGTGAAAAAAAGTTAAATGTTCATTGTTTACTTCCATATTCCAAAAATTCCTGTGAATCACCTGAAGGGTTAATAAACTTATGGAATGTGGTTTTGAGCCCCTTGAGGGGTGCAGTTTTTAGAATGGTGTCACTTTGGATTATTTTCTGTCATAAAGGCCCCTCAAAGTCACTTCAAATAAAATGTGGTCCCTAAAAAATGGTTTTGTAAATTTTGTTGGATAAATGAGAAATCAATGGTCAACTTTTAACCCCTATAACTTCCTAAGAAAAAAAATTTGGTTCCAAAATTGTGCTCATGTAAAGTAGACATGTTAGAAATGTTATTAACTATTTTGTGTGACATATCTCTCTGATTTAAGGGCATAAAAATTCAAAGTTTGAAAATTGCAACATGCCAAATTTCCGATTTTTTTCACAAAGTAACGCAAGTCATATCGAATAAATTTTACCACAATCATGACATACAATATGTCACGAAAAATAGTCTCAGAATCGGTGGGATCCGCTGAAGCGTTCCAGAGTAATTACCTCATAAAGTGACAGTGGTCAGATTGACCAAAAATTGGCCTGATCACGAAGGCGAAAACAGGCTCTGGCGTTAAAGGGTTAATACTACTACTCCTCCCTTGTCTGACATTCTTATGACAAGATCTTTCATACATTTTAATTCTTGAAGGGCAATCCGTTCTTTCTTGGTCACATTTCACTTGGCAGTCCCCATATTTGAGATGAATACAACACCTTTAACTCTTGCTGCACAACATCCTGAAAAATATCCATTGAATCAGATCTGCACTGAATAGGATAAAATCCTAAAAATTTGACTTTGGTTTCTTTGGATATGGGTCACACTATGACTAAGAACATCTGAGTTCGAAACATGTTATTGTGATTCCTAAGTCCCATTGTCTTGTTTTAACTTTTTCACAATAAATGGAGTTTTAGCTTTTTTCACATTACCTGGATTTCGTGCTGGATTTTTCGCCCTTCTGTGGAGTGGGTACGGAAAGTATTCAGACCCCTTTAAATTTTTCACTCTTTGTTTCATTGCAGCCATTTGGTAAATTCTAAAAAGTTCATTTTTTTCTCATTAAAGTACACTGTGCACCCCATCTTGACTGAAAAAAAACAGAAATGTAGACATTTTTGAAAATGTAAAACTGAAATATCACATGGTCATGAGTATTCAGACCCTTTGCTCAGTATTGAGTAGAAGCACCCTTTTGAGCTAGTACAGCCATGAGTCTTCTTGGGAATAATGCAACAAGTTTTTCACAGCTGGATTTGGGGATCCACTGCCATTCTTCCTTGCAGATCCTCTCCAGTTCTGTCAGGTTGGATGGTGAATGTTGGTGGACAGCCATTTTCAGTTCTCTCCAGAGATGCTCAATTGGGTTTAGGTCAGGGCTCTGGCTGGGCCAGTCAAGAATGGTCACAGAGTTGTCCTGAAGCCACTCCTTTTGTTATTTTAGCTGTGTGATTAGGGTCATTGTCTTGTTGGAAGGTGAACTTTCCACCAAGTCTGAGGTCCAGAGTACTGTGGAAGAGGTTTTCTTCCAGGATATCTCTGTACTTGGCCGCATTCATGTTTCCTTCAATTGCAACCAGTCGTCCTGTCCCTGCAGCTCAAAAACACCCCCATAGCATGATGCTGCCACCACCATGTTTCACTGTTGGTATTGTATTGGGCAGGTGATGAGCAGTGCCTGGTTTTCTCCACACATACCGCTTAGAATTATTACCAAAAAGTTCTATCTTCATCTCATCAGACCAGAGAATCTTATTTCTCATAGTCTGGAAGTCCTTCATGTGTTTTTGAGCAAACTGTATGCAGGCTTTCATATGTCTTGCCCCGAGGAGAGGCTTCCATCGGGCAACTCTGCCATAATGGCCCGACTGGTGGAGGGCTGCAGTGATAGTTAACTTTGTGGACTTTTCTTCCATATCCCTATTGCATCTCTGGAGCTCAGCCACAGTGATCTTGGGCTTCTTCTTTACCTCTCTCACCAAGGCTCTTCTCCCACAGTTTGGCTGGATGGCCAGGTCTAGGAAGACTTCTGGTGGTCCCAAACTTCTTCCATTTAAGGATTATGGAGGCCACTGTGCTCTTGGGAACCTTGAGTAAAGCAGAAATTCATTTGTAACCTTGGCCAGATCTGTGCCTTGCCACAATTCTGTCTCTGAGCTGCTTGGGCAGTTCCTTTGAGCTCATGATTCTCATTTAGTCTGACATGCACTGTGAGCTGTGAGGTCTTATATTGACAGGTGTGTGCTTTTCTGAATCAAGTCCTATCAGTTTAATTAATCACAGCTGGACTCCAATGAAGGAGTAGAACCATCTCAAGGAGGATCACAAGGAAATTGACAGCATGTGACTTAAATATGAGTGTCTGAGCAAAGGGTCTGAATACTTATGACCATGTGATATTTCAGTTTTTCTTTTTTAATAAATTTACAAAAAATGTCTACATTTCTGTTTTTTTTCAGTCAAGATGGGGAGCAGAGTGTACTTTAATGAGAAAAAAATGAACTTTTTAGAATTTACCAAATGGCTGCAATGAAACAAAGAGTGAAAAAAATAAAGGGGTCTGAATACTTACCTTGCCACACAAAAGGTTGGTATATAAAATGAGAATGCTTGGTCTGGGGGATAATGTGTGCAAGTGGGTAAATAGCTGGCTGAGTGATAGAAAGCAGAGGGTGGTTATCAATGGAGTAAGCTCAGGGTGTGTCAGGGTTACTAGCGGGGTGCCTCAAGGGTCTGTCTTGGGCCCTATATTATGTAATATATTTATTAATGATCTAGTGGAAGGGTTGCATAGTAAAATAGCAATATTTGCAGATGATACTAAACTTTGTAAAGTAGTTAATACAGATGAGGATAGGGCACAGCTACAGGAGGATTTAGATAAATTGGGGAGTTGGGCCAAAAAATGGCAAATGGGGTTCAATGCCGATAAATGTAAGGTCATGCACATGGGAAAGAAAAACAGCAGTCACCCATACATATTAAATGGGAAACCGTTGGGGAAATCTGACATGGAGAAGGACCTGGGCTTCTTGGTTAACAGCAAATTAAATTGGAGTGCCCAGTGTCAGGCTGCAGCTGCGAAGGCAAATAGAGTCATGGCATGCATCAGAAGAGGAATAGGGGCATATGATGAGAACATTGTTCTTCCTCTGTATAAAGCGCTGGTAAGGCCGCACTTAGAATATTGTGCACAGTTCTGGGCTCCGGTGCTCAGGAAAGACATATTGGAGCTAGAGAGGGTACAAAGGAGGGCGACTAAGGTAATAAAGGGAATGGAGGGACTAGAATACCCAGAGAGGTTGTCAAAATTAGGCCTATTTACGTTGGAAAAGAGAAGGCTTAGGGGAGACCTCATAAACATGTATAAATACATCAGGGGGCAGTACAGAGATATCTCCCATGACCTGTTTATACCAAGGATGGTGACAAAGACGAGGGGGCACAATATGCATCTGGAGGAAAGGCGGTTCCTGCACCAGCATAGAAGGGGATTCTTTACGGTCAGAGCTGTGAGACTCTGGAACTCTCTGGGAGAGGAAGTGGTGATGTCCAACTCACTTAATGAGTTCAAGAGAGGCCTGGACGCCTTTCTTGAGAACAATAAAATTACATCTTATGCTTAGTGATAGTTAATTAATCCAGGGATTTAATCTGACTGCCAGATTGGAGTCGGGAAGTGAATTTTTCCTCAATGATGTAAATTGGCCTATACTGCATGGGTTTTTTTTTTGCCTTCCCCTGGATCAACGCTGTGGAATAGCTGCCGTGCACAAGAAATAGGCTGAACTGGATGGACGCTTGTCTTTTTTCGGCCTTATAAACTATGTTACTATGTTCCATACCCACTGTGTGTGTGTGTATGTATGTATATATATATATATATACAGTACAGACCAAAAGTTTGGACACACCTTCTCATTTAAAGATTTTTCTGTATTTTAATGACTTTGAAAATTGTACATTCACACTGAAGGCATCAAAACTATGTATTAACAGATGTGGAATGATATACTTAACAAAAAAGTGTGAAAGAACTGAAAATATGTCTTATATTCTAGGTTCTTCAAAGTAGCCACCTTTTGCTTTGATGACTGCTTTGCACACTCTTGGCATTCTCTTGATGAGCTTCAAGAGGTAGTCACCGCAAATGGTCTTCCAACAATCTTGAAGGAGTTCCCAGAGATGCTTAGCACTTGTTGGCCCTTTTGCCTTCACTCTGCGGCTCTGCTCACCCCAAACCATCTCGATTGGGTTCAGGTCGGGTGACTGTGGAGGCCAGGTCATCTGGCGTAGCACCCCATCACTCTCCTTCTTGGTCAAATAGCCCTTACACAGCCTGGAGGTGTGTTTGAGGTCATTGTCCTGTTGAAAAATAAATGATGGTCCAGCTAAACGCAAACCGGATGGAATAGCATGCCGCTGCAAGATGCTGTGGTAGCCATGCTGGTTCAGAATGCCTTCAATTTTGAATAAATCCCCAACAGTGTCACCAGCAAAGCACCCCCACACCATCACACCTCCTCCTCCATGCTTCACGGTGGGAACCATGCATGTAGAGTCCATCCGATCACCTTTTCTGCGTCGCACAAAGACACGGTGGTTGGAACCAAAGATCTCAAATTTGGACTCATCAGACCAAAGCACAGATTTCCACTGGTCTAATGTCCTTTCCTTGTGTTCTTTAGCCCAAACAAGTCTCTTCTGCTTGTTGCCTGTCCTTAGCAGTGGTTTCCTAGCAGCTATTTTACCATGAAGGCCTGCTGCACAAAGTCTCCTCTTAACAGTTGTTGCAGAGATGTGTCTGTTGCTAGAACTCTGTGTGGCATTGACCTGGTCTCTAATCTGAGCTGCTGTTAACCTGCGATTTCTGAGGCTGGTGACTCGGATAAACTTATCCTCAGAAGCAGAGGTGACTCTTGGTCTTCCTTTCCTGGGGCGGTACTCATGTGAGCCAGTTTCTTTGTAGCGCTTGATGGTTTTTGGGGAGACTTTCAAAGTTTTCCCAATTTTTCAGACTGACTGACCTTAATTTCTTAAAGTAATGATGGCCACTTGTTTTTCTTTACTTAGCTGCTTTTTTCTTGCCATAATACAAATTCTAACTGTCTATTCAGTAGGACTATCAGCTGTGTATCCACCAGACTTCTGCACAACACAACTCATGGTCCCAACCCCATTTATAAGGCAAGAAATCCCACTTAATAAACCTGACAGGGCACACCTGTGAAGTGAAAACCATTTCCGGTGACTACCTCTTGAAGCTCATCAAGAGAATGCCAAAAGTGTGCAAAGCAGTCATCAAAGCAAAATGTGGCTACTTTGAAGAACCTAGAATGTAAGACATATTTTCAGTTGTTTCACACTTTTTTGTTAAGTATATAATTCCACATGTGTTAATTCATAGTTTTGATGCCTCCAGTGTGAATGTACAATTTTCATAGTCATGAAAATATAGAAAAATCTTTAAATGAGATGGTGTGTCCAAACTTTTGATCTGTACTGTGTATATATATATATATATATATATATATATATATATATATATATATATATATATATAATAATATAATATAGGAAAAAAGTATTTAGTCAGCCACCAATTGTGCAAGTTCTCCCACTTAAAAATATGAGAGAGGCCTGTATTTGACATCATAGGTAGACCTCAACTATGAGCGACAAAATGAGAAAACAAATCCTGAAAATCACATTGTCTGATTTGGAAATACATTTTTTTCAAATTTTGGTGGAAAATAAGTAGTTGGTCAATTACAAACAAGCAAGATTTCTGGCTCTCACAGACCTGTAACTTCTTCTTTAAGAGGCTCCTCTGTCCTCCACTCATACCTGTAGTACTGGCACCTGTTTGAACTTGTTATCAGTATAAAAGACACCTGTCCACAACCTCAAACAGTCACACTCCAAACTCCACTGTGGTGAAGACCAAAGACCTGTCGAAGGACTCCAGAAACAAAATTGTAGCCTCGCACCAGGCTGGGAAGACTGAATCTGCAATAGGCAAGCAGCTTGGTGTGAAGAAATCAACTGTGGGAGCAATAATTAGAAAATAGAAGACCTACAAGACCACTGATAATCTCCCCCGATCTGGGGCTCCACACGAGATCTCACCCCGTAGGTCAAAATGATCTCAAGAACGGTGAACAAAAATCCCAGAACCACACGGGGGGACCTAGTGAATGACCTGCAGAGAGCTGGGACCAACGTTACACAGGCTACCTTCAGTAACACACTACACCGCCAGGGACTCAGATCCTGCAGTGCCAGACATGTCCCCCTGCTTAAGCCATTACATGTCCAGACCCTTCTGAAGTTTGCTAGAGAGCATTTGGATGATCCAGAAGAGTATTGGGAGAATGTCACATGGTCAGATGAAACCAAAGTAGAACTGTTTGGTAGAAGCACAACTCGTCGTTTTTGGAGGGGAAAGAATGCTGAGTTGCATCCAAAGAACACCATACCTACTGTGAAGCATGGGGGTGGCAACATCATGCTTTGGGGCTGTTTATCTGCCAAGGGACCAGGACGACTGATCCGTGTAGATGAAAGAATGAATGGGGCCATGTATCGTGAAATTTCGAATGCAAACCTCCTTCCATCAACAAGATCATTGGAGATGAAACGTGGCTGGGTCTTTCAGCATGACAATGATCCCAAGCACACCGCCAGGGCAACGAAGGAGTGGCTTTGTAAGAAACATTTCATGGTCCTGGACTGGCCTAGCCAGTCTTCAGATCTAAACCCTATAGAAAACCTTTGGAGGGAGTTGAAAGTCTGTGTTGCCCAGTGACAGCCCCAAAACATCACTGCTCTAGAGGAGATGTGCATGGAGGAATGGGCCAACATACCAGCAACAGTGTGTGCCAACCTTGTGAAGACTTACAGAAAATGTTTGACCTCTGTCATTGTCAATAAAGGATATATAACAAAGTATTGAGATGAACTTTTGTAATTGACCAAATACTTATTTTCCACCAAAATCTGAAAAAAAAATCTTTCCAAATCAGACAATGTGATTTTCAGGATTTGTTTTCTCATTTTGTCTCTCATAGTTGAGGTCTACCTATGATGTCAATTACAGGCCTCTCTCATCTTTTAAAGTGGGAGAACTTGCACAATTGGTGGCTGACTAAATACTTTTTTTCCCCACTGTATAATATAGTGTGTGTATGCTAATTATACGTTCTATAGGGCTTCTGAGGGACACAATTGTCGTTCCTTAGGGTGCCAACCTCCTCTTCTAGGCAGCATCAGCTTAGTTTAGGTACGGGATTGGGTAAGGTAGTGACTGTATCAATCATTCATTGTTTACATCTGTTTATATACAGTACATCCACAACAAGCCATTGAGCTTGTAATTTTGCTTGTGTTAACCCCTTCATGACTGGGCCATTTTCCATTTTTGCATTTTCTTTTTCTGCTCCCTTTCTTCCCACAGCCATAACTTTTTTATTTTTTGGTAAAAAAACAAAGCCACAATAAGAAGAATTAAAATTCCCCCAAAATTGAAGAAAAAAAGAAAAAAAATTTCTTCTTATTGTGGCTTTGCGTTTTATGTTTAGAGTAGGGACTCATAAGCATGAGGACCCTTGACAAAGGGTTACGAGCTTGAGTATTTTGCCCAAAATATCGGCCAATACGTCATATATTATATATGCATTTTTATTATTAATGCAGAAGAAACATTCATAAAGTGTTGTGCCTGCTATCTGATGTATATACTGTACTTCTCATCAAGTTCTTGTTAAGTGTGGAAAAGTTTGCCTTTGGACTTTTCCCTCATTAATCTCCATACCATCTGGTCCGTGCCTGCCAAGTACAGCAGCGGCATGCGGTCTGCAGAGTCGGGAGATATGACTCCACCAGATATACAGTATATATTTATAGATACAGTACAGACCAAAAGTTTGGAAACACCTTCTCATTTAAAGATTTTTCTGTATTTTCATGACTTTGAAAATCGTACATTCACACTGAAGGCATCAAAACTATGAATTAACACACGTGGAATTATATACTTAACAAAAAAGTGTGAAACAACTGAAAATATGTCTTATATTCTAGGTTCTTCAAAGTAGCCACCTTTTGCTTTGATGACTGCTTTGCACACTCTTGGCATTCTCTTGATGTACAGTTGAAACCAGAAGTTTACATACACTATATAAAGACACACATGCATGTTTCTCTCAATATCTGACATGAAATCAGAATAAACCTTTCCAGTTTTAGGTCAAATAGGATTACCATAATTTACCATAATTTTTAATATTTGCCAGATGAGAGAGAATGTTTTAAGGCATTTTTATTACTTACTGCAAAGTTAAAACATTACATACATTTCATTAGTATTTGGTACCATTGCCCTTAAACTTGTCTTGTGCTTTTTGCATGTTTTTACTATTTCTGCTCTTTTCTGGTGTCTTTCTTGTAACATAGGAAAGACTAAGGCCAGAAATAAACACCATAAAACAATGTACATGAAGACTTTGGTATCAATTAATTTCTGTCCGAGGTGTTTGTGTGAACAAAAAAGCTTTTATAAAAGCCTCAAACTTCTGTGTGTGAATCAGACATGAGATCTAATATGATACAAGATTACAGTCCGGGGAAGAAGGGAAACATTCATATAGACGACCGGTGGAGATGTAGTCGGTGACGGATTCTGGCCCAATATGTTTCTAGAGCCGTAGTAGAAAATGAAGATGCCGTCCTCCTCATGAAGTAGTTATTTCTCATGTCACGTGCAATGAATATCTCCTGCAGTATTGCTAATACTGATTCCAGTGTCTGTAAATGAGACGAGAATTAGCTTTATGAAAGATGAGTCTATGAGAAACGTGTTCAGCTGCAGACTCTGAGGAAGAAACTGCTTGTTGTCTGTGGCCTAAAATACACTGTTCAAAAAAATAAAGGGAACACTTAAACAACAGAATATAACTCCAAGTAAATCAAACTTCTGTGAAATCAAACTGTCCACTTAGGAAGCAACACTGATTGACAATCAATTTTACATGCTGTTGTGCAAATGGAATAGACAATAGATGAAAATTATTGGCAATTATCAAGACACCCTCAATAAAGGAGTGGTTCTGCAGGTGGGGACCACAGACCACATCTCAGCACCAATGCTTTCTGGCTGATGTTTTGGTCACTTTTGAAAGTTGGTTGTGCTTTCACACTCATGGTAGCATGAGACGGACTCTACAACCCACAGAAGTTGCTCAGGTAGTGCAGCTCATCCAGGATGGCACATCAATGCGAGCTGTGGCAAGAAGGTTTGCTGTGTCTGTCAGCGTAGTGTCCAGAGGCTGGAGACGCTACCAGGAGACAGGCCAGTACACCAGGAGATGTGGAGGGGGCCGTAGGAGGGCAACAACCCAGGAGCAGGACCGCTACCTCCGCCTTTGTGCAAGGAGGAACAGGAGAAGCACTGCCAGAGCCCTGCAAAATGACCTCCAGCTGGCCACAAATGTGCATGTGTCTGCACAATCAATAAGAAACAGACTCCATGAGGGTGGTATGAGGGCCCGACGTCCCAACACCGTGCAGAACGCTTGGCATTTGCCACAGAACACCAGAATTGGCAAAGTCGCCACTGGTGCCCTGTGCGCTTCACAGATGCAAGCAGGTTCACACTGAGCACATGTGAGAGACGTAACAGAGTCTGGAGACGCCGTGGAGAGCGATCTGCTGCCTGCAACATCCTTCAGCATGACCTGTTTGGCAGTGGGTCAGTAATGGTGTGGTGTGGCATTTCTTTGGAGGCCCACACAGCTCTCCATGTGCTTGCCAGATGTAGCCAGACTGCCATTAGGTACCAAGGTGAGATCCTCAGACCCCTTGCGAGACCATATGCTGGTGCGGTTGGGCCTGGGTTCCTCCTAATGCAGGACAATGCCAGACCTCATGTGGCTGGAGTGTGTCAGCAGTTCCTGCAAGATGAAGGCATTGAAGCTATGGACTGGCCCGCCTGTTCCCCAGACCTGAATCCGATTGAGCACATCTGGGACATCATGTCTCGCTCCATCCACCAACGTCACGTTGCACCACAGACTGTCCAGTAGTTGGCGGTAGTCCAGGTCTGGGAGGAGATCCCACAGGAGACCATCCGCAACCTCATCAGGAGCATGCCCAGGCATTGTAGGGAGATCATACAGGCACGTGGCTACACACAATACTGAACCTAATTTTGACTTGTTTTAAGGACATTACATCAAAGTTGGATTAGCCTGTAGTGTGTTTTTCCACTTTCATTTTGGTGGTGACTCCAAATCCAGGCCTCCATTGGTTAATAAATTTGATTTCCATTGATGATTTTTGTGTGATTTTGTTGTCAGCACATTCAACTTTGTACAGAACAAAGTATTCAATGAGAATATTTCATTAATTCAGATCTAGGATGTGTTATTTGAGTGTTCCCTTTATTTTTTTGAGCAGTGTATATAGGTTTTATTTCTAGATGTAAAGAAGAAAACTAAATACTGTAAAATTATAAATCTCCTCATGTTTTCCCAGATTATCTCCAGTAATTGTATTATTACACAGGATTTTTATGATGCTACATCAGCTCATCGTGTTCTCGTTCAGGTCTCTACAATATCGGATCCTCTCAGTAAAGATCGTCTATACAAGTGAATTTTCCTGATTTATCCATCAAAGATGGAAATGGACAGAGACAAGATGGCGGAGAGGATATTACACCTCACGCTAGAGATCCTCTTCCGGCTTACTGGAGAGGTGAGAGATTCTGATGACGTCTCATTACATCATTCTTATCTATGGGAATAACAGATGGACAGAACTGGGGAGGTGAGGACTCTGGAAATGTCTGTAGTGAGATTTATGAATGTGTCTCTCCATAACCAGGATTACACAGTAGTGAAGAAGACCTCTAGTGGGCGCTGTCAGCACCCTGTGTCTGAGGGATGGGGAAGACCCCTGAGCCCAATCACAGGGCCTCCATCTCACCCCTTCATACATGAGGACATCAATGACCAGAAGATCCTAGAACTCACCTACATGATGATTGAGCTGCTGACTGGAGAGGTGACACTGCTGGGACATTATACAGTAACGCTATGAAGGGATCGGTGGGTTGACTGTATCATTGTATATGTCAGGTTCCTATAAGGTGTCAGGATGTTGCAGTCTATTTCTCCATGGAGGAGTGGGAGTATTTAGAAGGACACAAAGATCTGTACAAGGACATCATGATGGAGGTTCCTCAGCCCCTCACATCACCAGGTAATAGACAGGACTAAATACACACGGCCTATAATTATCTGTATGTAAAGAATGAATTCAGTCCCTATATGTGTTTCCTCCAGTTTTATCCAGTAAGAGGACAACACCAGAGAGATGTCCTCGTCCTCTTCTTCCACAGGACTGCAAACAAGAAGATCCCAATGCTCCTCAGGATCATCAGGTAGATGGAGAGAAAGTGTCATGAGATCTCCCCTATGATGTGTAGACAGCTGTGAAGATCTTGTGCTCAGTCTTGTTTTATCCACCAGTATTATATGTTTTATACTTGTGTAATGAGAACGGTGGAGATGGCAGGATTAGAGCTGATCATAGATGAGACTTCTCCATCTGTCTGTGACTTTTACAATATTTGTTTCAGGTTGAAGATCTGACCCATATGAATACTACAGAGACATATGTGAGGGGTGATGAGCGGTGTAAAGAGATGATTCCTACAGATAACCTCCCAGGTGAGTAGTAACCACTAAATGCAGAGAAGTTTCAGATTCTTATAAGTCACCGGCTGTGGCTGCTTTATCGGTTGTGTAGTCCGGCCGTATCACAATCGTGTGATCACCATTTTGCCTCTAGACCACAACATTCTCCTCCACCAAAAACTGTTCAAATGATTTTGGCTATTGAAAGCCCTTTTCTATAGAACTTATAACTTGGAGGATCCACCTACTCCCTGTGATTAGAAGACGCTGACCATTACCTCCTCAGATCTGTAAACTACAAAACCAGATGACAATGTACGTAGAATGTACAGGCAGTTTAGAAAATCACTTGAAGAAAATATTATGATGGGCCTGTAAGAGAAAGCGGAGGGTAATGATGCTGTTGGCTTCCTAGAACCCTGGTATCTTATTGGATGAATCTACCTTCTCTCCCTTCTGTGCTGCTGAATGTTCTCATATGGTCCCTACAAGACCAGGTCCAGTTTTAATGACCAAACTTCACTTTTATGATCGACAACATTAAACGTGCAGTGAGGCCAAGTGTGAATTTCTGTACAATAACAACAGAGTTTCCCTTTTGTCCTGATTTTTCAATTTCTTTTAAAACCGACTGACTTCATACAGGATCGCGATTAACTATGCAAAAAACATTACACCTGTGCCATGATATACAGGTGCTTCTCAATAAATTAGAATATCATCAAAAAGTTAATTTATTTCAGTAATTCAAAAAAGTGAAACTCATATATTATATAGAGTCATTACACACAGAGTGATCTATTTCACGTGTTATTTCTGTTAATGTTGATGATTATGGCTTATAGCCAATGAAAACATGAAAGTCATTATCTCAGTAAATTAGAATACTTTATAACAACAGCTTGAAAAATGTTTTTAAAATCCGAAATGATGTCCTACCGAAATGTATGTTTAGTAAATGCCCTCAATACTTGGTCGGGGATCCTTTTGCATCAATTACTGCATCAATGTGGTGTGGCATGGAGGCGATCAGCCTGTGGCACTGCTGAGGTGTTATAGCTGCCCAGGTTGCTTTGATAACAGCCTTCACCTCGTCTGCATTGTTGGGTCGGGTGTCTCTCATCCTCCTCTTGACAGTACCCCATAGATTCTCTATAATAGATTCTCTATGGGGTTAAGGTCAGGCGAGTTGCTGGCCAATCAAGCACAGTGATACTGTTGTTTTTAAACCAGGTATTGGTATTGGTACTTTTGGCAGTGTGGACAGGTGCCAAGTCCTGCTGGAGAATGAAATTTCCATCTCCAAAAAAGCTTGTCGGCATAGGGAAGCATAAAGTGCTGTAAAATGTCCTGCTACGCTGACCTACACCAGCAGATGACATGGCTCCCCAAACCATCACGGATTGTGGAAACTTCACACTAGACCTCAAGCAGCTTGGATTGTGGCCTCTCCACTCTTCCTCAAGACTCTGGGACCTTGATTTCCAAATGAAATGCAAAATTTACTTTCATCTGAAAACAACACCTTGGACCACTGAGCAACAGACCAGGTCTTTTTCTCCTTGGCCCAGGTAAGACGCTTCTGGCGTTGTCTGTTGGTCATGACTGGCTTGACACAAGGAATGCGACACTTGTAACACATGTCCTGGATAAGTCTATGTGTGTTGACGCTCTTGAAGCAATGACTCCAGCAGAAGTCCACTTCTTGTGAATCTCCCCCCAAATTTTTGAATGGCCTTTTCTTAACAATCCTTTCAAGGCCGCAGTTATCCCGGTTGCTTGTGCACCTTTTTCTACCACACTTTTTCCTTCCACTCAACTTTCCATTAATATGCTTGGATACAGCACTCTGTGAACAGCCAGCTTCTTTAGCAATGACCTTTTGTGGCTTACCCTCCTTGTGGAGTGTGTCAATGACTGCCTTCTAGACATCTGTCAAGTCAGCAGTCTTCCTCATGATTGTAGAGCCTACTGAAACAGACTAAGGGACCTTTTTAAACGCATAGGAAGCCTTTGCAGGTGTTTTTTGTTAATTATTCTAGTTTACTGAAATAATGACTTTTGTGTTTTCATCGGCTGTAAGCCATAATCATCAACATTAACAGAAATAAACACTTGAAATAGATCACTCAGTTTGTAATGACTATATAATATGAGTTTCACTTTTTTTAAGAACTGAAATAAATTAACTTTTTGATGATATTCTAATTTATTGAGAAGCACCTGTATCTCTAAGCTGTGCGAGGCTGATAGCTGTAATATACTGTAATATTTACACCTGCATGAATGCGTTGGCATGGCTCGAGCCCTGGTATGTTGGATTCACTTGCATAAAATACTGATTGAAATAATGGACAGAATTCACACTAGTGGTCACCACTGATACAGATGGCTAGTATAAATTGGGAAGGGTAAGTAGAAAGGGAAAGATGTGTGAGTAAAATTTAACTTTTATTAATATAATTAAAAAACTCTTATTATTTAAACTTTTTGTGAATAAATATTCATACATCAAATGATGTATATAGGGCTACTGCTGTGTAGTTATAAGCAGTTCTAGCCCACAAGTTACTTATTTCAAATGTGAGGACACAAGAATAAATTATCCACAGCCGATGTCCCTATAATTATTGGCTGGGTGTTATAAATTGTGTGTCCCAAGTATCCCAACACTCTTCGTCATAAGGTTTAATAATTGTAAATTCCATATGTGGGATGCCGTAAAAATGTGAGGGATAATGGTTGATTCTCCACCAGTGAGCCTTAATGGCTTCTTTTATTCTCTGCACTGTTAGTGAATTATTAACAGTATACAAAAATAAGATATTATACTTGTGCGATCTCACTGCTATAGATGACATTAAAGAGACAGCTATATAGCTGAACTTGCATCTATGGGCCAAGCACTAATCTAATGTGGGTAATATATGCGGTTAATACCGCTGATCTGTCCAATCATACCCATAAAGATAAGAGTGCTCATTTACTCCCACCGCATATACATCCTAGCTGTGTGCGAGTGGTCTGCTTG
Organism: Phyllobates terribilis; assembly: GCF_046119375.1. Lineage (NCBI taxonomy): Eukaryota > Metazoa > Chordata > Amphibia > Anura > Dendrobatidae > Phyllobates > Phyllobates terribilis. The sequence continues at coordinate 1,120,599 of NW_027363249.1, forward strand.
CAGTCACTGTTATTTGTTGCAGAGATTAAACGTACAGATAACTGCCAGTGTGTATCATTAGCTTCACGTGGAGATCAAAACACACTATCTCCCCCACAGCGTTCTCACTCAAGTTACGTGCAGGTAATCTGCACGCTGTCAATGCCGCTTCATATATTGAGCCGGCAGGATAAAAGTAATTTATTGTAGAGATCGTGCAGTTAACTGCCAGTTTGTATCACTGGCTAGAGCACGTGGAGAGCAAAACACCTTATCTCCCCGACAGCGTTCTCATTCAGATTGCGTGCAGATAACCTGCACGCGGTCACTGCCGCTTTGTATATTAAGCCGGCAGAGTAGAGATCAGAGATTAGAGTGAGATAACAACGGCACCTAACATGACAAAGAGTGGTGTGTGGATCCTGGAGTGTGTCACCACATTTAGAATATAAGAGTAAACATCCCTGACGCGCGTTTCGCCGTGATTACCGGCTTTTTCTAAGGGGAGATAAGGTGTTTTGCTCTCCACGTGCTCTAGCCAGTGATACAAACTGGCAGCTAACTGCACGATCTCTACAGTAAATTACTTTTATCCTGCCGGCTCAATATATGAAGCGGCATTGACAGCGTGCAGATTACCTGCACGTAACTTGAGTGAGAACGCTGTGGGGGAGATAGTGTGTTTTGATCTCCACGTGAAGCTAATGATACACACTGGCAGTTATCTGTACATTTAATCTCTGCAACAAATAACAGTGACTGCAAGCAGACCACTCGCACACAGCTAGGATGTATATGCGGTGGGAGTAAATGAGCACCTTTATCTTTATGGGTATGATTGGACAGATCAGCGGTATTAACCGCATATATTACCCACATTAGATTAGTGCTTGGCCCATAGATGCAAGTTCAGCTATATAGCTGTCTCTTTAATGTCATCTATAGCAGTGAGATCGCACAAGTATAATATCTTATTTTTGTATACTGTTAATAATTCACTAACAGTGCAGAGAATATAAGAAGCCATTAAGGCTCACTGGTGGAGAATCAACCATTATCCCTCACATTTTTACGGCATCCCACATATGGAATTTACAATTATTAAACCTTATGACGAAGAGTGTTGGGATACTTGGGACACACAATTTATAACACCCAGCCAATAATTATAGGGACATCGGCTGTGGATAATTTATTCTTGTGTCCTCACATTTGAAATAAGTAACTTGTGGGCTAGAACTGCTTATAACTACACAGCAGTAGCCCTATATACATCATTTGATGTATGAATATTTATTCACAAAAAGTTTAAATAATAAGAGTTTTTTAATTATATTAATAAAAGTTAAATTTTATTCACACATCTTTCCCTTTCTACTTACCCTTCCCAATTTATACTAGCTATATTGGATTCACTTCACGTCATAAATTACATTATGTTTTCAATCCTAAGGAATTCAGATTACTGCACAATCTCTCCTGAAATGGGGGCGCTAATACTTTCTCTACTCTTCTGATCAGGTTATTGTAGCTCCAATGGTCCACCATAAATAAGTGTAAGTCCGCTTTAATGTTGGAGTTCTCCCCTCATACATATGTTCTTGTTGGCGATGTAACATATTTTTTATGTCTTTTTTTCCAGGTTCATTCTGTATGATAGTTTGATTGTGGTGGGATCAGCCGGCCTCACTTATGTGAATCTGTAATTCCCTGGTAGTCTTTCAAAAAAGGTCTCCATTACCTCTTCCCAATGCCCGAGGTCTAAATATAAGACACCTCAGCTCTGCACTATTATAAAAAGTTCATTTAAAATGTCTAATATTTCTTCTTGAAACTCATCTGACAGAAAATATTGGCACTTAGCGATAATTTCGATTGCCAAGAGCCACATGCTCTAATTACCCGCGAGAGGTTTCACCACTATTTACTCATTTTTTTACTAAAGAAGCCTGTTCAGCTTGATTTCTTCAGTAGATGTGTTATGGTCTATAGTCACAGTTTTGCCCATCACCCCTTTAACTTCTTTAAAGGAAATCTCTCGTCCCCTGGGAGATGTGAGACCTCTAATATGGTCATACAGGTTATAGAAAAGTAAATCTATACATACCTGTAGGGCACATAGTAGAGGTCTGCTTGCAGTGAAATTGAGTTTTATAAAATCTGTCTTCATATGCTTGGCGTCCCCCGGACACCAAGAAATCCCCGCCTATCTCTTTAGTTAGCCCAGAAATCCCCGCCTATCTCTTTAGTTAGCCCCGAAATTCCTGCCTATCTGCTTATTTAGCATGTTCCCCCCCCTCCCCTGCACGTCACAGGGCCCTGTGATGTGCGCTCTTGTCACTCACTTCCCACTCATGCGCAATACGACGCTCACATCAGGAGTGCTTTGTTTCCTCCCGGCCCGTTTGTCTCTGCACTGTTCCGCAGTGTTCTGGCGCACCGGGGAGGCTGCATCGGGGAGCCTGCGCACCAGAACACTGCGGAGCAGTGCAGAGACAAACGGGCCGGGAGGAAACAAAGCGCTCCTGATGTGAGCATCGCATTGCACATACGCGGGAAATGAGTTAAACCAGTGCACGTCACAGGTCCCTGTGACGTGCAGGGGAGGTGGGGAACATGCTAAATAAGCAGATAGGCGGGGACTTCTTGGCGTCCGGGGGACGCCAAGCATGTGATAACGGATTTTATAAAACTCCATTTCACTGCAAGCAGACCTCTACTATGGGCCATACAGGCATGTATAGATCTACTTTTCTATAACCTGTATGCCCATACTATAGGTCTCAAATCTCCCAGGGGGTAGCAGATTCTCTTTAACCCCTCTACATGGATCTGGACTTACACAGAGACCCCTAGCTTGGGCTACTATGTTACCTGCTGTTCTGTTGTGTCAGATGGGAAGAATAGTCAGGTATTCGGGTCAGAACCAGGAGGGCAGAGAAAATACAAAATCAGAAGAAACGAGTAGTCCGTAAACGGGCCGAGGTCACAACAGGAAACAAATAGACAAACCGGGAGCTGAGCACAGAGGACTGAACCAGAGGAGAACAAGGCTGTATCTGGCAGCTTCCAGCAATACGCTTCCAGCTTTAGTAGGGTGCGGTGCTTTCCAATTCTCTGAAGGAGGGAGCAGATTACTCCAGCTGGACAGCACACACCCATACTGCCAGACTGGATGGTACTACTGGTCCCAGCAACCCTAATCTTAATGGCTGGACAGAGCCTGCGCCTCCAGAGCTTCTGGTTCCGACGTCTCCTCCATCACCAGCGCCGCCTGCAGGATTAATAAGGCTCCTGGTGAGAGAAGCAGACGTTGCAGGAGCAGATCCCAGAGAAAATGGGACACACCATTTGCAGAAACCTTGATATGACAAAATGAAAGAAAACCAGAGCAGTAGAAATCCCCATAAGGTGACTCCATCTTGGGAATTAATCTATAGGAGTAGTGACTATTTTGACTCCACAGGCACTTTCCCTAAATTAGCACACAGTGGATGTTGGAGAGTAAAAATTGCAAAAATGCCATTTTATTACCCAACACACAGTGCCCAGATAAATTAAGTGGGTTCTTCTCACTATAGTAATGCCAAATACATGAATGCTAAATGTGGTTTGGGCACAGTCTTTTAGACTGTGAACTGTAATTGACTTGGTGAATAATTCTTTTTTTTTTTTTTTTTTTTTTTTTTTACGTAGCTTGCCATTTTTACAGACACTTTAAGTAAAAATGTTAAAAAAATGTAAGAATATTTTATTCAAAAATAATACTTAATTTTATTCTTGTCAGATGACTGTACCTGGAGATCAGAAGGACAACTGACATCTTCAATTTTTAAATCACATGAGATTGAGATCCAACAAGATGCAATTGAAATGAATGCCATTACTCCAGATATACCATCATCCCTTCACAGCAAAGATCAATCATCTAATCCTTTGAAACAGGTCCTGTCTTCTGATTCATTAGCGACTACTAAGGAAAATCAAAGTTGCAAAATAAGCATTAAAAAACGAACTGCTCCGAAAGCAAAGAAGCCATTTTCACGTTCAGAATATAGAAATACTCTTCTTAAACAAGAAAAAATTCGCAGATCAGATCTTGCGAGGCAGAGAACTCACACAGGGGAGAAGACATTTTCATGTTTGGAATGTGGGAAATGTTTTAACCATAAATCAGTTTTGATTAATCACCAGAGAACTCACACAGGGGAGAAGCCTTTTTCCTGTTTAGAATGTGGGAAATGTTTTAACCATAAATCAGTTTTGATTAATCACCAGAGAACCCACACAGGGGAGAAGCCTTTTTCCTGTTCAGAATGTGGGAATGGTTTTAACTACAAATCAGAGCTTGTTATACATCAGAGAATCCACACAGGGGAGACGCCTTATTCATGTTCAGAATGTGGGAAATGTTTTAACCATAAATCAGTTTTGATTAATCACCAGAGAACTCACACAGGGGAGAAGCCTTTTTCCTGTTCAGAATGTGGAAAATGTTTTAACCATAAATTGGTTTTGGTTAATCACCAGAGAACTCACACAGGGGAGAAACCTTTTTCCTGTTCAGAATGTGGAAAATGTTTTAAACAGGAATCAGGGCTTTATAGACATCGGAGAACTCACACAGGGGAGAAGCCTTTTTCTTGTTCAGAATGTGGGAAATGTTTTAACCTAAAATCAGATTTAGTTATACACCAGAGAACTCACACAGGGGAGAAGCCATTTTCATGTCCAGAATGTGGGAAATGTTTTAACCATAAATCGATTATGGTTAATCACCAGAGAATCCACACGGGAGAGAAGCCTTTTTCATGTCCAGAATGTGAGAAATGTTTTAACCATAAATCGGTTATGGTTAATCACCAGAGAATCCACACGGGAGAGAAGCCTTTTTCCTGTTCAGAATGTGGAAAATGTTTTAACCAGAAATCGGGGCTTTATAATCATCAGAGAACCCACACAGGGGAGAAACCTTTTTCCTGTTCAGAATGTGGGAAATGTTTTAACTATAAATCGGTTATGGTTAATCATCAGAGAATCCACACAGGGGAGAAGCCTTTCTCATGCTCAGAATGTGGAAAATGTTTTACACACATGGCTAGTTTTATCAGACATCAGAGAACCCACACAGGGGAGAAGCCTTTTTCCTGTTCAGAATGTGGGAAATGTTTTGTGAAGAAATCATCACTTCTTAGTCACCAAAGAATTCACACAGAGGAGAAGCCTTTTTCATGTTCTTAATGTGGGAGATGTTTTACATGGAAATCAATTCTTAATAAACATCAGAGAAGCCACAGAGGAGAAAAGCCCCTTTTCATGTTCAGAATTTTGGAAATGTTTTAATCGAAAATTGTATCTTCTTAAAGGGGTTACTAAGAAAAAAAAAAAATAAGTCAGCTCACCCATTGAGGAATACAAAGCTCAGGAAACCAGCCGTGCCGCAGGAATACGAATCAAGAGCAGAAAAAAATCCAGCTTCAATGACTAAAGACCTTACTGTCTGAAACGTGTCTGCTAGAAAATATTTCCCCCTCTAGGGTAGTAACATCCATGCTGTTATCTCAGATTTTTATATTTACTCAATAAAGCAATGTTTTAAGAGGATCATTGAAGCTGTATTTTCTTCTGCTCTCGATTCTTAAAGGGGTTGTCCACTACTTGGACAATGCTTTGTCATTCCTCCTGTTTGGCCTCGTTAAATGTGACGCCAGCGCTGATTGGGCTCACATGGTGCAACAACCTGACCTGAGCCCCGGGAACACAAGTGCTGACACCGATGGAACGGCACAAGTATGGGAGGTTTGTATAATTCTTATAATAATTTTTGTAATAAGTATATCGTTTATCCATTATGTATATATTCAGTGTGTTCATTAATAGAGATTTGAATCCTTAGTTATAGAAATATAGGTTTATCAAAAGATCATAACAGGTCTACTTTTCAGTCATGCTCTTTGCGGTCAGAAGCATCTAACATTCTGAGATACAGTGGTGTAAAACAAAGTGTTTGCCCCGTCCTGATTTCTTATTCTTTTGCATATTTGTCACACCTAAATGTTTCAGATCATAAGATGTAAATATTAGACAAAGATAACACAAGTAAACACAAAATGCAGTTTTTAAATGAAGGTATTTTATTATTAAGGGAAAAAGAAATCCAAAGCCCCAGGGCCCTGTGTGAAAAAGTGACACCACACACACACACACACACACACACACACACCCCACTTAAAACCTAAATTAACTGTGGTTTATAACATCTTTGGGAACCTGAGTTAAATTTCCCTAGCCACAATCAGGCCTGATTCCTGCCACACCTGTTCTCAATCAAGAAAATACTTTAATAGGAATTGCTTGACAAAGTGAGGTAGACCAAAAGATCCTCAAAAGCTAGACATCATGCCGCGATCCAAATAAATTCAAGAACAAATGAGAAAAAAAAGTAATTGAGATCGATCAATTTGGAAAAGGTTATAAAGCCATTTCTAAAGCTTTAGGACTCCAGCGAACCACTGTGAGAACCATTATCCACAAAAGGCAAAAGCATGGAACAGTGGTCAACCTGCCCACCAAAATTACTCTAAGAGCGCAGCGGCCACTCATCCAAGAGGTCACAAAAGACCCTGCAACAACATCCAAAGAACTGCAGAGCTCACTTGCCTCAGTTAAGGTCAGTGTTCATGACTCCACCATAAGAAAGACAGTGGGCAAAAATGGCCTGCATTGCATAGTTCCAAGACTAAAACCATTGCTAAGCAATAAGAACATGCTTTTCTCAGTTTTGTCAGAAAAAATCTTGATGATCCCCCCAAGACTTTTGGGAGAATACACTGTGGACTGACAGGACAAAAGTTGTACTTTTTGAAAGGTGAATGTGCCATTACATCTGGCGTAGAAGTAACACAGCATTTCAGAAAAGGAACATCATACCTACAGTAAAATATGGTGGTGGTAGTGTGATGGTCTGGGGCTGTTTTGCTGCTTCAGGACCTGGAAGACTTGCTGTGGTAAATGGAACCATGAATTCTGCTGTCTACCAAAAAAATCCTGATGGAGAATGTCCAGCCATCTGTTCGTGACCTCAAGCTGAAGTGCATTTGGGTTATGCATCAGGACAATGATCCAAAACACACCAGCAAATCCACCTACCTCTGAATGACTTAAGAAAAACAAAATTAAGATTTTGGAGTGGCCTAGTCAAAGTCCTGACTTTAATCTGATTTAGATGCTGTGGCATGACCTTAAAAGGGTGGTTCATGCTCGGAAACCCTCCAATGTGGCTGAATTACAAAAATTTAGCAAAGATGAGTGGCCAAAATTCCTCCAGAGCGTTGTAAAAGACTTATTGCCAAACTGCAAACGCTTGATTCCAGTTGTTGCTGCGAAGGGTGGCTCAACCAGTTATTAGGTTTAGGGGGCTATCACTTTTGCACACAGGGTCCTGTAGGTTTGGCTTTCTTTTTCCCTAAATAATAAAGACCTTCATTTAAAAACTGCATTTTGTGGTTACTTGTGTTATCTTTGTCTAACATTTAAATTTGTTTGGTGATCTGAAACATTTAAGTGACAAACATGCAAAAGAATAAGAAATCAGGAAGGGGCAAACATTTTCACACCACTGTATGTGTAGAAGCAGTAACCGTATCTTTTGAAGCACAGTATGCTTAGAATATTATCTATAGTCGGCAGCGAGTATTAGTGTTAGCTGCCTGTCATATCTGATTGTGTATATTTTGCATTGCCTGTATAAGCTTGATCGGAATGAATTAGCGTCAGACAGCCTGCTGAGCATCTCACTTGTCTCCTTGTTAAACAAAATAAACAGATTTTTACTCCGGAATTCAGATGATCTCATATCTCACTTGGTAGAAAGTGAAATATTTCTGTCAATAATTGTTTTTATTTTAACAGGGTCAAACATGTGGAATGTTTGTCCACTACTTGGACAATCCCTTTAAACATCAAAAATCCCACAGCGGGAGAAGTCATTCTCATACCAAGAGTGTGAAAAATGAAAAATTAATTACTGGAAAATCTATTTTGTTGACCATCAAAAATAACTCCGATGGGGAGAAACTATATATGTTATTAACAAATTATACAAAAACATATAACATAATTAACCCCTTAATGACCACCAATACTTCTTTACTGACCTGAGATATAAGAGACTAGCGTCCTCCAACCGGTGACAATCCAGCTGTACACTATAGCTGACAACTTGCTGCATTGGCCACAATCAGTGTTGGAACAGACCATGACTGTTTAACTCCTTAGATGCTGCTGTCAATAGTAACTACAGCAATTAGATGATTAAAGGGAAGGTGGCATAAAAAATGTAAACAATTAAAAAAATGTAAAGTATTAATGTTTTGATTTTTTTTAAATATCATTTGTTTTTAATGAAGTAAAATATGAAAAATTTAACAAGGTTTGGTATTTCCACTTTTAAACACTAGGGGGAAGAGCTGCTGAAATTTGCCATGAAAACCTAGTGTACAACTAGCTCACATTACGACTGCAGTAAATGTGGGCTGGATCTGCTCTCATGTGTGTGATGTCGCTCCTCTCCTCCCCTTCTGGGTGTTTGTAACAGGATAAGAGAGGATGAAGTTTAGGATCACAGTGTGGAGCCATTTTGTTGGTGACTGCCAGTGATACTGACAAGTACAGTGTCACCGAGGACTGCCGGCAGCACCACTTCTGTTAGTGCTGCTCTCTGTATCATAAGCTGGGGTTAGATACTGTCGTGGTAGCCCTTCCAAGAATTTGGATTGAGATAATTATCTCCCAAATCTTAAATTTTTTGTTCAAATTAAATAAATAAATACGATGCATCGGAGAAATAAAATAACAGACAGCCAGTGTCTGAGTGTACAATTCTTGTCTGCCCTCAGAACCCAAGCAACAAGTACTTTATTACACCCCCAGAAGACAGGGGTGGCTAACATTACCTAAGAAAGGAAAGTATTTTAATTGGAAATAACAGTCGTCCTTGAAAGCAGCTCCGTCTAATTTACTATACTTTTAAAAACTAAGGAAAGCTTAACACGAAGACAGCTCTATATTTCATACAATGCCGTGTTATCGCTTTTATGAGTAACACTTATAAGGCTAATATTAAATTAGCAAAAATATATAGGTAGATTTAATTGTCTAAAATAATAAAGCAAAGTATAAATATTTACCATAACAATACGCGGAGTGTTACACACACTGGGATTATTCACAGCACATGATACACTACACTGAGCCCTATATCTAGATATGTGTAGTGTATCACATGATGGGATTAGATACACCAGTCCGGGGTGTATCGCACACGACTGGATTAGATACATCGGTCCAGGGAATATAGCACACTATGACGGGATTAGATACACCGGTCTGGGGAGTATCGCACATTTTGTTGGTGACCGCAAGAGATACTGACAAGCACAGTGTCACTGAGGATGACCGGCAGACCTGATCCTGATAGATGGTGCTGCTCGCTGCATCATAAACTGGGGTTAGATATGTGGACTGTATCACATGCACGATTAGATACGCTTAGAGTAACACATGCTGCTATTAGATACAGGACTAAGTGTAGTGTATCACATTATGGGATTAGATATTGAGCTCAGCAGAGTGTATCACACAGGATGGGATTACATACACAGTTTCTAATGTATGTATGTTACACCACTGCTCCCATAGAAGTGAACAGAGCGGGGTCAGACATTACACCACTGCTTCCATAGAAGTGAACAGAGCGGGGTCAGACATTACACCACTGCTTCCATAGAAGTGAACAGAGCGGGGTCAGGCATTACACCACTGCTTCCATAGAAGTGGACGGAGCGGGGTCACACATTACACCACTGCTCCCATAGAAGTGGATGGAGCGAGGTCAGACATTACACCACTGCTTCCATAGAATTGAACAGAGCGGGGTCAGGCATTACACCACTGCTTCCATAGAAGTGTACAGAGCGGGGTCAGACATTACACCACTGCTTCCATAGAAGTGTACAGAGCGGGGTCAGACATTACACCACTGCTTCCATAGAAGTGGACAGAGCAGGGTCAGGCAAAAAAAACAAACTTGTTGTCCAAGTCTCAGGAATGCCACATATTCACAAGGATCAGACGGAATCTACAGGACGGTGAGGAGTGTGTCTCCCAGCATACAACCACTTGGAGATCTGCGGAACACAGAAAAGCCACAAAGGACCATCCATTGACGATTGGATCAATCCAGGAGAGGAAAAGCCATTCCATAGGTGAGAAATGGATGTTATTCATGACTATTGTAAGAAAAGTAACATACAGTTTAAGTTTGTTCATAGTCATACAGATGCACAATTATGGTCTATTTGTATAGCCAGTGTGAAGCAGAGAATCTTAGTATTGATAAAAGGTGCATATGGTCTGTGTGTACAATAAGGCTGTGTGCCCACGATGCGTTTTTTAAACGTTTCCGCAGCGACAAAAACGCTGCAGAAACGCTTAAAAAAAACGCATGGTAGAAGGTCTGCCATGTTCCCCAATGATAATCTGCATGTGCTGTGCACATGCCGCGGAAATTTCCGCTGCGGATTATCATTGCGGAAAAAAATGCAGCACTACCAATTATTTTGCGGAAGTACTGCGTTTTCGCCGCCATTGACTTGCATTGAAACGCATGGAATCCGCATCACTGGATCTGTACATGCACATTCCACGCGTTCCAATATGCGGATGGTACCCGGGTGTGGAGGACAGGAGACTCTCCTCCGGACCCAGGTACCATAGTACCTGTAAAAAAAGAATAAAATAAATGTTATATTTACCTTCTGATGGCCCCCGCTGCGCTCGTCCTCCCATGCAGCTCGCAGTGAACTGTAGGACCTGGGCTGTTGTCATAATCATGTGACAGCAGGTCCTTCAGTGCAGTGTACTGCGATCTGCCGGCAGCCAGGACCGAGCGAAGCAAGACTCCGGGGGCCATCGGAAGGTACTGTAAGTATAGATTTTATTTTTTTATTTTTAACCATTCTTTAAGGTCACACTATATAAAGAATAAAGGTTTCCATGGATTTATATAGTGTGACCAAGTTGACAAGCACTTTCCAAGTGATGCTAAAAACGCTTGGAAAGCACTTGTCAACCCGCATGCGGAAATGCATGTGAAGAACGCTTCACATCCGCATGTCCCTGGCAGGAAAATGCATGTATAATCCGCATGTACAATCCACATGTAAAATCCGCATGTACAATCAACATGTACAATCCGCATGCGTTTTTTCTGCCAGGGAGATGCAGAAACACTCAGGAAAAATCCGGAGCATTTCTGCATCGTGGGCACATAGCCTAATTTAGTCTTTGAAAAAACTGACACACAGAAAGCATGGATTATCACACAGGACATCAGTCATACTGACAAACAGGTGGACACACAAGAGACCAGTCATACTGAGACACAGGACACTGACGGGGATTACTTTGATTATCCAAATTGCATGATTTTGGCAGAACATATTGAACAATTGGATCAAATTTATACTCGGACAGAGTTATTGTCCAAAATACACCAAGACATAAAAAAGGTTTCTGTAAATACAAGATTAAATAGTAAAAGTGAAGAAAGTGCCTCCACATCATTTGTACAAGACACACAAGATCCAGATATTTCAGTAGAAAGTTTACAGGGAAATGAATTAGAAAGAAAAAAATTACATGACCGAGCAGCACGGATCAATTAATGAAAATTGTAAAAGACATTCCAAATTACAATGAGAAGATGGATGCTTTTGATAATGCCGACATTTTTGAATCCAATACAGATAAATTCAATCTTAGGCTGCGTTCACACATTGCGTATTTTCGCGCGCTTTTTTGCGCGCTCTTTTTGAAAATACGCAATGTGCCTTGTGTCTGCCAGCAAAGTGAATGGGAAATTCACTTTGCCGTTCAGACACTGTGTGATTTTACGCAGCGAGAAAGCGCAGCTGCGTAAAGAATTGGCAAGTCAATTCTTTACGCAGCTGCGTCCCGCGCTTTCTCTCTATTGTGCCCATTATAAGCGATGGAATTACACAGCGGTGTTCACACACTGCGTAATTCCATCGCTTTTTTACGGAGGCGCAGGATGGATACTCACCTACCTGATGTCAGGGGAGAGGCGTCCGGTCCGCTCCAATCCCGCGCTTCCAGCATCTGCCGGTGAGCCGATCAGCTGTTAGCTAACCGGCTTGTAACCGGACGGTCAGCTGATTACAAGCCGGTCACGTGACCGTCTGCTGATCGCTTCACGGCAGATGCTGCAAGCGCGGGACGGAGCAGACGCGTCTCTCATCCATCGGGTAGGTGAGTATCTATAGTCTGTACATACACTGCTAGGGACACACACGACACATAGACACACAGGACACACAGACACAGACAGTACACACACGACACACAGACACAGACAGTACACACACGACACACAGACACAGACAGTACACATGTCACCCTTCATTTTCACACTGCGTTTTTTGCTGCGCTTTTTTATGCAGTGTGTGAATGGAGGTGCTTTTTTTACCTGCTTAAAAAAACGCAGGTAAAAAAAGCAGGAAAATACGCAGAGTAAAAAAACGCAGGGAAATACGCAATGTGTGAACGCAGCCTTAATAACGAACAAAAAAACAAGACATTCAGAGTATGGTTACCCTCACATATGGCAAAAAGATTACAGACCACACCCAGACTAAATGATGATAATGAACTGACACATACTACAAAAGAAGACAGACTTAGACAATTGCTATTATTTACCACAGGAGACTCTCCCTCAGTTGACATTTTGCGTCATTTGAGTGCGAGTATCCATGATGACCTCTTTGCATTTTTGGTCAAATTTGAGCAGGCCCATAGAATGGTGATGCCTGATGTGGGGCCTAATGAGGAACCAACATCCATGATCAAATTGTATGTAACAAAATTCAAGTACCTAGATCCTGTTTCAGTGCCATTGACTAGTGTTCAGACATCATTGCAGGAGGCAACGACTTTTATCGACAAAATTAGGAGATCCATGAAGCAGAACGAGGTCAAGGCAAAAATAGCTGTAGTTCATAAGGAAAAAGATAGACAACTGACATCAGAGAAAACTCAACCAAAACCTAAACCCACATTAACATCTAGGAACTGAGATTACACTGAACATATAGGTAAAAATATCACACAGAGGAGCAATATTAATTGTTATTTTTGTGGTATACCTGGACAATTTGGCTGCGTGCCCACGTTGCGGATTACAAGCGTTTTTGATGCGGAATTTCCGCAGCGGAAGCGCTTGTAAAACGCTTGGTAATCCGCATTCCATGGTCCCCAATGGGATTCTACAAGTTCTATGCACATGCTGCGGATTTTTCCGCAGCGTTTATGCTGCGTTCAAAAATCCGCAGCATGTCAATTAATTTTGCGTTTCCGCAAGCGGAATTGCCTTTGTCCAATGCATAAAAAACGCAAGGCAATTCCGCATGTGGAAAACGCGCGATAAACGCGCGATAAACGCGTGCGGAATTCCGCATGCATTTTTCCGGGAGAGGACTTGCAGAAATGAAGCAGAAATTTTCTGCTTCATTTCTGCAACATGGGCACATAGCCTTAAAGTGGCAATGCAGAAAATTTTTTAAAGCAGAATCAGAGGCAGGTACACTGGGAACAGGTAAGCTTGGAAGGGAAAACTGACTTATTCTAAAATCATCCATCAAACCTTCCACCCCTCCATTCATTTCTCTCACATACGCTGACAACACACAGACACAGTCACCATAAGCTCCATTAATCAGACAGATCAGAGAAATGACAGTGAAAGAGTCAGATTCCAGGGACACTGGTCTGCACCCCTTTCATTGGAATTTGTGACTCGAGTTACATTGGATGACTGTGGAAGTCCATTTCTCAATGTGATTTTGGCAGAACAAAGTGCTGTGTTTCTTATTGATACAGGGGCACAATTAAGTGTTACTAACCTTGATTTGATGGTAAAACCAGAATCTTCATGTTGTAATATTATCGGATTCAGCGGAAAAGGAAAAACTAAAGCAAAGCTCGTTCCCAATGTTATGTGGGAAATACCAGGTTCTTTCAAAACAGGAATTGACATTTGGCATTGTCGTGATTCTGAGAATATACTTGGCACAGATTTTATGCAGAGATTCGGATGGTAATTGATCTAGGGAATCAAGTGATCTGGAAAGATTCTAATGGACGTAAACCTGTAGTCATTGACCCTAGTGAATATAGCCATGTTGGAAGTATTTGCTTGAATGATGTTGTGTCATCAGATCATTTGTGGCCTGAAACTGGTGGTGATGAAGTACTGACTGAAATTGTACAATGTTTCCCTTCTCTTTGGGCTCAGTTCAAAAATGAGGCGGGTACAATGAAGGATGTAATTGTGAATGTAGAAGGACGTGATCCTCCTCCACAGCGTCAGTATAAATTGCCTCCAGATTCAATTGGTTCTATGTCTAAGATCATACAGGAATTGCTAGCTCAAGGTGTCATACCTAAGGCTAACTCTGTAAGTAACAATCCTTTATGGTGTGTATTGAAATCTGATGGTACATATCGAATCATATTGGATTTGCGGATGCTTAATAAACATACTCCCAATGTTACATCCATTGTTGCCGATACTCATGACATGATGGCAAAGCTAAATGCAAAGGCAAAATATTTCTCTGTACTAGACATTAGTAATGTTTTTTTTCAGTATACCTCTTGAAAGGATCTGTCAGTACAGATTTGCATTTACTTTCTTGGATGAGCAATATCTGTTTTGCAGGTTACATCTAGGAGCACATTTGTGACCTAGTGTTTTTCATCAGGCATTGGTGAAGGTATTATCCAGATTTTCTAGGCCTGATTGCATACTGCAATATGTGGATGATATTCTGTTGTCTACTGAGGATAAGGAGTCACATGTTTCTCTTTTGACAGAATTGTTTGAACTGTTGTATGACGCAGGGTTGAAATTGAACACTAAAAAGGTCAAATTGATGCAGACTGAGGTCAGGTTTCTGGGAGTGTTGCTGAGCCCAGGAAAAAGACAGCCATTGCAGGAAAGAATAGAGGCAATCGCTTCTCTCCCAATCCCAACCACACACAAGGCATTGTGACATTTTTTGGGTCTTGTAAACTATTCTAGGGATTTCATTGAGAATTTTGCTGAAAAGGCCAGGCCTTTTGTACGATCTTTTGAAAGGTGAAAATAATGATTATTTTGGTCCTTGGGATGTTGAACAACAAACCTCATTTGAACAATTGAAAATACATTTACAGAATGCACCTGCTTTGTCCACGGTAGATTCTTCGGCTCCATTTGTTTTGCAAGTTCACCCATCAGAGACATCGGTGTCTGCTGTTCTGTTACAATTGCAGGGAGAAGAGTGGAGAATTTTGGGCTATTTTTCTAAGCTTCTCTCATCTGTAGAAAGAGGTTTTGAAACTTGTGCCAGACACTTGGTAGGCGTCTACTTTGCAGTCAAAGCAACTGAGCACATTGTTGGTTTCAACAAAATCATTCTGCAAACTCCTCATTCTACACTAAAACTTCTCTTTGAGAAAAATATCCCAGATGTGTCACATCAGAGATTTGCCCATTGGTTACTGTCATTGTCTCCCAATCAAATTGAGGTAGATTATAAAGCCAAAGTTCTTCCTCAGTTAATGCAATATGAAGTGCAAACTCATAATTGTCTCCAGTCTTTTCAGGATCCGATTCCATCACTTTTCAGACGGAAGGCAGAGGTAACAGATGAAGCAGTCTTTGTAGATGGTTCCAGATTCTATTCAGATGGGCACTATTATACAGGATATGACATTTTTTATCCCACAAGAGGAAAGGTGGTAAAACACAAGTTACCGAATCATTTTTCAGCCCAGAGGGCAGAACTAGAAGCAGTAAAAATGGTGCTACAGCTGAATGAGGCTGACTATCAGTGTCCCATTGTAATCTGCAGTGTTAGCTCCTATGTTGTGAGATCACTGACCGATTATCTGCCAGTTTGGGAAAAAAGAGGCTATGTAGATTCTTCTAACAAGACTCTTGTACCTAGTGACACACTGAAAACAATTTTTGAGATAGCTTCAAAAACCCCTAATGGTTTTGCTATTGTCAAAGTTCCTGCCCATAAAAAGTCTGATGAAGTCTGATCTGTTGGAAATGCAACCGCAGATATGTTAGCCAAAGAGGCTGCCCTGACAGGAGAAGAAGTGTTTGAACCTGAACCTCTCGAGGTTTCAGCAGTTCAAAGAACAGACACGCATATCCCTTCTTTTGCGGAAGAACAAGAAAAAGATACAACTCTTGTTGCTTCCCGGGTTGATCCAAAACCTCCCTTTGTTTGTGAAAACGGGCTTTTGTGTCATGACTTAAATGGGGACTTGCATCCTGTTGTACCAAAACATCTACAGGATGAGTTCACGAGATATAATCATGAAAGCTTGGGTCATTTGGGCCAACAGGAATTGTTAGGCATTCTCAAAGAGAGATTTTACTGGGAAAAGATGGAAGAGACTGTACAAAGTATTGTTCAATTATGCCTCATTTGTGCCCAAATTAATCCAAGACCAAAAGGACAGAAACCACCACTACTGTGAACCGCACCTTCAGAGGGTCCATGGTTACAAATCGAGTACATTGGTCCATTACCATCGGGTAAAAATGGTCTCAGGTATGCATTGGTTGTAGTAGATGTTTTTTCTAAATGGGTTGAAATTTTACCTGTCAGGAAAGATGATGCTTTGTCTACAGCTAGAGCATTAGTTAATCGTGTCTTTTGTACTTGGGGGATCCCAAGAATGATTACCTCTGATCGAGGAAGTCACTTCACAGGAAAAATCATGCGAGCAGTTTGTACTATTCTAGGGGTACAACAACAGTTTCATGTACCTTCCCATCCACAGTCTGCTGGTATTGTGGAAAGGATGAATAGAACAATAAAATCCAGATTTGCCAAAATGTTATTGGACAAAGGTAATACTTGGGTGGATCCAGTACCTTTTGTACTGTTGAGTGTTAGAGGAACAACTTCCTCCACAACTCAGTTTACTCCTTTTGAACTAATGACAGGAAGGAAAATGCCATTGATTTTCCTACATGAACCATTTTTGTCCACATCTCAAAAAGATGCTGTTGCAAGGTCCAAATGGTTGCAATTGTTGCAGGAAAACTTGAAAACCATTCTTCCACATGCTGCATCAAGAATGCAGAGGATGGAGCCACCATATGAATCGAAATTCAAAAAAGGGGCTCTATTCATGATTAAAACTTTCAGGAAGAGTGGACCTTGGGAAAGTAACTGGCAAGGTCCCTTTGAAATAATCGACACCATGGGACAAGTTATGATCCCAGTGCAACAAGCATCCAATGTGGTTAAAAATACCAGCAGACAGCAAAATTTGTGGGTACATGTCAATCAATGCAAATTGTATATTGCAAAATAATGATACTGCATTTCTTTTAGGAAGAAATGGATTCCAATAAGAGCTGGAATACGGAATACCATGTCCTTGATGGAAGGGATTCAACACCAATCCTTCAAGAAAAGAAAAAGTTTCCCAGGAAAAGCTACTATCTGATGGAAACCACATTTCTGCTACTTTGTACTATTTCAATTGTGATCTACGCAGAAGACATTTTATATCATGGAACAAATCCTAGTGAAGTGGATGGACATATCAAAGGAACTTTACATTCACGAAAACCAAGAGGATCAAGTATACAAAATCTAATAGATAATAAAACAGCAAAACAAGGGTGAACGAAAGATTAGATTCCTGAGAACGGTTATTATAAGAAAGTTCATACCCTGGTGGTATATAATATTCTCTAATCAGAAATCCAGACTAATGTAAACCAGAGAACAGTCGGAAAAATGAAGGAAGGAAAAAGGAGAGCAGTCCGACCATAAAGTCCCAAAGCGTCATGTGCAGTGGAAATCAAAATAAGTTTATTTATTACAGGTGACAACAATGGATAACAAAACAATCGCAAAAAAATATAAAATAAATACACTAAAAACAGGGGCGCATGTCCAGGAAGTATATAGAAATCATGATGGGAACAGCCAATCTCACAAACAATAAATAGCAAGATATAAACGTCACATATGCAAAAAATAATAAATAATAAAATACAGTATACATATGTATTGTATGCCAAAACCATGCAAGTGGAGCAAGAAAACTAAATAAATACTAAAATTGTGTAATAGATGATATATAATAAATGATAAAAATTGAATATATACAAATAAATAGATATAAATCTAAATTACATATATATTGATGGACTCCTATCTATATAATATCTATAGGCATATCAATATTAATAATACAGACACAATAGAGTCTCAAGCAGGGTAAATGCAATAGAGAAGTATGTAAAGTGCTAGTGCATATACACTTCCCAAGATATGCAAAAACTACAGCATGTGTAGAAAAGGCTTTGTAGAGGCCAAATGCAGCAGCAAATTTAGTCAAATAATTATTATGGTAAAGCAATCATTAGGAACTAGACCACATCATTGGCATGTAACATAGATAATGGTAAAGACTTACAATCTAAAGGCTCTCAATCCCGGGCTACGTCCACCCCGACGCGCGTTTCGGCAAGCGCCTTTGTCAGGTGGTTTGTCCATAAGTCTTTACCATTATTGATGTTACATTACAAAGAATGAAAAGAACTTCAACACAGGTTAGAAGTAAGAGGGGATATTAGAAGATATTTTGGGGGGATTAGGAACAGTGGGAAGTTTAATACTATGGACATTCATACACTTAAATCAGATTTGGAAAATATTGGGTATGGAGGCAAAGGAGTAAAAATTCAGAAAAGTTTGAATCAACTTCTTGAAAAGATTGTTTTCAACACTGCTGCTATACTGGGATCTTCAGTGTCACATCTACAAGATGCTACTTTAGCTCTAATAGAAAGTGAGCAGGAATCCCAAGTGGCCAGAGCATGTCTAGAAATTTAGATTGAATATTCCACCAATCTGAAAATGATTGCACAAATGCACAGGCATTACAAAGTGGAATTACACCTTTAGGAATAATGAGAAATTTGCCTACAGAATATAATTTTGAGCTAAATCATACAGATTTGTGGGTAAATAAGTGGTTAGGATTAGTGATGAGTGAGCATGTTTGCTACTGCTCGGTGCTCGCCCGAGCATCTCATTGCTCGACATGATCGGGGTTGCTCGGCGGGAGCTCGGGTCTCCTCCCTGCATGTTTGGCGCTCTTTAGAGAGCCAATGAGCATGCAGGGATTGCCTGCCACTCACTGTAATGCCGTAGCCATGTTGGTTGTGGCATTACAGTGATTGGCTGGCCGCACAGTGCCATCTGGCCGCCATGCTCGTCACAGTCAATCCGGAATCAGACAGTGTAGGGAGAGCTGCTGCTGAGCTAGGGAGAGATTCGCTTGTGTCTAGTTAGTGTAGGTGTACAGACTATATAAGAGACACATATCCACCTCAACAAACAGTCCTTCTGAAGACTAATCCATCTGCAGAGATATCAGGCAGACAGTGTATATAGCAGACTGCAGTGCATATAGCACAAGAGGCTCCATTCCAGTTCTGCCTTCAGCTGCTGTTAGATATTTCTAGACAAAGGCCCAGGTCTCAGGGGCCAGGAATATATTTTTTTGGATCTTAATCCTTATTATTTGCTTAAAAAGCAATACAGAGAACACCGTTTTTCTGCACCATTTGCTTGTAGGCAATGCAGAATACAGCCAGGTCCTTTCCATATTACAACGCTAAAAATCCAGCTATTTAAAACTGTGTTTTCTCCGTCACACGGATCACATATACGTTTTCAGAAAATACTGCCATTTAGGATCTTCATTAAAAATTTGTTTCAGTGTGTCAGTGAAGTAATTGACACCAGATTGATGTTCAAAATAGTTACCTACAGGCCAGGTATTTAAAACTGGTTTGTCCGTCACACGGATCACATATAAGTTTGCTCCAAATTCAGTCATTTGTTTTGAGCGTGGAAGATATTGTCCTCCATTTAAAATGGGCAAGGCACATGGCAAGAGACGAGGAACTGGACCTGATGGTGATGATGGTGCATGCCGAGGCTGTGGGCAAGCTGAAATTCTGCCAAAACAAACACCCACATCTTCTCGCTCGACCTTCCTGTCCCAATTAATAGGGGACCGCAGAACAACACTATTGAACACAGAGCAGTGTCAAAAGGTTGTTGGTTGAATAGCAGATAATGCTTCCAGTCACTTAGCCACCACCACCACCTTGTCTTCCACACGGTCAAGTCTCAGTAGCTGTGAGTCTGGACTGCATATTTCTCACCCTGAACCTCCTTCCTCCCACTACGCCGAGTGCTCAGAGACAACTGATCCCATACTTGGACACTCCAAAGAGCTGTTTACTTTCCCATTTATAGATGCGGGCCTCTCGCCCGGTCCACTAGAAGCGGGGCAAGTGGAGATCGCATGTAGCGATGCCCAAATATTTGAGCAGCCACGGTCACACCAAGGCGACTGTGGGAAAGTGTCCCAAGAGGTGGACGATGATGAGACACAATTGCCAGAAAGTCAGGAGGAGGACCAGAGTGCAGAAGTGGAAGACGAGGTGGTGGATGATATAGTAACTGACCCAACCTGGCAGGAGGACATGCAGAGCGAGGACAGCAGCACACAGGGGGAAGGAGGCAGAGCACCCCAACAGGCAGGAAGCAGAGTGGTGGCCTCAGAAAGAAGGCAGGCAACCGTTCCCTGTAACACCAACACGAAGGAAGTTGCCAGTACAACTGTTAGGTCTTCCCGAGTCTGGTTGTTTTTTAAAGACTCTGCCGATAACCCCAAAAAGGCCATTTGCACCACCTGCCAGGCCAGCATCAGCGGGGGTTGCAAAATGATCAGCCTGACCACCACCCACCAGCATGATCAGGCACATGGCAGCAAAGAACCTGACTTTGTGGGCCGAACCCCAGGGCCCAGGAACAGTGTCTGCGGCTGGCACCATTGCTTCTTCTGCTGTTGTGCATGCAAGCCAATCCCCTGTCCATGGTGCATGCGAAGATGCCTCCTGCCCTGCACCTGTCGTTGCATACTCTCAAGTAGTAGCTTGAGCATGTCCACATCCCTGTGTCCCAGTGCAGCGTTCAGTTGTCCATACCCCAGTCCTTGGAACGCAAGCGCAAATACTCAGCCAACGCCCCACAGGCCACAGTACTAAATTCCCACATTTCACGACTGCTTGCACTCGAAATGTTGCCTTTAAGGCTCTTGGAGATGGAAGCATTTCGCAACCTGATGGCTGCGGCTGTCCCTCGGTACTCGGTCCCCAGCCGCCACTATTTCTCCCAGTGTGCCGTCCCTGCATTACACAAACACGTTGTCATGGGTGTGTCGCCACGAAGATCGTCACGATTACACAGCCTGACTTCTCGCAGCTGACTTTTTGGTGCTTTGTGTTTTTCGGCAGTGAGGGAGTTAATTCTCTCTCTCTCTGTGCTAGACGAGGTCCAGCCTCGCCCAGCTGCAATCAATGCTGCTGTAGTGAGACTCCTTCAAATGCCTGCTGGTCTGTTAGGGAAGTGTCGGTGAAAGCATTTCATGCAGACTAACAGAGCGGATCGTGGTATTTGGAGTTTCAGAGATAAGTGTATTTGGAGTGTTTTTTCCCTTCCTCGCTTTATCATTTATCTCCTTTCCCGTTGGTGTTCCCTCTGTTGTAGTTGTGTAGTTTTTGTATGCAAGGTGGTTTTGGTTTTTCCCTTGTACTGTGTCGTTCGTCTAAGTACTGTGTGTGGGCATATTATTACTTGTCCCCTTTTGTTGTGATCGGGGTCCTTCTCAGGACTAGATTACTTAGGTGCAGGGATCCTCAGGAGGTAGTGGTTACGCTGGCGGCCTGGACCTCTGTACCTTTAACAATACCTCCAGGTTGAGGGATTAGTCAGGGCCCCAGCTTAGGGTCAGCTTAGGCCCCCTACCTCCAGTATACAGAGACAGCGTGACATTTTCACCGACCCACTTAGTTTTTCTCCAGCTACCATGGATCCAGTGGCCGGTCTAGCTCGGCAGTTGCAGAGTCTGTCCATGGAGCTGGCGGACGTTAGGTCCAAGGTTTTGTATCCTCGGGAGCAAGCCGGACCAGAACCTAAAGTAGCTCTCCCTGACAGGTTCACTGGGGGGCGGGACAAGTTTTTTGTTTTCCGGGAGGCATGCAAGTTGTACTTTCGGCTGCAGCCTCGGTCATCGGGGAGTGAAGAACAAAGGGTGGGAATTGTCATCTCGCTCCTACAAGGGGACCCACAATCTTGGGCGTTCTCTCTTCCCCCGGGCTCCCCGGCTCTCCAGTCAGTGGATAGGTTTTTCGCTGCTCTGGGACTCGTATATGATGACCCAGATCGGATCTCCCTTGCTGAGTCTAAGTTACGTAGGATCCAGCAAGGAGATCGTCCGGCGGAGGAATTCTGTTCGGAGTTCCGTAGGTGGGCCACGGACACCCAGTGGAATGACCCGGCTCTTAGGAGCCAGTTTTGTCAAGGTTTATCCGACAAATTACAGGATGTGTTGGCACAGTATGACTCTCCCGCGTCACTGGAAGCCGCTATGGCCCTTGCTATTCGCGTTGACAGACGGCTTCGGGAGAGGTGCGGGATAACTCTACCCCCTGTGATGACTCCACCTCCTACAAGGTCCCCTCATATGGTGGTTCCCCTGGTCAGTCCAGAGGAGCCTATGCAATTAGGAGGGACTTCATTTCGCTGGAGGGGACCGGTGGTGCACCATAAGACAGGAAGGTGTTTCTTCTGCGGGAGAAAGGGACATTTTATTGGGGGGTGTCCATCCCGTCCCTTGCAGAGTGAAGAGTCATCGGAAAACTGTTGATCCCAGGTTGTGTGGTGGACGGCAATCTGGGAGTAGGTATTTCGTCCCTAGGTTCGTCTCAGTTTCTCGTACCGGCGGAGGTGGTGGTTGGTACGAGAACTGAGAGGATATCTGTTCTTCTGGATAGTGGGGCCGGGGCTAATCTGGTTGATGCTCGGTTTGCCCGGGTTCAAGGTATGCGATTGAGTGAGTTGGCTAAACCCATCCCCATATTCTCGATCGATGCCAGGCCTCTCGGTCAGGGAAGTTTTTTGCAAGCTGTGCATGACGTAAAACTTCAAGTGGGGGCGATACATAAAGAACTGTTGTCTTGCTACGTGTTGGAGGGTCTTCCCACTCCTATAGTGTTGGGCCTTCCTTGGTTAACTAAGCATAACCCGGTTATTAATTGGCAAACCAGAGAGATAAGCCAATGGAGTAAATTCTGTAATAAAAACTGCATGAACACGGTCATCGGTGCGGTTACTCCTTGGGTCTTACCTCCATTTCTGGCGGACTTTGAGGATGTATTCTCGGAGAAAGGGTGTCAGGAACTACCTCCTCATCGCGAGTATGACTGTTCTGTAAAACTGCTCCCTGAGGCCAAGTTACCTAAAGCTAGGTTGTATAACCTTTCTGGTCCTGAGAGGCAGGCAATGAAGGATTATATTTCAGAAAGTCTGGCTAAGGGGCATATTAGACCTTCATCTTCACCGGTGGCTGCGGGGTTCTTCTTTGTTAAGAAGAAAGATGGAGGCCTACGCCCTTGCCTGGATTTCCATGAACTTAATCGGATTACGGTCCGAGATCCGTATCCGCTCCCACTTATTCCCGATCTCTTTAATCAGATCGTGGGCGCCAAATGGTTCTCTAAGTTGGATCTCAGGGGGGCGTACAATCTGATTAGGATGAAGGAGGGGGATGAGTGGAAGACGGCGTTTAACACTCCGGAGGGGCATTATGAGAACCTTGTCATGCCATTCGGTCTGACTAATGCCCCGGCGGTGTTCCAACACTTTGTTAATGACATTTTCCGCCGCCTGGTGGGACAGTATGTTGTCATATATCTGGATGATATCTTAATTTACTCGCCGGATCTGGTGTCTCATCAGGAGCACGTTAGGCAGGTGTTACAGATCTTGCGGGATAATAAACTGTATGCCAAATGGGAAAAGTGTGTGCTCGCCGTACAGGAACTCCAGTTTTTAGGCTTCCTGGTTTCAGCGTCCGGTTTTCGTATGGACCCTGGGAAAGTGCGGGCAGTTCTTGAGTGGGATCGGCCAGAGAATCTTAAGGCACTACAACGTTTCCTGGGGTTTGCTAATTATTACCGGAAGTTCATTCGTAATTTCTCGTCCATGGTTAAGCCTCTCACAGACATGACTAAAAAGGGGACGGATTTTTCTAGGTGGTCTGACAAGGCTTGTCAAGCATTCTCCTCCTTGAAAAAATGTTTTGCCTCGGCACCCATACTCATTCAACCTGATGCGTCACAGCCATTCATTGTAGAGGTAGACGCTTCCGAGGTAGGGGTGGGAGCAGTATTGTCACAAGGTTCGTCCCCTGGTAAGTGGCATCCGTGCGCCTTTTTCTCTAAAAAATTGTCGTCCGCTGAGAGGAATTACGATGTCGGCAATAGGGAACTCTTGGCCATTAAGTTAGCTTTTGAGGAGTGGCGCCATTTTTTGGAGGGGGCAGTCCATCCGGTCACCGTCATCACCGATCACAAGAACCTGCTATATCTGGAGTCCGCGAAACGTCTGAATCCCAGACAAGCTAGGTGGTCATTGTTTTTTACCAGGTTTAATTTTGTCGTTACATATCGTCCTGGGTCAAAAAATGTAAAGGTGGATGCCTTATCTCGTAGTTTCCCTGGGGCCGGGAATACGGACGACCCGATTCCTATCCTTCAGGAGGGGGTGGTGGTTTCGGCAGTATGCTCTGAGCTGGAGGAGGAGGTATTGGAGGCTCAGGGGGACGCCCCTGTTGGACCTCCGGGGAGACTGTTTGTTCCAGATCAGTTGCGACAAAAGGTGATCGAGGCACACCATAACTCAGTTTTTGCAGGACACCCGGGGAGTAGAGCAACTGTGGATCTCCTCTCGCGTCGGTTTTGGTGGCCTAACTTACATAAGGAGGTGGTAACTTTTGTCGCGTCCTGTGGGGTTTGTGCGCGCTCTAAGACCTCACATACCCGTCCGTCTGGGGCCCTCTTACCTTTGAAGATCCCGGAGCGTCCTTGGACTCATCTGTCTATGGACTTTATTACGGACCTCCCTCCGTCTTCGGGTAAAACGGTCATACTCGTTGTAGTGGACAGGTTCAGCAAGATGGCACATTTTATCGCTCTTCCGGCTCTCCCTAATGCTAAAACTCTTGCGCAGGTGTTCATTGGGGAGATTGTGAGGCTTCACGGGGTACCCTCCGAGGTGGTGTCTGATCGGGGGTCTCAGTTTGTGTCCAAGTTCTGGAAGGCGTTTTGTGCACGGCGGGGGATGCATTTGTCATTCTCATCGGCTTTTCATCCTCAGACCAATGGTCAGACGGAACGTATGAACCAGAGCTTGGAGACATATCTCCGGTGTTTTGTGTCAGAGAACCAGGAGGACTGGGCTTCTTTCTTACCTCTGGCAGAGTTTGCTCTTAATAATTGGCGGAGCGAGTCCACTGGTAAGTCCCCTTTTTTGGGGCATATGGTTTTCACCCCCAGTTTTGTACTTTCAGTAGGGGGGGCTCTTCGGGGGTTCCTGAGGAGGAACGATTTTCCTCATCACTCGCTTCAGTATGGAGAGGGGTGCTGAAGAATCTGAATACTATGGGGAACCGATACAAACGTATGGCTGATAGGAGGAGAGTGTCTGGTCCGGACCTAAGTGTGAACGATCGGGTATGGTTGTCTACCAGGAATATAAAACTTAAGGTTCCCTCCTGGAAACTGGGTCCCAGGTTCATTGGGCCGTACAGAATCAGTTCTATTATTAATCCGGTGGCATTCCGTCTTGACCTCCCCCCTACGTTTAAAATTCACAACGTGTTCCACAGATCGTTGCTTAAGAGGTATGTGGCGCCGGTGGTACCGTCACCTTTACCTCCCCCTCCAGTGGTGGTCAAGGGTAACTTGGAGTTCCAGGTATCGAGGGTCATCGATTCACGCTTTAATCGCCGGTCCCTTCAGTACCTGGTTCATTGGAAAGGGTATGGTCCTGAGGAGAGGATGTGGGTTCCTGCGTCGGATATTAACGCAGACCGATTAGTTCGGGCCTTCCACACGACTCACCCGGATAAACCTGGCCCTGAGGGTCCGGAGGCCCCTCGTAGAAGGGGGGGTACTGTCACGGGTGTGTCGCCACGAAGATCGTCACGATTACACAGCCTGACTTCTCGCAGCTGACTTTTTGGTGCTTTGTGTTTTTCGGCAGTGAGGGAGTTAATTCTCTCTCTCTCTGTGCTAGACGAGGTCCAGCCTCGCCCAGCTGCAATCAATGCTGCTGTAGTGAGACTCCTTCAAATGCCTGCTGGTCTGTTAGGGAAGTGTCGGTGAAAGCATTTCATGCAGACTAACAGAGCAGATCGTGGTATTTGGAGTTTCAGAGATAAGTGTATTTGGAGTGTTTTTTCCCTTCCTCGCTTTATCATTTATCTCCTTTCCCGTTGGTGTTCCCTCTGTTGTAGTTGTGTAGTTTTTGTATGCAAGGTGGTTTTGGTTTTTCCCTTGTACTGTCTCGTTCGTCTAAGTACTGTGTGTGGGCATATTATTACTTGTCCCCTTTTGTTGTGATCGGGGTCCTTCTCAGGACTAGATTACTTAGGTGCAGGGATCCTCAGGAGGTAGGGGTTACGCTGGCGGCCTGGACCTCTGTACCTTTAACAGTACCTCCAGGTTGAGGGATTAGTCAGGGCCCCAGCTTAGGGTCAGCTTAGGCCCCCTACCTCCAGTATACAGAGACAGCGTGACACACGTGTCCCAAAACATTAGCCGTGCCCTCAACAACACAGTTACCGGGAAAGTCCACCTAACCACGGACACGTGGACAAGTGCTTGTGGGCACGGATGGTACATCTCGTTGACGGCACACTGGGTTAACAGTGGAAGCCGGGACCCAGTCGGACCTTGGGATGGAACACATCTTCTCGACGCCGAGGATTGCGGGCCCTAGGTCAATCAGGGTTGCCCCCACAGTCTACAGCTCCTGCATATCATCCTCTTCAGCCTCCTCCTCCTCTTCAGCCTTCATCTCCGAAATGACCACATCAGTCACAAGCTGGAAGCACTGCAGCACTGCCTCGGCCAAGCGGCAACAGGCTGTGCTGAAGATAATATGCTTAGGTGACAAACCGCACAATGCTGAGTTGTGGACCGCTCTGAAAGAGCAGGCAGATCTGTGGCTCACACCGCTGAACCTACAGCCAGGCATGGTCATGTGTGACAATGGGC
Organism: Phyllobates terribilis; assembly: GCF_046119375.1. Lineage (NCBI taxonomy): Eukaryota > Metazoa > Chordata > Amphibia > Anura > Dendrobatidae > Phyllobates > Phyllobates terribilis. The sequence goes on from NW_027363249.1 coordinate 1,147,882, forward strand.
GAAACCTGGTGGCGGCTCTGAGGCGAGGCGAGCTCACACACGTACCATGCCTGGCCCATGTGCTTAACCTCGTGATTTAGCGGTTTCTCAAATCCAACCCGGAGCTGACGGATCTGCTTGTTAAAGTACGCCGCCTGTGTGCCCATTTTAGAAACTCACCTCCAGCTTCCGTCGCCCTTGCCATGTTTCAGCAGCGTTTGCAGCTTCCGGCTCACAGACTGGTATGTGATGTCCCCACGCGTTGGAACTCTACACAGCAGATGTTGGGAAGGATTTGTGAGCAGAACAGGGCAGTTGTTGAGTACCAATATCAACAAGGCCATCGGTATTCAGTTCAGACGCCACACATAAGACCTCAGGAGTGGACATGTATGTCAGACATATGTAGCATCCTCCAAAACTTTGAGGACTCCACTAATATGGTGAGCGGCGATGACGCCATAATTAGCAATTGCAAAAAGAACTTCGGCACTCCATACATGAAAATATAAGAAATATTGTATCTAGACTAATGTCACTTTGAAAAATGAAGGTTTTTTGTGCATAATTTGGCCAATTTATGTTTGCCCATCAACCACGACAAGGTCACCTTCGTATGATGGGAAACTACGCTACGCTACCACTGGATATGCCACTCTTGGGCTGTAAGACTGTATGGACAATATGTCTCTGCTTGGGCTTTTAACCTACAATGTATGGGCTGGTAGAGCTAGTTAAAACCACCTGTGACTGAATGGGAGGGACACATGGTCAGAAAAAAGGCTGTCAAACTTCTAATAGTGTGAACACGTACCTGCTGCAATGCTCCAGGAGCGGGATCCCAAAAATGATTAATAGAAAAAAGAGAGGGGTCGCTCACTGGTCTATTCGGGTGCTCTGAAGAAAAGAGTAATCTCAATTGCAAAAAGAACTTTGGCACTCCATACATGAAAATATAAGAAATATTGTATCTAGACTAATGCCACTTTGAAAAATGAAGGCCATAATTAGCGTCACCATCCCGCTTCTCTGTCTTCTGAAATGCTCTCTGCTCACAATTAAAGAGGATGCATTGCAGGCGGAGCACGATGAGATGGAGCAAGGAACTATACAGGGTGATTACACACAGCCCAGCCTCATCTCATCCCAATGTGGATTGGGTGACAATGAGGAGGAGGAGGAGGAAGAACAGGAACTAGTTTCATGTGCTATAGACGGTACTACCTGCACAACTGTCATACCGTTTGTTCAGCGTGGATGGCCAGAGGACAGAGAGGAGGGGGAGATGGAGAGCATGGTCAGTCATCCTCTTGGTGAGAACACGGAAGTCTTGCCTGTTAGCAGTCTGGCACGCATAGCTGAGTTTATGTTACGCTGCCTTTCCCATGACCCTCGCGTTCTCAACATTTTGGGTGACAGTGATTACTGGTTGGTGACACTTCTAGACCCACACTACAAGGAGAACTTTATATCTTTTATTCCTTAGGCGGACAGGTGTACAAAAATGGGGCAGTACCAGAAGGCCCTTGTTGCGGAACTATTAAAAAATTCCCATCTGAAAACGCTGGCGGCAGAGGTCACAGTTCGTTGGACAACCAAGGAGTACAGGCAAGAGAGACACAAATGCAATCCAGCAGAGGCAGGGGAACACTGTCAAAGTTTTGGGACAGTTTTCTCAGACCCTCCCATCGCACAGGCCCTGAGGCGTGGGGTATTCTCACAAGGAGTGCAAAGTTTGGGAAGATGCTGAGAGAGTACCTTGCCAACCATACCAACGTCCTCCGTGATTCCTCTGTGCCTTTTAATTATTGGGTATCCAAGCTGGATAAGTGGAATGAACAGGCTCTCTACGCCTTGGAGGTCCTGGCTGCCCTGCCGCTAGCATTTTATCAGAGCGGGTTTTTAGTGCCGCTGGTGGAATTATAACTGATAAGTGCATCCGCCTGTCAACTGAAAATGCTGTCAGGCTGACTCTTATAATAATGAACAAGGGCTGGATTGGGCCAGACTTCTCAACACCACCGAATTCTAGCAGCGTAACATAAACTCAAATCCAGTGTCTTTTTTTGGGAGGTGTATTCCTATGCACCTCTTCACACCCACCCATGGGTATACGCTTCCTGATTTTGGCTATTTGCTCTTGTCTTCCTCATCCTCATCCTCCACTACCATATCACCATGGTGACCGTGGTCCGTGATGCAACACCCACATAATTTTTTTAAAGGGTGTTTATGATGCCCGTAAAAAAAATAATTATACAGTATGTATACCCCCCAGGTGTAAATATTTGTCAGCCCATGCATTTAGTGCATGGGCATTCCAAGTATAGGAGACCCGCTCCTTTCTAATGGAAACATTTTTTTATGAGGCCCTCTAAGTCTCTTCCAAGGGCATTGGAGTGCCTCCCAATTTTTGGCAGCCCTTGCATTCACTGCATAGGCCAACACTATGGGAGACCCTCTCCTTTCTAATGACAATTTGTCGTTACTGTGGCCCTGCTCTATGTGACCTATAATTGGTCAGCCGTTGGACTCACTGCATACCATATAACTGTATAGCAGACTCTCTCCTTTCTAATGGGAATTTGTCGTTACTGTGGCCCTGCTCTATGTGTCTTTAAATTCTTAGTGGGGTTTTTCCTAAAATTGGCCAGCCGTTGGACTCACTGCATACCCTATAACTGTATAGCAAACCCTCTCCTTTCTAATGGGAACATGTCATACTTGTTACTGTGGCCCTGCTCTATGTGTCTTTAAATTCTTAGTGGGGTTTTTCCTAAAATTGGTCAGCTGTTGGACTCACTACATACCCTGTAACTGTATAGCAAACCCTCTCCTTTCTAATGGGAACATGTCATACTTATTACTGTGGCCCTGCTCTATGTGTCTTTAAATTCTTAGTGGGGTTTTTACTAAAATTGGTCAGCCATTGGACTCACTGCATACCCTATAACTGTAACACACAAGGACAAAGTAAAACAAACATATAGAAATACTCTGTTGGTGATAAAAAACAGGGTATTTGGTTGACACGTTTTTTGTAAAAAAAATGTATACTAAGCCGCTCTACCAATGTCAATGTAACCCACATCAGAGCAGTCTCTAACTGATGTATTTAAAAACTGATCATGTGTATAGTACCTATATAGTGGGTTTTTTCCTAAAATTGGTCAGCAGTTGGGCTCACTGCATACCCTATAACTGTATAGCAGACCCTCTCCTTTCTAATGGGAACATGTCGTACTTGTTATTGTGGCCCTGCTCTATGTGTCTTTAAATTTTTAGTGCTGTTTTTTCTAAAATTGGTCAGCCGTTGGACTCACTGCATACCCTATAACTGTATAGCAGACTCTCTCCTTTCTAACGGGAATTTGTCATTACTGTGGCCCTGCTCTATGAGTCTTTAAATTCTTAGTGGGGTTTTTCCCAAATTTTGGCAGCCCTTGCAGTCACAGTATGGGCATTACCACTATAGGAGACCCGCTCCTTTATAATGGGAAATTTTTTTTTACTGAGACCCTCCTCTATGTCTCTTCAAAGGGGTATTGGGTTGCGTCCAAATTTTTGGCAGCCCTTGCAGTCACTGGATACGCAATAACAGTATAGGAGACCCACTTCTTAATAATGGAAGCAACAAAGCATAGCCGGCTGATGGCTCTCCAACAATAGCGAGGGCCGACTGCTGGCCTTTTAAGAATTGTAAGGGCCGTCTGATAGCCCTATAAAAATAGGCTTTATGACTTTCAGAGTCCCTCCATCATAAATAAAACAGGATGTGTCTGATGATGTGTCACACAGCACATTGCCAGATAATGTTGTAAAATGTTACAATTACATTTCCCGGTGAATGCATTTGTCTTTAAAAAAAATAACTTAAAAAAACCAAAACAATAGGATCTTTCTTTAGTATAAAAAAACAGCGTCACCAATTTAACCTCAATGTAATCACATTGTTCAGCTCCTGCACCTCCTCCTCCATCTCCGAAATGACCACATCAGTGACAAGCTGACAGGCTGTGGTGAAGATAACAACATGCTTAATGCTTAGGTGACAAACCGGCCAGCGCTGCAGAGTTGTTGAAAGCTGCAACACAGCAGCCTGATCTGTGGCTGAACATACAGCCAGGCATGGTCGTGTGTGACAATGGGTGGAACCTGGTGACGGAGAAATGATAGCCGGAGTAGATACAGTTTCCCTCTATGCCTGTCCTTTCACCAAGCTAAAGGATATGACTGTGGTGAAATACAACTCCCACTGAGAAGCTGTTTCAGATTGAAAAACATTGTGCCCACCAGAGGATTTGATTCTGAGGGCTCACCTTTCTCCCCCGCTCAAGAGCCCCATAGTTAGCGCTATCATGAACTCTCCTGAGGTAGAAGCCAAGGCACACCAGAGGATTCTCTGGTGGGACCGTCCAACCCTGCCGAGAAGCAGTCCTGGCTAAGAAAAGTGTGGGGGAAGGTTCCTGGACACTCTATGGCTGCTTTTTTTAATGCAGATCAGATGTGCTTATGCATGTTATCTCTCAAATCGCATTGCAGATCAGGCCCACTCTGTAGTCATGAAATTAAATGCACAAAGAAAGATGTGTGTGTGTCAAAGCACCACCGACAAGTGCGAGTTGATGTTGGACGGGCTGCCATTGCTTCTGCAACAAGCTGCATTAGAGGACTTCCTGGGGGAAATGACACCCAGAGTAGATACGGTTTCCCTCTATGCTAGTCCTTTCACCGAGCTAAATACAAATCTCAGCAAAAAAAGCTGTGGACTGGCTCCGTACCGTCACTGGCAACATTCACTTGTCCACGTGTTTGTGGGTAGGCGGTCCTTCCCAGTAAGTGCACTGGGGAGGGCACGGGTAATGTTGTGGGACCCGTGCTTGTGGAAGGCAGAGACGATACCGGGAAAAATAGTGGCGGCTGGGGACTGAGTATGGATACCCGGTCGCTGCCGCCATAAGATTGTGGACAGCTTCCATCTCCATGAGCCTAAAAGGCCACATTTCAAGTGCAAGCAGCTGTCAAAATTTTGGCAGTATAGTATTGCAGCCTGTGGGTGGGTGTCTGGCTGCATACTTGCGCTTGCATTCCAAGGAATGCGTTAAGGACAACTGAACACTGCAGTGGGACAAAGACGTGGACGGTGATTGTTGCAAGTCTGCAATGACAGGTGCATGGCGGGAGGCATCTTCGCATGCGCCAAGGATCACTTATGATGGGCACACTTTTAGGCAGTGACTTGGGAGTCAGAGATGCTTCCAGAGGTCTTCCCCATGCTGTTCCCATGTCTTTTCAGCACTGTATGCATGTGTCTGATGATGTGTCACACACCACATGGCCAGATAAGGTTGTAAAATGTTAAAATTACATTTCCTGGTGAATGCATTTGTCTTGGTTGAAAGCAATGCAAAAGTGCAAAAACAAATCAAAAACGATTCGTGTGAACATAGCCCAAGTTGTGGAGGAGTATTTCTGTTTTTGGTTATTTATTTTGCCTTATATACAAGTGATTACCCTGGAAAGGATGTTCCTTAACATATTTCCCAGGAAAATCCATTTTGGTTTCGTTTTTGTATGTTTTATTGTGAGTCCATAAAAGTAGCGTAATACTCTGACCACGTTGCTGACAGCAGTGACCTGGGAGTCAGAAATGCTTCCAGGGGTGTTCCCCATGCTGTTCCCATGTCATTTGAGCACTGTTCCCATCGATTTGGGCAATTTTTAGGCCCTCTGCAGACAGCTGGGGGGAACCGCCTGAAAAATGCTCGAGTTTCCCATAGACTTACATTGGGCTCATTGCTCGGGTCAACCACCCGAGTATTCCAATTTGCTCGACCCGAGCAACGAGTACCCGAGCATTTTAGTGCTCGCTCATCACTAGTTGGTCACAGTCTTCAGCAAAAATGGCAGCAGGAAATGTATTAACAAATCCAATCATAATCATATTTATTTTAAAAGAAATATTAAAAAAATATATAACCTTTTGAGTGAATTTTTATTTTTAATTTAGAAGCTTTTGGGAACTCAGATGACATTCAATACAGGTGTTGATACAAGGTTTTCAGAATAAAGAATGAATGTGATACGAATGGTGAGAGAATGGAAGACTCCATACTAAATAAGGAAGGAGTCACTGACTGTGGTGGCCCCTTCCCGGGCCGTGGCGATTGGTGACCCCCCTTCGCTGCCCCTTACTGACCAGTGATCCTGAAGCCCCCGGAAGGATCCAATGAAGCGAAAGGGGATGCTACAAGCCGTCCCATGGATACATAAACACCGAGACATCCCACGGTACTTCCTTTCTTTGCTGATCCCAGAGTGGAACGTCATGGAGAATTCAGGATCAGGTCAGATTGCTGAGGCCCTCCGGGCTGGGTTTGCACAGGGGGGCGAGCGCTGGTTACAGGCCCTCATGTCGGGGCTCAGCGATCATCCCCCTGGCCCGAGCTCTAATTCTCCGGATAACCCTTCCCCTGGCCCTCAACCCCTTAAGGGTACATCACATCCCCCAATCCCCTCACCCCTTGGGCCCACTCACTCACCACTCAACGTGCTGCAGCCGAATCCTTTGGGACGAGGGGCTGCAGTTCTGCCGCTGTCTGGCCGTCCTCCATTCTCGCCCGGCCGCCGCAGATGCACAGCTGCAGGCCACTCATCGTGGCTCACCCTCTGTCTCAGAGGTTCGGGTAGCTGTCGCACCTCGGTGGCCACGCGACGTCGCGGCAGAGCTATCATGTGGGGCGGTTTGGCAGGCGCCCCCCGGCATTGGACGGCGATCGGCTGCGGAGCCTCTTCGTGTTCTTGCCGGAGCGAGGAAGCGGGGGTCCGGAGCGGGGCGGTGTGTTCGCGCCGGCGTTGGGTTTCGGGGGGGTTCCTCTTGGCGGTCGCGCACTGGAGCAGGGAGGCGGGCACGCGATGTAACTAGGCCGCAGAGGCATGCTGGGGGAGGCGGAGCTAATGTTCAGGAAGCGCAGGCCGCGCCCCCCAGTCCAGAATGCCGCGCGATGGAACAGGAAGCGGCAGCTGGTGCAGCAGAGGATCCTGCGCCGCACTCACAGCAGGCGCAGGGCTCTGCTGCACTAGTCTACGATTGTGGGTTGTCTTCTGTGTCAGCTGCGGGCACAGCGGGGATTCAGGTCTTCTGCCTGCCGCCGGTGCTGGAGACAGCACCGAGCACATCTAACCCCAAACCCCTAAACACTCCCGTTCCGCATCCTGCCGAAGGGCGCCTTGGAGAGCGAAGGTCCAGCAGGCACTCCCGCCCTCCAGAGCGCTTTAGGCACAGCACCCCATTGCCACAGAAAAGAAGTTGCGGGCCATACATTTATCCATCACCTCCCCCTCAACACACAGCAGGGGCTGTGGCGGAGCACAGCTCTGGACAGGAATCCTCTGCCGGGGACTGTGCTCTGCCAACCCCCCAAACACCCCCCGCAGAAAAACCCCTATTAAAAATAAAAGAAAAAGTTCCCAAAACAGCACACGTGACCCTACACATCCAGGGGACATGGCTGCCCCTGTAATCACCACAGCCCATCCAGCGCCCAGTCAAATGATCAATACCATATACCCCTTTGATAGCGCTGCGACTCACGCGCCTGACACCGCTATAGCATCGCCCTCTAGCTAGACACAAATTGCACTGCCTCATCCTGACAGCACACATGTATACTGCGCAGAACCCCACATACACCGTCAGGGACACAGAGACTCCAGGCGTACTCGCTCCAGACGAACTCGCTGTAGTTCCTCCTCCGACAGATCTACATCATCGCACACGAGTCACCGGCGAAGGAAGAGGTCGTCGCAAGCAAAGCAGAGATCGGCATCCCACAGGAGGGGTCATAGGTCGCGGTCCTCAAGGTGGCGCTCACCATCCTCCGCATCAGAGATGTCGGGCGCATCGTCAAACCACAGCCGCTAGCACTGATCCCGTCCTTCAGGGGGCAGAGATGATACAAGGGCACCCTCCAGAGCTTACAGCCTGCACGATGAAGCGAGTTCACGTAGGTCTACAAGCAGAGGCACGCCGCTCACCCCAAGCGAGACTGGTGTCTCCAAACATCGGAGTCCCTCCTCCAGCCGCAGAAATGGGTGAGTGCAATCTAAGTATCACTGAAATGGGAAATAATAACAGCAACTTAATAGCGGCCCTTAAGGCCATAGTCGAAAAACTATCCGCGCCACTAGGCGCAATACATAATCCTACCAAAACAACTCCACCATTAGCCAGCGTACACAAGGACGCATTCTTTTGCGGGATTAGCCCATTAGGCTCACACATAGACGAAGAAGAAACCAGAATAAAAATATGGAATAATGACTATATCGACATTTGGTCACTAGTAACCGCTGACCAACATACTATAGACAAAGAGAGAAGTGTAGCCGACCGACCATTCGACAGAAACAGACAAAAGGTCGCAAAGACAATGAGTAACTGGTTACAGGCGTTTTCTGTGCTGGGTTGCATCATGGGCCAAAAACATCCGGAACGCTGCTCGGAACTATTCATATACCAGGATACAGTGTATAACTCGTACAAAGCCCACGGCGGTTCAGCATGGTGGCGCTACGATGAAGAGTTCCGGAGGCGGTTGGCCCTGCAACCACAGCTAGGCTGGGGGGGTAAAAGCTACAGACGTATGGTTGAGACTAATGCTGTCACAGAAACACCATCCCTTTTCAACAACGGCTACTGGACAACCGGCAACAGCAGGCCAAAATTCAGTGGTCGTACATAGACCAGGGGCCTGCTGGCAGTACAATGAGGGACACTGTCGTTTCTACGCCTTATGCAGATACAAACATGAATGTTCAGCCTGTGGAGGAGCCCACCCTGCAGCGAGATGTTCTTGTTCTGCAAGCAAATTATCAATTAAACTCCTACAGTCAGAATCCAAGGACCCCGGTGAGCGTAAACGCGATGGGCCCCTGGCTAGACCAATATCCTAGGAAAGACGCAGGGGGCAGTTACGTTTTGGTTTCACATACGTTTTTTTCATCCCTTTCAAACTTAATAAATCACCCACCTTTGCAAATAACCTTAAATCTGCAAAAGAACACCCAGAAATACTTAGGCAAAAAATACAAAAAGAAGTATCTCTAGGCAGAGTGGCGGGTCCTTTCCCAACACCACCATTCAGTAACCTAAGAGTTTCCCCTCTAGGAATAATACCAAAAAAAGAGCCGGGTTTATTCCGGCTTATCCATCATTTATCTTACCCAAAAGGAGAGTCTGTAAATGACGGTATTACATCTGAAGACGCCTCGGTCTCCTACGCGTCGTTCGACAGAGCAGTAATGTTAGTACGCGATGCGGGGCCCGGGGCGATGCTCGCTAAATCCGACATAGAATCCGCCTTTCGCCTACTACCGGTGCACCCAGATTGCTACCACCTGCTGGGATGCCAAGTGGACAATGAATACTTCTACGACACTTGCCTCCCAATGGGTTGTTCAATTTCTTTTTATTACTTTGAACTATTCAGTTCCTTCCTAGAATGGGTGTTGAGGTATGAAACCGGCAGTAGGTCCGTCACACATTATCTAGATGACTTCCTATTCGTCGGACCAAAAGACTCAAATCAATGCCAATCATTACTTAACGAATTCACAAACATCGCTCGACGGTTCGGAGTCCCATTATGCCCTACAAAAACCATAGGCCCCACAACAAAGCTATCGTTTTTAGGCATCAAAATCGACACCACAGCAGGGTTGTTCCGCCTCCCAACGGAAAAATAAAAAAACATTACACCAGATCAAGGGATTTTGCGCGGTACGGAAAGTAACTTTACAGCAGATGCAAGTGTTACTCGGCCTCCTCGTGTTTGTGAGCCGGGTGATGCCAGCCAGAAGGGTTTTTTCTCATCGTTTATCCCTTGCAACAAAACGTGCATTACAACCGAGTCATAGAATCAGAATCACCAGGCAGCTTCGGGCGGACTTAGAGGTGTGGAAAACCTTCTTATAATCATTCAATGGTCACACGTTATTTATATCAGCAGAACAATCCAACATTGAACTAAGATTATTCACCGGGGCAGCAGAAGCGGGCGGATATGCAGTGATACTAGATAACCAGTGGTGCACAGGCTTATGGCCTCCATATTGGTCTGAACAAGGATTAACAAAAAACCAGACACTCCTGGAACTCTTCCCAATAGTGGTAGCCATAGAAATATGGAGCACGTACCTAGCTAACAAAAATATACGCTTCATAACAAATAACACCAGCCTAGTGCACTGCATTAATAAGATGGCATCATCGTCTCTCCCAGTGCTAGGCCTACTACGCCGGCTAGCATTCCTGTGCCTAAAACACAATATATGGGTTCGCGCGAGCTACAATATTGAAGAGTCTAATGCTGCTGCTAACGCTTTATCACAATTCAATTGGCAGGTTTTCAGAGAGCTCCTCCCCAACGCCCACCCGTCGGGCACCAGTTGCCCACCCTCCCTATGGGATATAGTGGCGAACAGCTGATGCCATTAATCAGAGCATCAGTCGCCCCGTCAATGTGGAAGGCATACGGTAAGGCATGGGAAGACTGGACACGATTAGTAGCAGGCAGACAGGTCGACCTATGTGAACAAGCCAGACTAGATGTAACCATAGAATTTCTTCACCAACTAATGATGATGGGCATATCAGGGGCGTCAGCGCAGCGGTGGCTAACCGGAGTGGCATTTTACTTTCAATTACTGAATTGGGAAGATGTGACAAAAAGATTCATCATCAGGCAAGCCTTAAAAGGGTGGAAAAGGGGTCAGCCAAGTCAGGAGTGCAGATGTCCCGTGTCACTAAATCTGCTCTCAAAAATCATATCCCTAACACCATTAACATGCCACTCACAATTTGAAGCAACACTAGTGTCTACTGCATTTGCAATCGCCTTCTTCGGGGCACTACGCAAAAGCGAATTAGTCCCTCGATCCAAAATCACCACCAGTGGAGGCTTATTACACCAGGACGTAGTCATAGCCAATAATGCAATACGCCTACGCATACGCAAATCCAAAATGGACCCAGCGGGCAGGGGCACTTGGATGCTTTTACAACCCACTAACGGTATACTGTGTCCGGTAACAATAGTAAAAACATATACAGCCATCAGGCCGCAAAGTAATTTCTTCCTATCACACATTGACGGAACTCCATTATCAAGATACCAGTTCCAAGCTATATTTAATAAATGCCTAACATCAGCAGGGTACCCCCCCAAAGATTACGGGACACACTCATTCCGCATAGGCGCAGCCACGGAAGCAGCTAAAGCAGGATTGTCACAGACGGAAGTTCAGAGGATAGGGAGATGGCGATCCTCGTGTTTTGCAAGATACATAAGACCGGACTTGTTATCCTAACGTAGTTTGTTTCTTTTACAGGTGACGATAAGCCAACAGTGTGGGTGATAGGCCACTCGTATATATATTGGGCAGAAAAAAAGGCGAAAGTCCGCCCGGGCGGGAGGAATATAGAGTTTCATAACACATATTTCAACTGGAGAGGTATTAGAGGCCTGCGATGGCCACAGGTACTAATAATCGACATAGGAAGAGAATCGACAGGTCCGGTCATGTTAGTTATACACGCCGGGGGAAACGACCTCGGTCATTACAAGAGCGCATAACTAATGGCAATAATGAAGCTAGACACTGAGCGCTTCAGAGCATTTTTTAGTAAAGTAACGATAGTATGGTCGGAGATTGTGCCGAGAGCTGTATGGAGAGGTGCGAGAGACATCACGGCCATCGAACGGACAAGGAGGCTAATAAATATTCGGATGGCAAAATTTGTAAATGAAAGAGGTGGTGTAGTGATAAGACACCGAGAGCTGGAAGGAGATAAAACAGGCCTGCTAAGGCTCGATGGTGTTCATTTAATGGATATTGGACTGGATATATTCCTGTCAGGACTCCAGGACGGAGTGGAACAAATGGGTGGGGGTCGGAGTCCTGCCTACGAGTATGCAGGATCCTCCGTGGCCTGAAATAGAAAGGACATGTTGGAAAGTTATTCTTGTTGGCCAACTTGCCGGTGTGGAGACACAGGGCATGCGGCAACAAGCGGAATTATTTTTGGAAATAAAATGCCTTCCTAATGGAACGAGTTAAAGTGTTAATAAAGCTGTTACCGATCCTCACCCATCCAGTTGTAAGAGTTACATTATTGTAGTGTTAAGGAAGGGGTGGCGGTAGGGGGGCTGAGCGTCTGGGTTTGGTTGGGGGTCCCCACAGTCTGAGTTTAGGATTGATTATGATATTTCTTAAATCATAATCAGGGGGGGACTGTAAAATATTAATCTCTAATGATAAAAGTATATACATAAGCTTTAAAGTTCTGGTTCGAGCCTTGCTTAGTTTCAAATATTCTATAGAAAGATTGCAGTTATTCTGGGAACCTTGGCAGAGACACCTGTTCTGTACGTCAAACCTATAGGACTCTTGTCTATATGGGTTATTTGGAGATAACTAATGATCCTTTAAAGGTCACTAGCCATATGTTTAAAATATACCAACACAAGGTAAATGTGCACGTAGTCAAAAGGCATATTCCATGAGTTACTAGTTTTGTTCTAACATGGTAGAAGTTACTAATATACCAGAAAGTCGCGATATTGGGTCATGAAACTGTAAAAATAATCTCCAATGTATGTCTATGAGGCGAGATGGTATATAAGCAGAGGCAGACATGAATGGGCAGATGTCTCATACCTTGAGAATCTCCACCACGGACCATCTCATGCTGTATACTTAAGAACTTATGAATGTTGTTTCCTCTCTTATAACCTAATACTTCTTTCTGTGCTATGAACTATTTTTTCCGTATTTTTGTAACCACTTTTGAATGAACTTTAAACAAGATTTTGTTTTATCCACACAATTCAATATTGCTTTCCTTCCTATCCTAACTGTACTCTTACTCCAATGTAAGCGTTATATTTGTAACAGTGATGGAAAAGTATCATAGTCTTTAGTAAGTGGGCAGCTCCTCCCCGTACACGTCGTACACAAGCAGCTCCGCTCCGTACACACGGCTCTGTTCAATACACCTCAAACACATGGCTCCGCACACCTCGTACATGCGTGCCTCCGCTCCATACACCTCGTACACACGCGGCTCCGCTCCATACACCTTGTACACACGCGGCTCCGCTCCGGACACCTCGCACACACGAAGCTCCGCTCCATACACCTCAAACACAAGGCTCCGCACACCTCATACACATACGCCTCCGCTCTGTACACCTCGTACACACGCGGCTCCGCTCCATACACTTCGTACACAGGCGGCTCCGCTCCGTACACACGCGGCTCCGCTCCGTACACACGGCTCTGCTCCATACACACAGCTCCGCTCCATACACCTCAAACACATGGCTCCGCACACCTCGTACACGCACGGCTCCGCCTCGTACGCCTCGTACACGCGCGGCTCCGCCCCGTACACGCGCGGCTCCGCTCCGTACACCTCGTACACACACGGCTCCGCTCCATACACCTCGTACACACACGGCTCTGCACCGTACACCTCGTACACACGCGGCTCTGCTCCATACTCCTCGTACACACACGGCTCTGCTCCATACTCCTCGTACACACACGGCTCTGCTCCGTACTCCTCGTACACGCGCTGCTCCGCTCCGTACACCTCGTACACACACGGCTCTGCTCCGTACACCTCGTACACACGCGGCTCTGCTCCGTACACCTCGTACACGCGCTGCTCCGCTCCGTACACCTCGTACACACGCGGCTCTGCTCCGTACACCTCGTACACGCGCTGCTCCGCTCCGTACACCTCGTACACACGCGGCTCTGCTCCGTACACCTCGTACACACGCGGCTCTGCTCCGTACACCTCGTACACGTGCGGCTCTGCTACATCCACACCATAAACCCCTCCTGACCCCACACATAAACTTCAGCTCATCCAGCACCATGACAACCAGCACAGCAGAGTCCTGCATCCACTGAGGCCCCTGATCATGTGACCCCTGACTCCTCCCCTTCTGTGACCTCATCACAGCTCCTGTGCACAGAGCAGCCATATATGTGGTGGCGGCTCTGCAGGTGGAGGTATGTGGAGGCCCCCATTACTGGGCGCAGGGGGCATTAACCCCTTCAGCACGGAGACTCTTTTGGGGTCTTGTGTTGCCCCTTTATAAGAATCATAAGGTTTTTGTTCTGTTTTCTGTAATAGATACATACGACCCAACTATGGAGACAGGAAGGGAGGAAACGTATTGTTCTCATAGTACAGGACCCCTTTACTGGCCCCACAGTGTAATGCCCCCATTATGCCCCTTATGCAGGATACCAGACAATGTGAACTGAGGTCTAAGATGGCAGACATACAAGAAACAGAGGCATGTTCACACTAGCAAAAAAGAAGCAAGACAAAAATATATCTCATACCCTACCATAATTATATATAAATGTAAAGCAAAATTGCATAATAAATATAGGGTACTTAGTGAACTATTTTTGATCAAAAAAAGTATACAAGCCGTCCCACCAGCGGCAAGGTGACCCTAAATTGGGACGGTACCTATACTGCCTATATTAAAAACCTTACTGTATATCAAAGTTGAAGTAATGCATATAAAAGGATAGACAAATAGGACCGGGTCCCAACTCCAGACCACCTAGGCCCGTGGTAAGCTACATATATACCAATCAGCTCAACAAAGGGCATGCCACACCCTTAAATTGCACAGAATGCAAACAAGTCAAAAAACCAGACAATGTGAACTGAGGTCTAAGATGGCAGACATACAAGAAACAGAGGCATGTTCACACTAGCAAAAAAGAAGCAAGACAAAAATATATCTCATACCCTACCATAATTATATATAAATGTAAAGCAAAATTGCATAATAAATATAGGGTACTTAGTGAACTATTTTTGATCAAAAAAAGTATACAAGCCGTCCCACCAGCGGCAAGGTGACCCTAAATTGGGACGGTACCTATACTGCCTATATTAAAAACCTTACTGTATATCAAAGTTGAAGTAATGCATATAAAAGGGTAGACAAATAGGACCGGGTCCCAACTCCAAAATTGCATAATAAATATAGGGTACTTAGTGAACTATTTTTGATCAAAAAAAGTATACAAGCCGTCCCACCAGCGGCAAGGTGACCCTAAATTGGTCACCTTGCCGCTGGTGGGACGGCTTGTATACTTTTTTTGATCAAAAATAGTTCACTAAGTACCCTATATTTATTATGCAATTTTGCTTTACATTTATATATAATTATGGTAGGGTATGAGATATATTTTTGTCTTGCTTCTTTTTTGCTAGTGTGAACATGCCTCTGTTTCTTGTATGTCTGCCATCTTAGACCTCAGTTCACATTGTCTGGTTTTTTGACTTGTTTGCATTCTGTGCCATTTAAGGGTGTGGCATGCCCTTTGTTGAGCTGATTGGTATATATGTAGCTTACCACGGGCCTAGGTGGTCTGGAGTTGGGACCCGGTCCTATTTGTCTACCCTTTTATATGCATTACTTCAACTTTGATATACAGTAAGGTTTTTAATATAGGCAGTATAGGTACCGTCCCAATTTAGGGTCACCTTGCCGCTGGTGGGACGGCTTGTATACTTTTTTTGATCAAAAATAGTTCACTAAGTACCCTATATTTATTATGCAATTTTGCTTTACATTTATATATAATTATGGTAGGGTATGAGATATATTTTTGTCTTGCTTCTTTTTTGCTAGTGTGAACATGCCTCTGTTTCTTGTATGTCTGCCATCTTAGACCTCAGTTCACATTGTCTGGTTTTTTGACTTGTTTGCATTCTGTGCAATTTAAGGGTGTGGCATGCCCTTTGTTGAGCTGATTGGTATATATGTAGCTTACCACGGGCCTAGGTGGTCTGGAGTTGGGACCCGGTCCTATTTGTCTACCCTTTTATATGCATTACTTCAACTTTGATATACAGTAAGGTTTTTAATATAGGCAGTATAGGTACCGTCCCAATTTAGGGTCACCTTGCCGCTGGTGGGACGGCTTGTATACTTTTTTTGATCAAAAATAGTTCACTAAGTACCCTATATTTATTATGCAATTTTGCTTTACATTTATATATAATTATGGTAGGGTATGAGATATATTTTTGTCTTGCTTCTTTTTTGCCCTTATGCAGGATGTATGATGCCCCCCACACAGTGTAATGCCGCCATTATGCCCCTTATACAGGATGCATGATGCCCCCATTATTTCCCTTATGCAGGATGTATGATCCCCCCACAGTGTAATGCCCCATTATGCCCCTTATGCAGGATGTATGATGCCCTCCTCACAGTGTAATGCCCCCATTATGCCCCTTATGCAGGATGTATGATGCCGCCACACAGTGTAATGCCCCCATTATGCCCCTTATGCAGGATGTATGATCCCCCCACAGTGTAATGCCCCATTATGCCCCTTATGCAGGATGTATGATGCCCCCCACACAGTGTAATGCCCCCATTATGCCCCTTATGCAGGATGTATGATGCCGCCACACAGTGTAATGCCCCCATTATGCCCCTTATGCAGTATGTATGATGCCCCCACACAGTGTAATGCCCCCATTATGCCCCTTATGCAGTATGTATGATGCCCCCACACAGTGTAATGCCCCTTGTACAGGATGTATGATGCCCCCACACAGTGTAATGCCCCCATTATGCCCCTTATGCAGGATGTATGATGCCCCCATTATGCCCCTTATGCAGTATGTATGATGCCCCCACACAGTATAATGTTCCCCCAGTATCGCCTGAGGTCCTGCACTTGGAATGATTCTTCTGGAAAATGGGTTTCCTTCTGCCTGCTCCCCTACATGTAGACCCTCGAGCATGTATACATGCATGTAGGGGAGCTGGCCTTACCAGATATCGAGGCTTTGTACAGTAATATACCGCACGAGGATGATATCAGAGGAGTAAGACATTTCTTGAAATCGAGATCAATAGAGTGTAGCAGACATAATGACTTCATGGAGGATCTTCTAAAATTCACTCTTACTCTTAACTTCTTTCTTTTTGACAGGAAGTACTTCCACCATCTCAGGGGTACTGTGATGGGGAGCCCCTGTGCCCCCTCGTATGATAACCTCTTCCTGGGCTGGTGGGAGGAAACCACAATATTCAGGGATGATCATAAGTGATGACATCCATATATTGGGGTACAGTATAGATATATTGACCACATTTTTATCATCTGGTCAAGGAAGAGTGAACAGTTTCTTGCATTTGTCAGGGAACTCAATATCAATAGCGATGGCCTTAGATTTACATCTGAGTTTAATTATTACCAGTTGCCTTTCCTGGATGTACTAATCTAGAAATAACGGGATGGGACCCTAGGGACACTCATCTACCATAAACCTACAAGCACTAATAAACTATTGAAATGGGATAGCCACCACCCCATCCCACTGAAAAAGAGAATACCCAAGGGCCAATTTTTACAGTTGAGAAGGAACTGTTCTAATGTCACAGATTTTAATATACAGACAATAGACATTAACACCAGATTCATGGAAAAAGGTACCCACAGTACAGTTTAGATTCCGCACGATTGTTTGCAGAAAAACAGGAGAGACAGACAATCCTCCATACCTAACCAAGAGAGCAAGAAAAAGATGGGATAACAAGGGTAATAGGAACTGAGTAACGGTATCTTTAATATCCTCAGAAAACACTAGGATGTACTTGTGGCCGACGCGGACCTGAGGGTGCTGTGTGATCTACTCCCACAATAACTTTCAGAATTGGTCAGTCAGTTAGGGACCATTTAGTGCATAGTGTCTATAAAAAACCAAAGGGACTTGGCTAGATAGAAGAGTCTGCGGTTTCTTTAGATGTGGAGAATGTTGCACGTGTAATTGGATGAGACCATGTAAATCTTGTTCCTCTACTGGTAAAACCATTGTTCAGAGGGATTATTCCAACTGTAAAACCTCGGGACTTGTATATATGGCCACATGCACCTGCCCCTAGATTATGTAGGCAAGGTCAAGAGGGAATCTAGGAGTAAGGTGGGGTAGCATCTGGGCGATATATGCCAAGGTCGGGACACCCCATTAGCGAGACACATGAACAGTGTACATCGAGTTGAAACCGGAGACATCTCCTTTTGTATCATTGAGTTTAAACCCAATGTGAGAGGGGGTGATCACAATAGATGTATCCTCAAAAAGGAAAGTGAGTGGATTTCCAGATTGGATTCACTAGACCCTAAGGGACTGAATGAGCAAATTTCCTATGCCTGTTTTGTGTGAATACAGCCCCATTCTGGGTTACATTTTTGGATTTTATACTCTATTCATTGCTACTGTCATTGTTCATTCATTGTTCCCTGTGAATGGGGTTCACATATTGTTGTACTTCATCGAGATATCTGAGTTTCTATATCAGAATTATTTCTTATCAGTTATATCCCACTTATACTATTAAGTAACTAACAAGTGTGGGTTCCTTGTGTATTTCTAATTGTGTAATAGGGGTCAAATTTGACCATTTAGGAATATACTTTGGCCATCATCCCATATTTTATGTAGTGATAAAGTAGATCTACATGCCTATTGCATGATGGGAGGATGTGCAGTACTTGTTTTTAGTCTCCCATGACGCTGACCTCAGAGACAGGACTTTTCTATATTGGTGAAATGCAATCCAAATCCATTATGCGCTTCAGCGTGGAACTCATGCTTATGGACATGCGCAGTCTCAGAATGATTCTAGATGTGCTTCAGCGTGTAACACAACTACGGGCATACGCAGTCCCGGGTACTACTGGCACGGTGGGAATCAGTTTATCTGGCGTTTCAGTGTAAACACATGCACACTAGGGGATGGACATTATCGGACTTCTAGCTCATGAGAAGTAGCGCAGACGCAGTACATTATTGTAGACCGGCTCCATTCTATATACAGTGGGTACGGAAAGTATTCAGACCCCTTTAAATTTTTCTCACTCTTTGTTTCATTGCAGCCATTTGGTAAATTCTAAACAGTTCATTTTGTTTCTCATTAAAGTACACTCTGCACCCCAGACTTTGTGGAAATTTCTCCCATCTCCCTACTGCATCTCTGGAGCTGAGCCACAGTGATTTTGGGGTTATTCTTTACCTCTCTCACCGAGGCTCTTCTCCCACGTTTGGTCAGTTTGGCTGAACGGCCAGGTCTAGGAAGGCTTCTGATGGTCCCAAACCTCTTCCATTTAAGGATTATGGAGGCCACTGTGAACCTTGAGTAATGCAGAAATTCTTTTGTAACCTTGGCTAGATCTGTGCCTTGCCACAATTCTGTCTCTGAGCTCCTTGGGCAGTTCCTTTGAGCTCATGATTCTCATTTGGTCTGATGTGATCTGTGAGGTCTTATATAGACAGGTGTGTGCCTTTCCAAATGAAGTCCTATCAGGTTAATTAAACACAGTTGGACTCCTATGAAGGAGTAGAACCATTTCAAGAAGGATCACAAGGAAATGGACAGCATGTGATTTAAATATGAGTGTCTGAGCAAAGGGTCTGAATACTTATGACCTTGTGATATTTCAGTTTTTCTTTTTTAATAAATTTAAAAAAAAATCTACATTTGTTTTTTTTCAGTCAAGATGGGGTGCAAAGTGTACATTAATGAGAAAAAAATGAACTTTTTAGAATTTACCAAATGGCTGCAATGAAACAGAGTGAACAATTTAAAGGGGTCTGAATACTTTCCGTACCCACTGTAAAGTGGTGCTGCACGTAGTGGTTTAGAGGAATGCGGTGTCCACCGCTAGTTCCTGGTGCTGTGTGCGTTGTTAGGGGCAGGATGATATCTAAAGGTGGGGGGCGGGATTAGTGAGGGCGGCTGACCTATCGCTGCCAATCCTTCAGGGCTGTATAGTGTGAACTCCGGAAGTGCACGTGTGATGTCACGGGAAGTGACGCGCTTCTCCCAGGAAGCTGTGCGTTCCACAAGCCGGTGTAAATGCTTTCCAGTGAGCCGGAAGTTTGAGTGCCAGTGAGAGAACGTGCATTCCACCAGTATAGAGCATAAGACCCCATGGGCATGAGCCAGAGCCTTTGATGGAGTGGAGAAGAATCCAGGAGAGTGGACAAGAATGTGTCAGAGAGGAATAATCTGCAATAAAGGAGACAATATTTGAGTAGGATATGGAGATCAAAACATGTATATTATTGACCTATTCAAATTGAAGACCACATTTCCAAATGTAAAATACATTTTAACATAGGGTCACATAAGATCCCTGGGTGACAAGTTTCTTTATACCAATTGTTCAATGAGAACCAAACTCCAAGCATAAAAAAACCTTATATAAAGGCCAGTAGGTCATACTCCCTATTAAGGCTTTTCGGTGAAGGGCACAGTGATGGGCACCAATGTGGCCCCCCCAATATGCAAATTGCTTCTTGTCAGCTTTCGAGAGTCAGGTGGTCTACTCTAATCCACTTTTTCAAGAACATTCCATTCTCTGGAAACGTTTCATAGACGACATCTTTTGCATATGGGGGGGTCCCTTAGAATCTTTAGAGGTTTTTCTCCACACTGAACTCCGCATGGCCAGATTTGAGCTTCACCATGACATATGATTCAAGCAGTGTTAGTTTCCAAGGATGAAGGATACACAGGGCCACCTAACAACTGACCTCTATTCCAAGCCCACCGATCGCTATGGCCTATTACACTTTTCTAGCAATCATCCAATGTCGATGAATAAATCTATACCTACATCACAATTTCAGAGGGTCAAACAGATAGTGTCCAGTGAAACTATCCGCAATCAGAGGTTACAAGAAATGATAACCAAATTTACTGAACGAGGCTATCCACCTAGCTTCTTGCATCCCCAGGCGTTGTATTCCAGAACTGATCGTCCAAACACTAAGGACAGAATCCCCTTCGTTCACACGTTCCACCCCTTCACCTACATCTTACATAAAACCATTAGGAAACACAGGAACATCTTACAAACTGGCTATCCCACGATCCCTGCGTTCCAACAACCCTTCCTACCGTGTTTTAAGAGAGCAATCAATATTACAGACTCTCTGGTATGTGCCGATTTGGGCACAGCGCACCAAGGTCCTAAACAATGGTTCTTGCAGAATCCCAAAATGGGCACATTCCCATGTCTCCATTGTCTTCAATGCAGCAATGTCCTCAGGTCAACCGAAACGTTTACTTTTGTTTTTGGACTGCATTAAAAAAAATGTTTTCTATAAGAACCATTGAGTGCCGAGGTTATTCTCAATGTCAATTCCAGTGTCAGAAAATTAGACGAGAATTAGCGTTATGGAAGATGAGTCTATGAGAAACGTATTCAGCTGCAGTCTCCGAGGAAGAAACTGCTTGTTGTCTGTGGCCTAAAATATAAAGGTTTTATTACTAGATGTAAAGGAAAAAAAACGAAATTCTGTAAAATAATAAATCTCCTTATATGTTTCCCCTCATTATCTCCAATAGTTGTATTATTACACAGGATTTTTATGATGTTACATCTGCTCATCATCTTCTCTCTGCAGTTTCGGATCCTCTCAGTGGAGATATTCTATATAAGAGAATTTTCCTGATTTACCTATCACAGATGGATATGGGCAGAGACAAGATGGCGGAGAGGTTATTACACCTCACCCTAGAGATCCTCTTTCGGCTTACTGGAGAGGTGAGAGATTCTGATGACGTCACATTACATCATTCTTATATATGGGAATAACAGATGGACAGAACTGGAGAGGCGAGGGCTCTGGAAATGTCTGGAGTGAGTTTTATTAATGTGTCTCTCCATAACCAGAGATTAATCACGGGGCCTCCACCTCACCCCCTGATACATGAGGACATCAATGACCAGAAGATCCTAGAACTCACCTACAAGATGATTGAGCTGCTGACTGGAGAGGTGACACTGCTGGGAATGCTGGGACATTAAACAGTAACACTATGAAGGGATCGGGGAGATGACTGTATCATTGTATGTGTCAGGTTCCTATAAGGTGTCAGGATGTCGCCGTCTATTTTTCCATGGAGGAGTGGGAATATTTAGAAGGGCGCAAAGATCTGTACAAGGACGTCATGATGGAGGTTCCCCAGCCCCTCACATCACCAGGTAATAGACAGGACTAAATACACGCGGCCTATAATTATCTGTATGTAAAGAATGAATTCAGTCCTTGCATGTGTTTTCTCCAGATCTATCCAGTAAGTTGACAACGCCAGAGAGATGTCCCCGTCCTCTTCTTCCACATGACTGTAAACAAGAAGATCCCAATGTTCCTCAGGATCATCAGGTAGTTGAAGAGAAGGTGTCATGAGATTTCCCCTATGATGTGTAGACGGCTGTGAAGGTCTTGTGTTCAGTCTTGTTTTATATTTGTGTAATGAGAACGGTGGAGATGGCAGGATTAGAGCTGATCATAGATGTGACTTCTCTGTCTGTTTGTGACTTTTACAATATTTGTTTCAGTGTGAAGATCTGACCCATATTAATATTACAGAGATATATGTGAGGGGTGATGAGCAGTGTAAAGAGGAGATTCCTACATATGACTACCCAGGTGAGTAGTAACCACTAAATACAGAGAAGTCGTCACAAATTCTTCTCAGTCCCTGTCTGTGGCTGCTTTATCGGTGGTGTAGTCCGGCCGTATCACAATCGTGTGATCACCATTTTGCCGCTAGACGACAGCATTCTCCTCCATCCGAAAATGTTCAAATTACTTGCGAAAATTGTGAAAGCCCTTTTGTATAGCACTTACAACCTGGAAGATCCACCTACCCCCTGAGATTAGATGATGCTGACCGTTACCTGCCCAGGTCTGTAAACTACAAAGCTAAATGACAGCGTACGTAGAATGTGCTGACAAATTAGAAAATCACTTGAAGAAAAATATTATGATGGGCCTCTAAGAGAAAGCGGAGGGTAATGATGCTGTTGGCTTCCTAGATCCCTGATATCTTATTGGATGAATCTACCTTCTCTCCCTTCTGTGCTGCTGAATGTCCTCATATGGTCCCTACAAGACCAGGTCCAGTCTTTCTGGCCAAACTTCACTTTTTTGATCAACAACATTAAATGTGCAGTGAGGGACACGTGTGAATTTCTGTACAATAACAACAGAGTTTCCCTTTATCCTGACTGTTCAATTTCTTTTAAAACCAACTAACTTCAAACAGGATTGTGATAAACTATACAGAAAACATTACACCTGTGCCATGATATATCTCTAAGCTGTGCGTGGCTGATGGCTGTAATATACATTTATTCACGCCTGCAGGAGATGTGTTGGCTCCAGCCCTGGTTTCATGGATTCACTCCACGTCATAAATTCCATTATGTTTTCAATCCTAATAAATTCAGATTACTGCACAATCTCTCCTGAAATGGGGGCACTAATACATTCTCTACTCTCCTGGTCAGAACTCATAGTAGCTCCAATGGTCCGCCATAAATGAGTGTGACTCCGGTTTAGTGTTTTTATATTCTTTCTTTTTTTACAGGTTCATTGTGGTGGGATCGGCCGGCCTCACTTATGTGAGTCTGTAACTCCCTGGTAGTCTTTCAAAAAGGTCTCCATTGCCTCTTCCAAATGCCCGAGATCTAAATTTAAGACGCCTCAGCTCTGCACTATTATAAAAAGTTCACTTTAAATGTCTAATATTTCTTCTTGAAACTCATCTGACAGAAAATATTGTCCCTTACGATAGTTTAGATTGCCAAGAGCCACCGAGCCCCATACTCCAATTACCACGGAGAGGTTTCACCACTAGTTACTCATTTTTCTCTGATGAAGACTGTTGAGTTTGATCATTTCAGTAGATGTTTTATTGTCTATAGTCACAGTTTTTGACTTTGTAATCCTCTGATTTAACCCCTTCCTGCAGCCAGTTTTGTGTTTCTAATCAGGCCCCATTTTTCAAATCACTTTATGTGGTGATAACTTTGGAATTCTTCATAAAGGATAATAAGAAACAAATGGACCTTACAAATTATTTTCCAACTTCTTTTGAATCTGACAATCCCCTATATACGGTTGTACACTACTGTCTGGGCACATGGCAGGTTAAGAAGGGCAGGAGCGCCATTTAGCTATTTGAATGCAGATCTTGCTGGAATAGTTCGCAGACACAATGTATTGGGGACGCTGTTCATGGTCACCTGGAAGCTCAAAAGATGGCCACCACGAATAGGCTTGCCTTATCTAACCCGTTTACAGATTGCACAAATTAATAATAATAATAATTTTTTTTATTTTTATAGCGCCAACATATTCCGCAGCACTTTACAAATTTTAGGGGGAAATTATACAAACAATACAGAATAAGCATATCTCATATTGAAAGGAGTTAGGGCCCTGCTCGCAAGCTTATAGTCTATGAGGAACTGGGGGAGACACAAAAGGTAGAATGTACATATATTGTATAATGCAGCCTTGATATACTAAATAGGATAAATAATACATGGACTGGTCGCCTGCCAGTATGTGTGCAGCCCTGACCGAGGCTATTATGTGCATGGTTGGTATGAACCTGAACTTGAGGAAGATTTTAATTTGGGGGAAAACTGGGACGGACAACTGGGATGGACAGATAGTGTGTGGAGGCGATACGCCAGTCTAAAGAAATGAGTTTTTAGGGTCCACTTGAAACTGTGGGTATTGTGAATTAATCGAACTGTCCTGGGTAGTGCATTTCAAAGAATTGGCGCAGCACGCGAGAAATCTTGGAGACACGAGTGGGAAGTTCGGATTATGGAGGATTTTAGTTTTAAGTCACTGGCAGAACGGAGGCCACGTGTAGGGTGGTAGACTGAGACAAGGGAGGAGATGTAGGGGGGTACTGAAGCATGGAGCGCTTTGTGGGTAAGCGTGGTAATTTTAAATTGAACTCTATATTGGATGGGTAACCAATGCAATGACTGGCACAGGGAAGAGGCATCGGTGTAGCGGTTGGCGAGGAATATGATCCTGGCTGCTGCGTTAAGGACGGATTGGAGAGGGGAGAGTTTAATAAGAGGGAGTTGCAGTAGTCCAGACGAGAATGTATAAGAGCTACAGTAAGAGTTTTTGCCAAGTCAAAGCTTAGAAAAGTCCTGATTCTTGAGATGTTTTTGAGGTGTAGATGACATGAACGAGCGAGTAATTTGATGTGAGGAGTGAAGGAAAGGTCGGAGTCAAAAATGACCCCAAGATAGCGGGCTTGTTGCTGGGGAGTAATGGTTGAGCCATAAGCGGAAATGGCAATATCGGGCATAGGTAGGTTAGTGGAGGGAGGAAAGACGAGTAGTTCAGTTTTTGACAGATTCAGTTTTAGACAGAGGGAGGACATAAATTACTTCATAAATTTACGTCATAAACACAAATTACTTTGCTCATCATCCTTTAACCCCTCTACATGGATCTGGACTAACACAGAGATCCCTAGGCTTGGGCCACGGTGTTACCTGCTGTTCTGTGGAGTGAGATCGGAAGAAGAATAGTCAGGTAGCCGGGTCAGAACCAAAAGGATAGAGAAAATACAAACTCAGAAGACACGAGTAGTCAGTAAATGGGCCGGGGTCACAACAGGAAACAAATACACAAGCCGGGAGCTGAGCACAGAGGACTGAACCAGAGGAGAACAAGGCTGTATCTGGCAGCTTCCGGCAATATGCCTTCAGCTTTAGTAGGGTGTGGTTCTCTCCAAATGGCTGAAGCAGGGAGCAGATTACTCCAGCTGGACAGCACATACACCCATACTGCCAGACTGGATGGTACTATTGGTCCCAGTAATCCTAATCTTAGTGGCTTAACAGAGCCTTCGCCGCCCAGAGCTTCTGGTTCTGACGTCTCTTCCATCACCAGCGCCGCCTGCAGAATGAATAAGACGGTGCCTGGTGACAAAAGCAGACGTCACACAAGTCGAAGCAGGAGGAGAAGTAGATGTCCCAGAGGAGATGGGATACACCTTTTGCAGAAGCCCTAATATAACAAAATGGCAGAAAACCAGAGCAGTAGAAATCCTCATAAAGTGACTCCATTTTGGAAATTATAACCCTCAGTGAATTAATCTATAGGAGAAGTGACTATTTTGACTCCACAGGCACTTTCCGGAAATTAGCACGCAGTGGATGTTGGAGAGTGAAAACTGCAAATATATAATTTCATTACCCAACACATAGTGCCCAGATTGTGCTCCAGGAGACACACACCATCAATTAAGTGGGTTCTTCTCATTATAGTAATGTCAAATACATGGATAATAAATGAGATTTAGGCACATAAACTACTGCAAAGCTCAGAAGCGAGAAGGATATCTGACTTTGGAAGAGCAGATATTGCTGGATTGGGTTATGGAAGCCATGTTGCTTTTCAAGAGCCTTTAAGCCACTAATAATGTGGAAACCTCTGTTTTTCCACTGACAGATGATGGATCTGAGTGGAGACTTGTTTTTTGTCAGATAAGTAGAAGTTTTTATTGGTATTCTTTTTGCCTACATAACATCATTTGGTGGCTTTTTATTCCATATTTGGGAGGCAGAATGAAAAAACAGTTGAACACCACGCTTTACTGATCCAGCCTATGAGGTTTTCTATTAGACAGTCATTGTTCTGGTGAATAAGTGAATTTTTTTTATATAACTTGCCTTTTTACGGACAATTTAAGTAGAAATGTTAAAAAATATAAAATTCAAAGATTTTTTATTAAAAATAATAATTTGTTTTATTCTTGGCAGATGTCTGTACCAGGAGATTAGAGGGACAGCTGATATCTTCAAATTTTTAAATCAGATAATTTTCAGATCCAACAGGATACAATTGAAATGAATGACATTACTCCAGATATACCATCATTCCTTCACAGCAAAGATCTGTCATCTGATCCTTTGAAACAGGTCCTGTCTTCTGATTCATTACCGACTACTAAGGAAAATCAAAGTCACAAAATAAGCATTAAAAAACAAACTGCTCCTAAAGCAAAGAAGCCATTTTCACGTTCAGAATATAGAAATAGTTTTCCTCTCAAAAAGTCTTTTCTTAAACCTCAAAAAATTCACACAGCAGAGAATAGATTTTCTTGTTCAAAGTGTGGAAGATGTTTTAATCAGAAATCAGATCTTTTTAGGCACCAGAGAACTCACACAGGAGAGAAGCCATTTTCCTGTTCAGAATGTGGGAAACGTTTTACAGAGAAATCAACTCTTATCACACATCAGAGAACTCACACAGGAGAGAAGCCATTTTCCTGTTCAGAATGTGGGAAATGTTTTACAGAGAAATCAAATCTTATTGTACATCAGAGAACTCACACGGGAGAGAAGCCATTTTCCTGTTCAGAATGTGGGAAATCTTTTGCAACAAAATCAAATCTTATCAAACATCAGAGAACTCACACAGGGGAAAAGCCTTTTTCATGTTCAGATTGTGGAAAATGTTTTGGACACAAATCATATCTTAATAAACATCAGAGAACTCACACAGGGGAGAATCTTTTTTCATGTTCAGAATGTGGGAAATATTTTACAGAGAAATCAACTCTTATCAACCATCAGAGAACTCACACAGGAGAAAAGCCATTTTCCTGTTCAGAATGTGGGAAATGTTTTACAGAGAAATCAACTCTTACCAAACATCACAAAACTCACATAGGGAAGAAGCCTTTTTCCTGTTCAGAATGTGGGAAATATTTTAAAAATAAATGGAATCTTATTATTCACCACAGAACTCACACAGGGGAGAAGCCTTTTTCATGTTCAGAATGTGGGAAATGTTTTAACCAGAAATCGGATCTTGATAAGCACCAGAGAACCCACACAGGGGAGAATGTCGCAACTACACCCAACTAGTCTCTGTAGAGACTAGAAAGGCCCTAGCTGCACAACTAAAAAGACCACCACACACCTAACTAACTAATAAGCCATTGAGGAGTTTCTCATACCTCCTGTGGAACCAGAGGGGAGGCTGCAACACACTCTCAACAAGGAGAAAGGAAAGTATGAAGTAAAATACAAAAACTCTGAGTGAGAAACAAAAATGCATTCATAAAGGGCAAAGAAGGCAAGCTAAGGAGAACCACAAATAAAGGGAACGAGTATAATCTCCCAGAAACCTAACATTGTTAGAATAAAAAGGTACTTGGCGGGAAAGCAAACTGACCGGGAGGATAGTTTCACCTTTGTGGTGAAACTTATAAAATTCATCCTCACCAACTGGAAATGTAAACCTGTACATTTATAATGACCACGGACAAGATAAAGATTCCCAACTCACATCAGGACCACAAGATCCCTGGTACTTTCAGCTGCATCACAATGAACTTAATTATATGTACCGATTGTCCAACTGGGGGTCTGTATGTAGGGGAGACAGGGCAAAAACTTAAAACAAGGATGAATTCTCATCGCCACACAATAAAAGAAAAACAGAATAGATTCACTTGTGGCCAAACATTTCTGCGGCCACAACTGCTTCTCCCTCTCCCATGTTGATAGTTCTGCTTCAAGTCTCTTATCTTATCTATTGCATTATTCCTGTGCCCTGTTGTGTATAAATATGTGACTCTTCACATTTTGTGTTATACCATGTCTGATGAAGAGACCAGAGTAGTCTCGAAAGCTTACTGACTAATGGCTAACTGAAAAGATGGTATCAACCACTGAGGACTTTCAAATTTTAATGTTTTTCTCCAAACAGCAATTTTAAGATCTCTCCACAGGTGTTCAATGGGATTTAGATCCGGATTCATTGCTGGTCAGAACTGTCCAGCACTTTGTTTCCATCCATTTTCTGGGTGCTTCTTGAAGTATGTTTGGGGTCATTGTCATGCTGGAAGACCCAAGACCCAGCTTTCTGACACTAGGCACTACATTGTGCCCCAAAATCCTTTGCTAATCTTCAGATTTCATGATGCCTTGCACACAGTCAAGGTACCTGACCAGAGGCAGCAAAACAACCCCAAAACATCTTTGAAGCTCCATCATATTTGACTGTATGTGTTGTAAATTTATTGATTATGTTGCGCAGCTTGGACAGAGGAACATCCGGATCTCTAAAGATGGATTTATAACCTTGAAATTATTGATATTTTTCAACAATTTTGGTTCTCAAGTCCTCAGACAGTTCTCTTCTCCTTTTTATGTTTTCTCCATTCTTAGTGTGCCACACATATGCACACAATGCAAAGATTGAATCAACTTCTCCCTTTTTTATCTGGTTTTAGTTGTGATTTTCATATTGCCCACACCTGTTACTTGCCACAATTGTGTTTGAACAAGCTTCACATGCTTGAAACAAAGTTGTTTACCCACAATTTTGGCAAGGTGTCAATCATTTTGCCCGACCTATTTTATGTGGTTTTGTGTGAAATTATGTTAAATTTGCCTTTTTTTCTCTGTTTTCTTGTGTTTTTCCAATACATGCAAAGGAAATAAACGTGTAGAACAAAACATGTACCTGCAATAATTTTCTGGGAGAATTACTTTTTACATTTTCTGTAACAATTTCAAGGGAGCCAACACTTTTGACCATGACTTGTTTTTGTCGCCTTTTTAATTTGTTGCAGCATATCATCCGCTTCATGTTCCGCTATGTTAGGAGACTTGTAGCAAAGTCCAGTTAGCAGCTTTCCATTATTGCCATTTCCATGTACATTACCCATACTGATTTTACATGCAGAGGGCCAAAATGAAAAACTTGGACAAAGTCGTGGACCAACCAGTATACAGTATAATGGGCCCCACATAGTCCTCCATACAGAATAATGGGCCCCACATAGTCCTCCATACAGTATGATTGGCCCCGCATAACTTTCCATTCAGTATAATGGACCCCACAAAGTCCTCCATGCGGAATAATGGCCCCACATAGATGTGGTGGTTCTGGTGTCGTGGGTCAAATGTAATCACCAAGAGTTGGGCATGTGTGCTGTACATTGTCGAAGCTTCCCCCCATGTCATCATTGAGCTTGAGGTCTTAAGTTGGTTTTAACGAAAATACCCACCCCTCTACCTATTTTTCTTTCCTATCCGTTTGAATGTAGTGAAACCCTCTATGTTTGTCACCCAGTCATGGCTTTCATCCAGTCAGGTTTCTGTAATGCCCACCACATCGTAATCTGTGGCTGACCTAAGAGTCTCTGATTCATTCATTTTGTTTTGAAGACTTCTTGCATTTGCCTGCAGACATTTAATACTATTAGCACATTTATTACTTCTACTCGCTTCCTTACTTTTCTTGAATGTCTCACTCTGTCTATTCTACCCCCTTATTTGCACGGCTACCCTCCCTCTCCCAGATTCTAGTTTGAAAGCTCCTCCATCCATCTGACCATTTTTTTCCTCAGCACATCTGCATTCTCCCCATTGAGGTGCAGCCTGTAGCCGACAGAGAAGTCAGCCCAGTTCTCCATGAACCCAAACCCTTTCTTCCTGACAATTATCTCCTTAAGTTCCCGCTGACTTTCTAGTGACGTAGTGGAATCAGCAGTATTTCTGAAAACACCACCTGTACTTCAGCTTCTCTCCTAATTCCTTGTAATCATTTTTAAAGACCTTTCACCTCTCTCTAACTTTGTCATTGGTACCAACGTGTACCATGACTGCTGGGTTTTCCCCAGCCCCACCCAATAATCTGTCTATCTGATCGCATGAGGGGCACACAAAATGTGTGTGTTCTCGTCTTAGTTGTCTGTCGCCAAATTGTATATAGGATCTATACGGTCGGAGAAATCACAAATGAACACTGAGTAGTGTCTCAAATAGGCTTTTTATAGGAAAAATCAGGAACCTTTCCACACATTACCTCATTGCCTTATCTCATAATTATGGCTGACATCTGTCGCTAATGGGTCATTATTTTAATATGTAAACAATTAAGTCAAGCTGACTCAATTAAATCAATTAAGTCCGTCTTGCATGTAAGGTTCAAAGGTCAATCACTTATCTTTTATTATTCTGTAATTTCCCTAAAAGTAATAAAGATCATTAGCAAGCTCTTATTATCAGATTAATATGTTAGTCAATAATCATTAGGGATTTTCCATAATTCCATGTTCTACGTAGTATGTGGATCTTTGATCATTATAAGGTTATTGGTACAATGTGGTATGGGCAGGAGGAGGGCATTTTGGATTGTCTGTAATTCTTAATACATAAAAGTATGGAGTTCCATTTTCATATAACTTCCATAATCATACATACAGTATATTTATCTATAACACCCCAAATTAACTTAGGAATTATCTTAAGGACCATAATCTTTCCACTTGACGAGATAATGCAAAAAAGTACCTGACCCACCTGGAACCAAGAATTCACCTTACTTCATACTCCCGATACCCTTCCAAATCCACCTCAATTATGTCTTGAGGTCCCCTCAAATTTTTTTAAAAGAGAAGAATGGAAAGAATTATTGATTTTCCAGGCAATAGGAAGCTGCAACTTAACTGTCACAGGATTTAAAATTTTAATAATTTTATAAGGACCTACAAATTTAGATGCAAACTCTCTAGATATTATCTTTAAGCGCAGATTTTTTTAGGACAACCACACAAAATCCCCCACCCTAAAGACAGGAGCCTTCTTCCTACGTCTGCGGTTAGCAACTCTTTTGGTCCAGTCACTATCTGCCAAAAGATACCTATCGACATCCTTCCAGACCTTAAAGAGGTTGTCCACTACTATTAACAATGGCCCTGTTATGCTCACGCCCGGACTGACTGGTGTGAGGGTGGTTAGTGGTCCCACTGGGCCATGAACCGAGGAGTGCCTGGAGGGGCGTGACTAGGGGCCTCGCCATATCCGACCACGAACACACTGCGGCTTAATCGACTCTGTGGTCTGAGGAGGGACGTGGGAGGTGGCCCAGGTGCTACTCCAGGTCACACCCCGGACACAGCTGTTGACCCACACCGGGGAATGCAGAAACGGGCAGGCACAGCTGGTATGCAGACAGGCGGGTACTGGCAGGCACAGCTGGTATGCAGACAGGCGGGTACTGGCAGGCGCGGCTGGTATGCAGACAGGCGGGTACTGGCAGGCGCGGCTGGTATGCAGACTGGCGGGTACTGGCAGGCATGGCTGGTATGCAGACAGGCGGGTACTGGCAGGTAGGAACGCAGGCTGGATAGGGACCAGTACAGACTGGGATACAGGAACAGAGCCGCAGGTGTGGTGGACAAGCGGAGCAGAACCGCAGGTGCGGTGGACAAGTGGAGCAGAGTGAAATCGCAGGTGCGGTGGACAAGCAGAGCAGAGCAAAACCGCAGGTGCAGTGGACAAGCAGAGCAAAACAGCAGGTGCGGTGGACAAGACGCAGAGCAGAGCGAAACCGCATGGCAGAGGGTGCAGGCAGACAGGATAGGGCTCTGTTCACATGCAACAGACTGGGAAACACAGGAAGATAGTTAGAACACAGGAGGTAGAGACGGAGGCAGGGAGATGGGACAAACAGAACCAGATACACCTAAGGTACTTACAATGAAGTAGCGAGTGGACACAAAACTCACAAACAGAAGTACAGAGACCATGAGTTGGAGTTAGGTGCAGGTTCAGACACTGCAGGAAAAGGGCAGGTACGGACATAGAGACAAACAGATAATGGGCTAGGACACAGTTCATACATGAACTGAACCTGGAACAAGATACAGGAACGAGCCTGGGAACTCAGCCCCCAGGGTGGCGGAAACAGACAAGATACAGGACAAGACTTGGCAACTCCGTTGCACAGAACACACTGAAAGAAAGTGTTGCTCAGGCACCTCCTACTGGGTGGAGGGGGTTTAAGTATCCAGTGACTCACAGCAATAGGCTGGGGACGCATTAGGAGTGCGCACACTGTAACTTTAAGAATCAGGCAGTAACGGCGCCGCCTCCCTAAGCAATTAGAAAAGAGACATGCACACAGCAAGTACTGAAGCAAAGTGTGCAGCCTGGACTGATAGGTAAGTTGGCGGTCTTGCATGGTGGAAGATGGTAAGCCATGCCAGCATGCTGCCTGGGATATTACAGTCCCCATGGAATTAAATTGTGCCAACAAGTCTTTTTGTAAATGCCTTGCTTGTTCTTTATTGCCTGTGAGCGGCGTTATTGCTGGCCTCTCACCAGGCATCACGTGACCCCGGCTGCAGCCGACTCCGACATCTGCTGATGTCACGTCAAGTTCCGGCTGCAGTCGGGCGTGAGCACGTGACGCACTCCCCCTTGATTGATGGGCTGTGGTTGGGGTTGCATCGCACATCACAGCCCAGCATCCACCGCGCGCTTTCCCTCTCTGCTTTGGTTGGGAAAGAGCAATGAAAAATCAAATTGCACTCGGACCAATGTTAATGAATGAGTGACATCTCATCTGCGATTTTTTTTTTCTCAGCTGAAATCAGGCTGAGAAAAAATTCACAGCATGCTGCGATTTGCCACGTATCTCGGGCGGCGAGACTAGCCAATGCAAGTCAATGGGTGTGTGAAAAAAATCGCACATCACTCGGACCATGCGAGTGCCGTCCGATTTTCACGCCCCCGTCTCTTTAAAAGCCGGCAATTCATCAGCCGCATACAGTTACAATACATCGGTACCCGACAATATGAAAATAGAAAGAATAGCTATACACATAGAATAGATAGAAAGGTGTCAGTCATGTATATAATTAGTACAATGACAGTGCTGGTTACTGTACTTGTCATTTATTGTTAAATTAAAGGATTTATTTAAAAAATTTGGTGTGGGGTCCCCCGTAATTTTATTGTCTAGCAGAGGTTAAGCAGACGGCTGGGGCAGATTTTTGAAGCCTGGGAAGGGGGTAATACCCACAGAGCTTCCCAGGCTACTAATATCAGCCCCCCAGCTGAATACTTAGCCTTTACAGGCTATTAAAATGGGGGACCCCCAAAAAATGACTTGGGGTCCCCTATTTTAACAGCTAGCAAAGGCTATACAGACAGTTGGGGACTGATATTAATAGCCTAGAAAGGGGCCATAAATAATGGCCCCCTCCGAGGCTAGAAACAGCAGCAATCAGCCGCCCCAGAAGTGGCGCATCCATAGGATGCACCAATTCTGGCACTTAGCCTCCGCTCTGCCCACTGCCCTGTAGCGGTGGCAGTGGGGTTATAGGGTTGGGGTTGATGTCAGCTTATAAGGCCAGCTGACAACAAGCCCAGGTTAGTAATGGAGAGGCGTCTATAAGACGCCCCCATTACTAACACCATAGTGAAAGTGAAATGTGAAATAACTACAACAACACCATGAATAAAATATTTTATTTGAAATAAACACAGAGACCTTTTATTGTTCTAAATTAAACCCTACTTACCATAACGCCCATTCCAGCTGAAGCCAATGTCCCCTGCAATGAAAGTTAAATAATAAAGCAACCTCATCCTTACCTAACTAGAAACACTAGCGATCTTAGGCCACGGCCCAACTATCAGTATTCGGTCAGTATTTTTTCTCAGGAGTTGGAGCCAAAACCAGGTGAGGAACAATCAGAGAAAAGGTATAATGGAAACAAGTCACCAATTCTGCATTTATCCCCCATTCCTGAGAAAAAAATACTGACCGAATACTGATAGTGGGACCGGGGCCTTAGAATAAAAAACTGCATTGTATTGACATCAGGGGTATAGATTTGAGTAACTAACTCAAAACCAACGAGGAATAAAGTGCAGATTTTTGGGGGCAGATGATACAATACATACAGTTGAAACCAGAAGTTTACATACACTATATATAAAAAGACACATCTGCATGTTTTTCTCAATATCTGACATGAAATCAAAATAAAACTTTCCCGTTTTAGGTACATTAGAATTACCATCATTTTTTATATTTGCCAAATGCCAGAATAATGAGATAATGTTTTAAGGCATTTTTATTACTTACTGCAAAGTCAAAAGTTTACATACATTTCATTAGTATTTGGTACCACTGCCCTTAAACTGAATGACTTGGGTCAAACATTTGGTACATCCTTCCACAAGATTCTCACAATAGCTGGTCGGAATTTGGGCCCATTCCTGCTGACAAAACTGATGTAACTGATCCAGGTTTGTAGGTCGCCTTGCTCGCACCTGCCTTTTCAGCATTGCCCATAAATTTTCAATAGGATTGAGATCAGGGCTTTGTGATGGCCACTCCAAAACATTGACTTGTTATCCTTAAGCCACTTTGTTACCATTTTGGCAGTATGCTTCGGGTCATTGTCCTTTTGGAAGACCCATTTCCACCCAAGCTTTAACTTCTTGGCTGATGTCTTGAGATGTTGCTTCAGTATTGCCACATAATCTTGTTTGCTAATGAAGCCATCTATTTTGTGAAGTGCACCAGTCCCCCCTGCAGCAAAACAACCCCACAACATGATGCTGCCGCCCCTATGTTTCACAGTTGGGATGGTGTTCTTAGTAGTGTTGAGCGAGTATGTTCTATTAACCCTTTCGCCGAGTATGCTCGGGCCGAGCTCCGAGTATTTATAGCTGCTCGGTGATATGGTTTAATCGCTCCCGTGTGCATGATTTGCAACTGTTTGACAGTTTTATTACATGTGAGGAATGTCTATTTCTTACACATTCCTCACATGTAATAAAACTGTCAAACAGTTGCAAATCATGCACACGGGAGCGATTCAACCATATCACCGAGCAGCTATAAATACTCGGAGCTCGGCCCGAGCATACTCGGACAGAACATACTCGCTCAACACTAGTTCTTAGGCTTCCAAGCTTCTCCCTTTTTCCTCCCAACGTAACAATAGTCATTATGCCCAAAAAGTTTAATTTTAGTTTCATCAGACCACAGAACGTCTCCAAAAATTAAGGTCTTTGTTCCTGTGTGCATTTGCAAACAGTAAACTGGCTTTTTTATGTTTCTTTTGGAGTAATGGCTTCTTCCTGGCAGAGTGGCCTTTCAGCTCATGTTGATATAGTACTCATTTCACAGTGATAATTGACACAATCTTACCAGCTTCTGCCATCATCTTCACAAGGTCTTTTGCTTTTGTTCTTGGGTTGATATGCACATGTCGGACCAAAGCACGTTCATCTCTGGGACACAGAACCCGTCTCCTTCCTGAGTGGTATGATGGCAGGACATTCCCATCTTGTTTGTACTTGTGTATAATTATTTGTACAGATGAACGAGGCACCTTCAGGTATCTTGAAATTGTACCCAAGGATGAGCCAGACTTGTGCAAGTCCACAATTCTCTTTCTGATATCTTGGCTGATTTCTTTAGACTTTCTCATGATGCTGTACAAAGAAGCAGTGTGTTTCAGATGTGCAATAAAATACATCCACAGGTGTGTCTCAGAAGCTTCTAAACACATGACATCATCATATAGGCAGTCCAGAATTGTTTAAAGGCATAGTAATCTTAGTGTATGTAAACTTTTGACTTTGCAGTAAGTAATAAAAATGCCTTAAAACATTCTTTCGCTCTCATTATTCTGGCATTTGGCAAATATTAAAAACTATGGTAATTATTAGTGTTGAGCGAACATGCTCGACACTGCTCGGTACTCGCCCGAGCATCACGCTACTCGGGATGTTCGGCGAGCACCGAGCATTTCCGGGTTACTCGGGCGGGAGCTCGGGTCTCCGCCCTGCATGTTTGGCGCTCTTTACAGAGCCAATGAACATGCAGGGATTGCCAGCCAGTCACTGTAATGCTGCAGCCATGTTGGTTGTGGGCATTACAGTGATTGGCTGGCCGCACAGCGTCACCTCGAGTATTTAAAACGGGGCGCCGCCATCTTGGACACATTAGACAGTGCAGGGACAGCGCTGCTGATTTAGGGAGGGATATAAACTGCAAAATAGTTAGTGTAGGGTCTGTAAAGGCTGGCAGAACAAACAAACAGTCCTTTTCAGGACTAATATCCATCCCAGATATCAGGCAGGCAGGCTGTATAGGAGACACAGTGGTTATACCAGCAAACGCTGCATTACAGTCCTGTGTGCTCCTGTTGCTGAAATTGCTGGACTTAGCACCAGGTGTCGGGGGCCAGGAAAAATCCTTTTTTTTTCATCTAAATCCTCCTTTTTTTTCCTCCTTCACACTGTACAAATACCCGTCTTATTAACCTTTTGGTGTGTCCCCCCCCCAAAAAAAAGCGTGTCTCTGATTTTTCAGACACAAATATAACTGTTGAAAATAGTCTGGTGTAGGCTAGAGAAACAGAAGTGTTGTTTTGCACTTCCACGGTTCAAACCTCTGTATTATCCATTTTGGGCCATTTGTATCTAAAAAAAAACAGTTTGAGTGTGTCGCTCACTGTTCAGCCGCAAATATCTCTATTTAAAAAAGTGTGGTATACCCCAGTAAACAATAACTGTGGTTTTGCCATCCCACGGTAAAAAATCTCTATTATTCAGCTTTTGGTAGTTTTTTCCGTAAAGAAAAACAGTAGTGTCTCCTGACTGTTGTGACACAAAAATATATCTGTTCAAAATAGTCTTGTGTAGGCCCGACATCCCAGTGTGGTTTCGCAGTTCCACGGGTCAAATCGCTGTACTATCCAGTTTTGGGCCTTTGGTATCTAAAACAAAAGCAGTTTGAGTGTGTCGCTCACTGTTCAGCCGCAAATATCTCTATTTAAAAAAGTGTGGTATACCCCAGTAAACAATAACTGTGGTTTTGCCATCCCACGGTAAAAAATCTCTATTATTCAGCTTTTGGTAGTTTTTTCCGTAAAGAAAAACAGTAGTGTCTCCTGACTGTTGTGACACAAAAATATATCTGTTGAAAATAGTCTTGTGTAGGCCCGACATCCCAGTGTGGTTTCGCAGTTCCACGGGTCAAATCGCTGTACTATCCAGTTTTGGGCCTTTGGTATCTAAAAAAAAAAAGCAGTTTGAGTGTGTCGCTCACTGTTCAGCCGCAAATATCTCTATTTAAAAAAGTGTGGTATACCCCAGTAAACAATAACTGTGGTTTTCCTCTTCCACGGTTCTAATCTACTCTTTATTACCCTTTTTCCATTGATAGTGCAAGTGTAAGCTATTTTACTTCATTTACAATGGGCAAGGCGCGTGGCAAGGGACGTGGAAGTGGACGTTCTGGTGATGGTTCGTGCAGAGGACGGGGCCGTGGCCAAGGTGAAAATGTGCCACAACCAACAGCCACATCTTCTCGCTCCCACTTCTTGACCGAATTACTAGGGAAGCACAGAACAACACCAGTATTGAGAACTGATCAGTGTGAACAGGTTATTAATTGGATAGCAGATAATACTTCCAGTTACCTGGGCACCACCACCTCCGGTCTGTCTTCCACACGGTCAACTCTTAGTAGCCGTGAGTCTCGACCGCATACTCCTCCTCACCCTGATGCTCCTTCCTTCCACCATGCCGAGTGTCGTCAGACAGCAAGTGATCCCACACTTGGACACTCTGAAGAGCTGTTCACTGGTCCATTTCCATATTTGGGCCCCTCGCCTGATACGCTTGAAGTGGTGGAAGAGGAGATCCCATGTTGCGATGCCCAAATATTTGAACAGCCACGGCCACAGGAAGTCGACGTTGGCAATCTGTCACAAGAGGTGGACGATGACGAGACACAATTGCCAGGAAGTGAGGAGGAGGATCGTGGTGCGCAAGTGGAAGAGGAGGAGGTGGTGGATGATCTAGTAACTGACCCAACGTGGAAGGAGAACATGCAGAGTGAGGCCAGCAGCACACAGGGGGAGGGAGGCAGAGTACCCCAACAGGCAGGAAGAAGCAGTGTGGTGGCCGCAGACAGAAGGCAGGCAACCGTTCCCCGTAACACCAACACGAGGGACGTTGCCAGTACAAGCGGTAGGTCTTCCAGAGTCTGGAATTTTTTTAAAGACTCTGCTGATAACCCCAAAAAGGCCATATGTTCCACCTGCAATGGCAGCATCAGCAGGGGTGACAAAACTACCAGCCTGACCACCACCAGCATGATCAGGCACATGGCAGCAAAGCACCCGACTTTGTGGGGCAAAACCCAGGGTCCACGACCAGTGTCAGCGGGTGTCACCACTGCTTCTTCCACTGTTGTGCGTGCAATAGAACCCCCTGTTGTGTGTGCAAGGCAATCCCCTGTCCATACTGCATGTAAAGATGCCCCCTCCTCTCAGTCTTCACTTGTTATGGCAGTTTCTCAAGAAACAGCATCAACGTCCACGTCCCACCGCAGCGTTCAATTGTCCATATCCCAGACCTTTGAACGAAAGCAGAAATTCGCAGCTAACGCCCCACAGGCCACAGTCCTAAATTCGCACATTTCATGACTGCTTGCATTGGAAATGCTGCCTTTTAGGCTGGTGGAGACGGAATCCTTCCGCAATCTTATGGCGGTGGCCGTCCCTCGGTACTCGGTCCCCAGCCGACACTATTTTGCCCGGTGTGCCATCCCCGCACTACACAAGCACGTGTCCCAAAGCATCTGCCATGCCCTCAACAACGCAGTTACTGGGAGAGTCCACCTGACAACGGACACGTGGACAAGTGCTTGTGGCCAGGGACGGTACATCTCTCTGACGGCACACTGGGTAAACATAGTGGAAGCCGGGACCCAGTCGGACCTTGGGACGGAACACATCCTCCCCACACCGAGGATTGCGGGCCCTATGTCAGTCAGAGTTGCCCCCACAGTGTACAGCTCCTGCACATCCTCCTCCTCCTCCTCATGTTCAGCCTCCATCTCAGATATCACCACATCAGTTACAAGCTGGAAGCATTGCAGTACTGCCTCCGCCAAGCGGCAACAGGCTGTGCTGAAACTCATAAGCTTAGGTGATAAACCTCACACTGCTTGTGAGTTTTGGACAGCTGTGAAAGAGCAGGCAGATCTGTGGCTGAGACCGCTGAACCTACATCCCGGCATGGTCGTGTGTGACAATGGCCGTAACCTGGTGGCGGCTCTGAGGCGAGGTGAGATCACACACGTACCATGCCTGGCTCATGTGCTTAACCTCGTGGTTCAGCGGTTTCTTAAATCGTACCCCGAGTTGCCAGATCTGCTCGTGAAAGTACGCCACCTGTCAGCTCATTTTCACAAGTCGGCTACAGCTTCCGCCGCCCTTGCTGTGTTACAGCAGCGTTTGCAGCTTCCGGTACACCGACTGGTGTGTGATGTCCCCACACGTTGGAACTCTACCCTCCACATGTTGCAAAGGATTTGTGAGCAGAAGAGAGCAGTTGTGGAGTACCAGCTGCAACAAGGCCGTCGATATTCAGGTCAGACTCCACACATAAGACCTCAGGAGTGGACCTGGATGTCTGACATATGTACCATCATGACAAACTTTGAGGAGGCCACCAAGATGGTGAGTGGCGATGACGCCATCATTAGTGTCAGCATCCCACTTGTCTGTCTTTTGCAACGCTCTCTGCAGAGAATTAAAGAGGAGGCATTGCAGCCAGAGTATGATGAGATGGATCAAGAAGCCATAGCGGGTGATTACACACAGCCCAGCCTCATCTCATCCCAACGTGCATTGGGGGACAATGAGGAAGAGGAGGAGGAGGAGGAAGAACAGGAGCTGCTATCATGCGTTGTAGACGGTAGTACCTGTACAAGTGTCATACCGTCGGTTCAGCGTCGGTGGCCTGAGGACAGGGGGGAGGAGGAAGAGGAGGAGGAGAGCATGGTCAGTCGTCATCTTGGTGAGGACACGGAAATCTTGCCCGTTACCAGTCTGGCACGCATGGCTGACTTTATGTTACGCTGCCTTAACCGTGACCCTCGCATTGTCAAAATGTTGGGTGACAGTAATTACTGGTT
Source organism: Phyllobates terribilis (assembly GCF_046119375.1). Lineage (NCBI taxonomy): Eukaryota > Metazoa > Chordata > Amphibia > Anura > Dendrobatidae > Phyllobates > Phyllobates terribilis. The sequence goes on from NW_027363249.1 coordinate 1,188,584, forward strand.
GGTGACACTTGTAGACCCCCGCTACAAGGAGAACTTTCACTCTCTTATTCCTGAGGTGGAGAGGTCTACAAAAATGGGGCAGTACCAGAAGGCCCTTGCTGCAGAACTCTTAAAAAAATTCCCATCTGAACACGCTAGCGGCAGAGGTCACAGTTCGTTGTCCAACCAAGGCGTACAGGCGAGAGAGATGCAACTCCAATCCAGCAGAGGCAGGGGAACACTGTCAACGTTCTGGGACAGTTTTCTGACACCCGCCCAGCTTACAGGCCCTGAGGCGCGGGTACTCTCACAAGGAGTGGAAAGTTTCAAAAGATGGTGAGGGAGTACCTTGCCGATCGTACCAGAGTCCTCCGTGATTCCTCTGTGCCTTTTAATTATTGGGTATCCAAGCTGGACACTTGGAATGAACTCGCTCTGTACGCCTTGGAGGTCCTGGCCTGCCCTGCCGCTAGCGTGTTATCTGAGCGTGTTTTTAGTGCCGCTGGGGGAATTATAACTGATAAGCGCACTCGCCTGTCAACTGACAATGCTGACAAGCTGACCCTTATCAAAATGAACAAGGGCTGGATTGGGCCAGACTTCTCATCACCACCAAATGACAGCAGAGTAACATAAAGTCAAATCCACTGTGTTATTTCGGGAGGTGTATTCACATGCACCGCTTCACACCCACACATGGGTATATGCTTCCTCGTTTCGGCTGTTTTATCTTCTTCTCCTTATCCTCAGCCTCCGCCACCACTATACCACCAGGGTGCCAGCATTGCAAGTTCCTCCGTCCTTATTTTTGGCAGCTTTTGCTTGCAAGGCATAAGCAAATACTATGGGACACCCACTCCCCAATAATGGGACTTATGTTTGTAATATGCTGTACTGCATGGCTCTTGTAAGGGGCATTGCAAGTTGCTCCGTCCTAATTTTTGGCAGCTTTTGCTGGGAAAGCATAAGCAAATACTATGGGACACCCACTCCCCAATAATGGGATTTATGTTTGTAATATGCTGTACTGCATGGCTCTTGTAAGGGGCATTGCAAGTTGCTCCGTCCTAATTTTTGGCAGCTTTTGCTTGGAAAGCATAAGCAAATACCATGGGACACCCACTCCCCAATAATGGGACTTATGTTTGTAATATGCTGTACTGCATGGCTTTTGTAAGGGGCATTGCAAGTTGCTCCGTCCTAATTTTTGGCAGCTTTTGCTGGGAAAGCATAAGCAAATACTATGGGACACCCACTCCCCAATAATGGGACTTATGTTTGTAATATGCTGTACTGCATGGCTCTTGTAAGGGGCATTGCAAGTTGCTCCGTTCTAATTTTTGGCAGCTTTTGCTTGGAAAGCATAAGCAAATACCATGGGACACCCACTCCCCAATAATGTGACTTATGTTTGTAATATGCTGTACTGCATGGCTCTTGTAAGGGGCATTGCAAGTTGCTCCGTCCTAATTTTTGGCAGCTTTTGCTGGGAAAGCATAAGCAAATACTATGGGACACCCACTCCTCAATAATGGGACTTATGTTTGTAATATGCTGTACTGCATGGCTCTTGTAAGGGGCATTGCAAGTTGCTCCGTCCTAATTTTTGGCAGCTTTTGCTTGGAAAGCATAAGCAAATACCATGGGACACCCACTCCCCAATAATGGGACTTATGTTTGTAATATGCTGTACTGCATGGCTCTTGTAAGGGGCATTGCAAGTTGCTCCGTCCTAATTTTTGGCAGCTTTTGCTTGCAAGGCATAAGCAAATACTATGGGACACCCACTCCCCAATAATGGGACTTATGTTTGTAATATGCTGTACTGCATGGCTCTTGTAAGGGGCATTGCAAGTTGCTTCGTCCTAATTTTTGGCAGCTTTTGCTTGCAAGGCATAAGCAAATACTATGGGACACCCACTCCCCAATAATGGGACTTATGTTTGTAATATGCTGTACTGCATGGCTCTTGGAAGGGGCATTGCAAGTTGCTCCATCCTAATTTTTGGCAGCTTTTGCTGGGAAAGCATAAGCAAATACTATGGGACACCCACTCCCCAATAATGGGACTTATGTTTGTAATATGCTGTACTGCATGGCTCTTTTAAGGGGCATTGCAAGTTGCTCCTTCCTAATTTTTGGCAGCTTTTGCTTGCAAGGCATAAGCAAATACTATGGGAGACCCACTCCCCAATAATGGGACTTATGTTTGTAATATGCTGTACTGCATGTGACGCTCCCCCTGGGCCGTGTGTACACGTGTGTGGGATACCCGGTGCCGGGTCTCTGGGGTCTGTAGTCTCCATGGCAGTGACCCGGTCCTGTGGCTCAGGCTGGTCAAACCAGTGGCAGTCTTTCTTAGGTTTTGAGGTTAATTGTCCGACTGCGCCACCCATGGATTGCGGTCAGGGAGTACCACCGCTGAGGCTGGTGTTGTGTGCGCAGCATAGAATGGGATAACTGAGTGTGGATGATGGGGGTGATGGTGCACGAGCACAGCAGGAACGACTCAGAGTCTTTGCAGTGCAGTTCAGGGTCTTTACTGATGATTATAAGGTAGACCCTCCCGGGAGTACTGGCTAGCATAAGAGGCCTGGTCAGTCTGTGAGCAAGCAGGAGTTCCCCTGGCCAGGTGGAGTTGTAGGCCTCCCCGTCTGTCTGCACTCTTCCTGGCTACCTTGCTGTAAGCGGGTAGAAGTAGCCCACGTCCCTGAGTGTACCGTGTAGTGCTCACCCGTATGGCTGGTGACTTGGGGCCTTCTGTTAGCCTCCGCTCCACGACGGCGGTGCTGGTCCCTTGCTTGTGCCTGAGCCTCCGGGCTTCTATGGCCAGAGGACCTGAAATCCCCTGTCGGCTGGTTTCTGCTGCTGGATATATAAGTCCTCACAGCTTCGGACTCCTGTGTCTGGTTCCTATTGTCTTCTGTCAGGGCGAGCTCTGCTCAGCTTCCAGCCCCTGGTCTTTAGGTCCTAGCTCCTACAGAGCTCCTTGCTGTTACTTTCCCTTGCTCTCACTCTGACTGTTCTCTGACTCACTCAACCCCGCCCCAGATCCAGTTTATAAGGGCGGAATTCTCCCCTCCCAGGACTGGAGCAGGAGGATGTTGCATGTTTAAGGGATCCTGACCAGGAAACCTCCCACTTGCTCTCCGACGTAATATCTCTATTACTGTGGTGACTAGACCCCTGGGGTGCCACACATGGCTCTTGTAAGGGGCATTGCAGTTCCTCATAATTTTTGGAAAGCCTTCCATTCACTGCTTAGGCCAACAGTGCACGGGAGACCCAGTTGCTATAAATGGAAAAAAAGGTTTAGTTAACGCCCTCTGACCTCCATGTCATTTCCAAGGGGCATTGGAGTGGCTCAAAATTTTTGGTAGGCATTGCACTCACTGTATGCCCTATAACTGTGTAGCCGAACCGCTCCTTTTGTTACAGAAACATATCCTACAAGACATATCTGGTTGACTGGTCTGATATTGATGTGAATGGTCCCTGTTCCTCCTGCTCTTTCTCCTTTGCCACTACCTCATCCATCATTTATCACCTGAAGCTTTGTTTTAACGGGAGTCATAGAACTTGGATAGTAGCAGGAAAACATCCAGCAATCCTCGGAGGAGGTAGGATATGCGCCAAAACGCTGACCACCTCAGGCCTAGCCGCTACTACATACATGCGCTTGCATTACAACAAAACAAAGCAGATGCTAACTTCTATCATCCTCATCATGCTCCTCACCTTGGCACTCTCAACTCCCCTGATGGAGAAGCCAGGGTCCACCGGAGGAGTCTGATAGTCCGGTGGGCTCGGCCAATGCTGCCCTAAAGCAGGCCAGGCTAAGAAAAGTGTGGGAAAGGTTACCGGGACAAATAGGGGTGGCTGGGGACCGAGTATGGACACCCGGCCACCCCCTGGTGGCTGGGGAGCAAGCGGGGACACCAGGCGGCTGGGGACTGAGTATGGATACCAGGCCGCCGACACAGCCATGGCGTGGTGGCCAGATTCCGCCTCCACATGCCTAAAAGGCCCAATTTAAAGTGCAAGCAAGCAAGCAGTATGGTATTGCAGCCTGAGGGTGGGTGGGTGGCAGGCTGCATACTTGCGCTTGCATTGTAAGGAATGGAAGAGGTACAATTGAACACTGCCCTGGAACAAGGACTTGAATGGGGATAGTTGCAAGTCTGCAACGACAGGTGCAAGGTGGGAGGCATCTTCGCATGTACCATGAACAGGGGTTTGGCATGCACACACTACAGCGGAATAGGCTCTCCTTCCCACTAAATGCACTGGGGAGGGCACAGGTAATGTTTTGGTATACGCGCTTAATCTTATGTATAAGGCACACCAGGACAAATATGGGCGGCTGGGGACTGAGTATGGATACCTCGCTGCCGAAGCAGCCATGAGGTAGTGGCCAGCTTCGGCCTCCTCCAAACTAAAAGGCCCCATTTCAAGTGCAAGCTAGCAGTATGGAATTGCAGTCTGGGGGTGGGTGGGTGGCAGGCTGCACAATTAGACTTGCATTAAAAGAAAACATAGCAGATGCTAACTTCTGTCATCATCATCATGCTCCTCACCTTGGCACTCTCAACTCCACCGATGGAGAAGTCAGGGCCCACCGGAGGAGTCTGGTTCTCTGGTGGGCTCGTCCAATGCTGCCTAAAGCAGGCCGGGCTAAGAAAAGTGTGTGGGGGGATGTTCCAAGGAGAAATAGGGGCGGCTGGGGACCGTTTATGGACACCCGGCTGCCCCCAGGTGGCTGGGGACTGTGTGTGGACACCCGGCCGCGGGGCAGCTGGGGACAGAGTATGGACACCCGGCCGCTGGGCGGCTGGGGACTGAGTATGGATTCCAGGCCGCCAACACAGCCATGACGTGGTGGCCAGATTCCGCCGCCACATGCCTAAAAGGCCCAATTTCAAGTTCAAGCAAGCAAGCAGTATGGTATTGCAGCCTGGGGGTGGGTGGGTGGCAGGCTGCATACTTGAGCTTGTATTGCAAGGAATGGGGGAGGTACAATTGAACACTGCACTGGGACTAGAACTTGCATGGGGATAGTTGCAAGTCTGCATCTTCTGATGCGGCAAGGATCACTTCTGATGGGCACACTTTTAGACAGTGACCTGGGAGTCAGAGATGCTTCCAGGGGTCTTCCCCATGCTGTTCCCTTGTCTTTTCAGCAAAATTGCTCGAGTCTCCCATAGACTAACATTGGGCTCGTTGCTCGGGTCGAGCACCCGAGTATCACGGCGAGCTCGGCCCGAGCATTTTAGTGCTTGCTCAACACTAGTAATTATGATAATCCTAATTGACCTAAAACGGGAAAGGTTTATTCTGATTTCATGTCAGATATTGAGAAAAACATGTCTTTTTATATAATGTATGTAAACTTCTGATGTCAGCTGTAAATACACCGACTCTGCTAAAGGACAACATGTCCCAGCAGTCCCAAAAAACGTCCACCAATGAGGACACGGAAAACATGGCCAGCAATGTAACTCAAGTATCACAACGTCACCAAAAGTAAGTAAAATGATTATATCTGTCTGAAAAGCAAACTATACGGGCGGCCTGGATGAACGGATCTGCCGGCACCATACTGGAACTGCTGTGGAACAACTGGTCCCAGGAGTCCTGGCTGAGGAACCATTGCTACCAATGCAGCAGACATGACAGGTGAGTGGAATGAATGGGAATTATTGTAAAACAAAAGCCAACGATCGAATGGACCGGCCGTCTACACTACTGCGACAGACACAGATGGAAATATATACAATTGCAAAGATCACAGATAGAAATATATAAAGCTTTCATAAAGGAGTTTTATCATCTCTTACTAAACGCATTGCCAGATAATTATTAGGAGAAAAAACAAGTGTGAATGGTGAATCAGATAGTGATTCACAGGAAGCAGATACATCATTTACAAAAGAAAACTGAACGTGTGCACAGGGTGCTACTGGGGAATACATATAGTGAATCACAACTGATCATTAAACATTATGTAAATTGTATGTCCACATTCCTGAATAAGGAAACACATTGTTTTGATGTAAAATTGAAATTAAATATACATCGCCAAGCCGAAAAACGAGGAAATATTAGTAGATGAAAAACAAATCATTTTGCTGATTTTCACTGTGGTGATCTTTCCACACTTAAGGTTATTGGTATAGACAAGGTGCAAAGACAAATAGGTGGAGGAGATAGAGACAAGCTGCTCTTAGCTAGAGAAGCCTCATGGATTCTTAAACTTAACTCTCGCATTCCCAATGGTCTCAATTTTCGCAATGATCTAATGTACATTTTTTGATATTTTTTTCTAATGGTGTACTTAATTTGCTAGAATACCATGCACATAAGTTTAATTTATGCATATTACTGAGCAATTATCCTCAGGAGGTTTTTCACTCACTAATGAACTTCCTGTTCTTTGTTGTCTCCACCCTATTTTCTCTTTTGTTTTCAGTCCATATATATATGTTACTGTAAAAGTCAGAAGGCCGGTAAAACCTAGGATTTACCGGTCAATCTGGACATTTACCGAGGCCGTCGGTAAAAGCTCAAAATGAAAAGTAAAATTTGACTTTTACCTGTGAAGTCTTGGTAAATGTTAACATTCACCGTCGAGCGTGGTAAAAGTCAGAAATATCAGGTGTGAAGATGGAACATCTGACTTTAACCAAGCGCAGTTGGAAAATGTGCACATTTACCACGGCTTCTTGGTAAATGTAGCTGAGAAGGGTGTAAGCGCAGTTGGTAAATGTGCACATTTACCACGGCTTCTTGGTAAATGTAGCTGAGAAGGGTGTAATAAAAAGTGTAAGCCACCGCGGGAAAGGTGTCTGATTAGGCAGATACGGCAAGGAAATGGAGGACACAGTGGGAAAAGTGTCTGATTAGGCAGATACGGCGAGGAAATGGAGGACACAGTGTTCAAAGTTTTTATAAATGTAATAAGAGTAAATGGGGAAAATATGGCAATAACAATGAACAAAATCTGATACCCTGTAAGCTATCTGCTACCCTGTAACGTATGTACGTTCTATATATACAGATGTCAATCCTGACTATCCTTAACGTATGTAATGTTCTATATATACAGATGTCAATCCTGACTATCCTATGATTATTGTTCCGATCATACAAAAAGTGCCCACTTCCCGCTAACATACAACCACTAACCCCACACTAAAATATGCAAAAGAGAACGTCCTATGAATCTTAGGGTATCAGTGTTCCGCAGCACCCTCACACAAAAAGTTACAAGAAGTACACACGCTGCCGGTGTAGTAGTATATAAATTGTCCTGTACTTAGCTTCCTGTAGAGCGCAGAGTCCAAAGTCTTTCCAAGGGCCCCTTGCAAGGTGGACGCTAACACCGCTCACACGATTTACCGTTGCTGCGCCAATGTGGTAGAACCAGAAGATATGCAGATAAGCTCTGAGCCGGAGCTGCTGGGTGCCATGAACGGTCTGTTCCACCCGAGCACCGTAGTCTCTGATCAGGGGAATCGGAAGACATCGCATTCCGAGAAAAGGCTGGAAGGAAACAGCGCAACAGCCCTGTCTGGGCTCAGTCTAGTCAGCACAGCACCAGTCCTCTCACTCTCCCTAAAATTGCTCCTGCCTCAAGTCCTAGTTTCCTGGGGTTCTCTTCTTAGATTGCTGCCCAATCACTGCCTGGAGAAAATCACTAACTCATCAATGGCAGTGTTAGACCAGTAGATGGTGCTGTTGTACAGTCTTTCACACAATGCTGAGTAACCCTATTACAAAAGAACATGGGATTCTTGCCAAGCAGTGTGGGTAAATGGGCGTACTTCCTGTTTTTGTCCTCATGCTGGACGACTGCCTGAGTGTTTTGCAAGTTGCACATACTGCTCAGAGCTGCATAGCCGACTGCCTGTCAAAGCTGCACAGGCACTAGCTGATTGTCAGATCATGAGTGAGGAAATGAAAGATCGTTTTTCGGAGCTCTTGAATGAAGTGGTGGAGAAAAAGCGAGATAAATAATTTTTATCTCACGGACGATAAATACGAGAATATATTGAAAGAAGTGAAGGAGGCTAAGGTGGCGGTACCTAAACAGAGTATTCACTACAGGCGTTTGAAGAGGTACGACATCATGACCGTCGGAAGTGATGAAAAGTTAATTGCACCAATCTCGTGTGAAAAAGACAACGTGTTGCATTACGTTCGGTGTGCAGAACTCTTTAGTGTCATTCATAATGCGCACATCAGTACCGGCCACAGAGGGCGGACCAGGATCCTAAAGGAGGTGAACCGTAAGTTCAAAAATGTCACAACGGAGTCAATAGTTATTTATCTGTGACTCTGCCAGCCATGCCAGAAAAAAACAGAAGATTACCAAAAAAGGCCTTGTTGTGAAACCCATCCTACACAGTGAAATGAATTCTCGTGCTCAAGTCGATCTCATTGACATGCAATCCAATTGTGATAATGATTTCAAGTTCATATTCGTCTATCAAGACCACGTCACTAAATTTGTTCTTCTACGTGCTTTATGCACTAAAAGAGCAGAAGAGGTTGCGTACCACCTCCTTGACATTTTTTCCACTTTTGGTGCCCCGTGTATTCTGCATTCTGATAATGGGAGGGAATTTCGTAACAAGGTCATAAACAGTTTGTGCGCGATGTGGCCTGATATGAAAATAGTGCATGGTAAACCAAGACACAGCCAGTCCCAAGGCTCCGTGGAAAGAGCAAATCAAGACATTGAAAACATGTTGTCAAGGTGGATGGAAACAAATATGACACCCAAGTGGTCTGAGGGCCTTCGCTTTGTACAAGCAATGAAAAATAGAGCATACCATGAGGGAATAAAATGCTCGCCCTATGAAGCTATGTTCGGAGTACCAATGCAGATGGGTCTAGCTACCTCCAAAATTCCTAGTGATGGGATCAGAAATCTCTCTTCAGAAGAAGATCTTGAAAAAATGTTTGTTGGTTTGCAAGAGGAACCTAGTGATCCGACATCACCAACAGAAGCCGAAGGGTCAGATGAATCTAACTTTCATCACACGTCAGCACCGACAAGAGCAGACGCTTCGGATGAATCCAACTGTCATCAGCTGTTCACAACGGAAGGAGAAGCTTTGGACTTATCCAACTGTCCGCACACCTTAACAGCATATGAAACTCCACCAATTTTGCCTCCCAAGAATAATGAAGACCTAAAAGAAAAAAGTGCCGAGTCAAAGCCTTCTGAGAAAGATGGAGAACTTCATGATGATCAGCAACCTGACGTTTTGATTTCGCATATAATCAATAGAAGAATTGGTGCGGTCAGAAGAGTTCGAAAAGCTGCAAGAGAAGGACTTGAAACACAGGCGGTAATTTGTCATTTTTGAGAAGTATTTTCCTTCATAAATGTTTCCTATTTGAATTCAGAATTACATAGTTTTGAAGTTGCGTTATTCTTGTATTTGCGGTAATTTGTCATTTTTGAGAAGTATTTTCCCACATAAATGTTTTCTATTTGCATTTTCCTATTTGTATTTGTTCATTTGCATTTTGAAGAATAAAAATATTTCTAACGATTAAGGCCTTCATCAGAGTCGGAAATTGCGTTTAGTTAACTTTTACCACCATCATCTGCTGGTAAGAGTCAGAATTCTGTGACTCAAAGTTACTTGTACCAACACATGCTGGTAGTTACTTTTACCAACACATGCTGGTAAATGTAAAGATTTACCAATTCGCCCAGGTAAAAGTCCAAAATCGTTTGTTTATATGTAATACATCTGACATTTACCAACGCTGTTGAGAAATGTTAAGATTTACCAAGACTTCACCGGTAAAAGTCCAATTTTACTTTTCATTTTGAGCTTTTACCGACGGCCTCGGTAAATGTCCAGATTGACCGGTAAATCCTAGGTTTTACCGGCCTTCTGACTTTTACAGTAACATATATATATGTCTTTTAACCATAGCAATGTATCCTATGATTAAGAACCCCTGTTTGGTTCGAAACGCGTAAGGTCTGCCTTACATATGGCACTTTTTTAATGGAACTAATAAAATGGACGTTTTAACTTTACATTTCTTGTGATGGATACGGAGAAGGTGCTGGAGTTTTTCTCATCTACTTCCTATTCAATTTTATATTTAAAGAAGTTGTCCACTACTTTCGCATTGATGCCCTATCTATAGGATAGGGCATCAATGTAGGATCGGCCGGGGTCCCGCACCTCCACCGATCAGCTGTTATCGGTCGGCCAGAAGTGCTTGCCTGTGGTGCTTGGCCGTCCATCTGTAGTGCCCGCCGCAGGGTACTGCACATCCGCCTCCCATTGAATTGAATAGGAGGCGGATGTGCAGTAACAAGTGCCGGCCACTACACCTTGACGGTCAAGCACCGCAGGTAAGCACTTCCTGCCGTCGGCCGCCGCCGCCCACAGCAAATTGGCGGGGGTGCCGAGCGCGGGACCCCGGCTTATCATACATTGATGCCCTATTCTAAGGATAGGGCATCAATGTGAAAGTAGTGGACAACCCCTTTAATCCAAAGGGAAGCAATGTTTATGAAAAAAATCTATAAAAGATTTTACAAAGAGGGACAAAACCATACAGCATATACAGTTACACAAAATAAAAGGGATTAATAGAAGAACTTACTATACCAATCACAGAGACGATTCAGTTTAGCCGAAGGAGAGCACTTCGATTGATTTGGCCGTTTCAGTGAACGTGACCCCTGCTTACATGAAAATTTGTATCTCCCAGATCAATATTCGGCTTGATCTTTTATGCTAAAGTGGGCCCTGCCCACACACTCCCCTGTGATGACCTGGTCGCCACCCTTCATGGTTTTGTTAAATCTCTAATTTCTGTGATATCTCCTCGCTCGATGATTGCAGAAGTTAGCAAATGATGCCATATTTTTTTTGCGATTTTACCTTTCCTTAGAGATCAAACATGATGCTGTTGGTTATCTCTGCATTGTTGCATTACAGCTCACCGGCAGGGCTCACAGATACAGAAAAATATGCATACTCTTCCTTATTTAGCCCCGCCACTAAAAATATATGTCTTATCACAATCGGAAATATAGAAATGACGCTATTCCATATTTCATTTTGGTGCCTCAGAGTCTGGAGATCGAACTCATGTGCAGCTGGGACTGTTTCGGCTATTGTAAGGAGTGTGATAGATTCCCTTTGAAGCCTTAACAAGATGTTTACTATCTCTTTCAGGTGTCATACTTGTTATTTCTGATCAAGTGCACAACTCATTCAGTCTCTGGCCCATATGTTCAAAAGTGTCTATTTGTCACACATGTCTCCTTTACCAGGAGCTCCATTTCGTATGGTAATTAGCCTGGATAATTAAGTTTGTCACTTCTTTTGTACACTACTATTTTGCATAGAAGCAGCTTTTTAGATTGCTAGCTCCTGTTACTCCAAATAGGATAGGGGAGGGGGGACGGCTGAAGACTTTGGAGGGAGAGATTTGAGAGATTTTTAATATTTCCTGACAGTCTGGATATAGCAGACTTGGTATTTTAAACCCTAAATTACGAAAATGGTTGATTCCTGAATACCCCATTATTCCTATTTTCCACGGGCTCCCTAAGGCTTACAAAGGGGTTTTCCTCCCTCCGCTCAGACCAATAATTTCTGGTATTGGATCCCTGAACGAGAACCTTAGTGAGTGGGTGGATGGTCATCTCCAACTACTCATTAGATCTCCAGTTTTTTTGAAGGACACTTCTACTATCCTTAAGGTTTTCGATCATTTCAAATGCCATCCTAACTATTCTTTTGCTACATGTGATATGGTCAACTGATACTCATCCATACCTCACAATACAGCTATGATGGCTATTGCATACCATTTGGAGAAGTATAGTGCGTATTCTCCAGCCCTCAAACATTTTATTTTATTATCATTGGATTATCTGTTAAAACATAATTTTTTCATGTTTGGTACTAAATTTTATTTACAGACATTGGGGGCACCGATGGGTCTCAAGTTCTCCCCATCTTTAGCAATACTTTTTATGGCCTGGTGGGAAGAAATTAAAAATTTTTTTCTATTAATAATACATTCTCTACTCATTTGGTTTGGTTTTCCAGATATGTGGATGATGTACTCCTTGTCTGGTAGGGAGACACATTCACATATTCTGAGTTTGTTTCTTACATCAATTCAAACAATTGTAACATCCGTTTTCCTTCTAGCCAGCTGTCCATCCATGTCTCGTTTTTGGATATTGAATTGCATGGTAACACAGTCACCGGTAGGGTTGATACTTCTTTACACCATAAAGACACTGCCGGTAACACCATTCTGTTGGCATCCAGTTCTCAACTCAGGCACACGACCAATGCAATCCCCAGAGGAGAATATATCAGGGCCAGGAGAATCTGCTCCAATGATGACACTTTTACCAGTGAAGGAAAAATCATAACTGACAGGTTATTAGATAGAGGCGATCATAAATCTAACATCCGTCATACAGGTGAGGAACACTCCACGCAGGGATTTATTGTATGGCACCAATAATAATTTGAAACAGTCCTCTCCTCAGAATGTTGTATTTTCCACTCCGTACAGTAGACAGTTTAACACTATAAAGAATATTATTCTGAAATACTTGCAGGTTATTAACCAGGACAAATGTCCCTGAACTATTTTGGAAGGGGGGTGTCAGGTAGTTGCTAAGAGAGGAAGAACCCTTGGGAATATGTTGTCCCCCAGTATGCTGCGTAATACCAGAACACCTTCTACATGGCTCTCGGCTTCCGGTTGTGCATTAAATAGATGCAGCGTATGTGGCTTTACTGACAATAGAGAACAGGAATTCCCCTCTATGCGCACTTCATCTCATTTATCCTATCCAATCAAATCCTTTATAAATTGTGAGTCCAGCCACATGGTATACGGTATATTCTGCTGTAGCGTCAGCTTCAGTATATTGGCTATACCACACGCAAACTGAAGAAGAGGATCGCCGAACACATCAACAATATCACCAACAACTCGGGGTATTCTGGTACGGCCAAACATTTTACCATAATACATAAAGGGGACTCCTCGTGTTCATCATTTTTCAGACTCGAAAAGGTCAATTTTGCAGCCTGTGGTGGCAGCTGGAAAAAGCAGCCGGCCCTGAGGGAGGCGTATTGGATCCTGACTTTAAACACAATGTACCACCATGGCGTGAACTTCAAAAATGATTTGTTTTTTATCTATGAACATTTTCCTTGTTTTTCGGCTTGGCGATGTATATTTAATTTCAATTTTACATCAAAATACTGTGTTTCCTTATTGAGGAATGTGGACATTTAATCTATATAATGTCTAATGATCAGTTGTGATTCACTATATGTATCTCACAGTCGCACCCTGTGCACACATTCAGTTTTCTTTTGTAAATGATGTATCTGCTTCCTGTGAATCACTATCTGATTCACCATTCACACTTGTATTTTCTCCTAATAATTATCTGGCAATGCGTTTAGTAAGAGACGATAAAACTCCCTTATGGACTTTGTATATATTTCCATCTGTGTCTATCGCAGTAGTGTAGACGGCCGGTCCATTGGATCGTTGGCTTTTGTTGTTTTACAATGTTTCACATTCATTCCACTCACCCGCGACCAAGTTGCAGCATTCAGTTACATTGTCAGCCATGTCTGCTGCATTGGTAGCAATTGTTCGTCAGTCAGGACTCCTGGGACCAGTTGTTCCTCAGAGGTTCCAGTATGGTGCCGGCAGATCCGTTCATCCAGGCCACCGGTATAGATTGCTATAATCATTTCACTCACATGTGGCGACGTTGTGGCATTTGAGTTGCATCGCTGGCCATGCTCGCCGTGTCTGCATCGGTGGACGTTTTTCTGGGACTGCTGGGACATGTTGTCCTTTAGTGCTTCCATCGCAGAGTCGGTGTATTTGGATGTAATATCATGTGCCCCTATAAACCGCACTTTATTCCTCGTTGGCTTGGAGTTAGTTACCCTGATCTATACCGCTGATGTCAATACAATGCAGTGTTTTCTTCTAACATTGCTGGTTCTTCTAGTTCATTCTTTGAGTGTAACATGGCGTTTGGCACTTGTGTTGCAGTGTTGGCCGTGTCTGATGTATTTGTATTTGTAGACGGCTTTCCGGGATTGCTGGGACATGTTGGTCCTTGGTGTCTTCGGCGGGATATTGGTGGTTTTGTGTGTGGTGCTATGTGCCTCTTTGAGCCGCACGGCTTCTCTTGGTAGTTGTGAGTTAGTCAGCTAGGATCCATACTTCTGGTGTTAATACAATCTGCCCTTTTTCTTTCCCAAGATCGCTGGTTTCTTTAGTCCATTTTTGAGTGTGGCAGGGTGTTTGCTTTTCTTTGGTATCCAGTTGTGTGGTTTTTGGGCTGGTGTTAGATGGTGCTGTGTTTCCCTGCGGTAGTCTTTTTGTTTTTATTTAATATATCTGTCATTCATGTCAGCTTATAACGCCATGTACTCAGTTTATGTGTATACAAACACCTGATGCCTCAGTATTGGTTAATTAATTCATCATCCAGTCAATGGACATTGTTCTTTAAGATATATAGCAGCATTTATTTGTTACCTCTGACATCCTATGACTAAGGGTGCGTTCAGCACCTGAAACGCATCAGGATTTCCTGAGGTTTCTGAATTTATTTCCATGATTTAACTTTTTTCTTCAAATAAAATGTTTTCCCTTTTATGTGTCCTGGTTGGATGTGCCATTTTTAGGCTGCGTTCACACATTGCGTATTTCCCTGCGTTTTTTTACACTGTGTATTTTCCTGCTTTTTTTACCTGCGTTTTTTTACGCAGGTAAAAAAAGCATCTCCATTCACACACTGCGTAAAAAAGTGCAGCAAAAAACGCAGTGTGAAATGAAGGGTGACATGTGTACTGTCTGTGTGTACTGTGTGTGTCTATGTGTCGTGTGTGTGTGTGTGTGTGTCCCTAGCAGTGTATGTACAGACTATGGATACTCACCTACCCGATGGATGAGAGACGCGTCTGCTCCGTCCCGCGCTTGCAGCATCTGCCGTGAAGCGATCAGCTGACTGTCACGTGACCGGCTTGTAATCAGCTGACCGGAAGCCGGTTACAAGTCAGTTAGCTAACAGCTGATCGGCTCACCGGTAGATGCTGGAAGCGCGGGATTGTAGAGGACCGGAGCGGACGCCTCTCCCCTGACATTGGATAGGTGAGTATCCACCTGCGCCTCCATAAAAAAGCGATGGAATTACGCAGTGTGTGAATACCGCTGCGTAATTCCATCGCTTATAATGGGCACAATAGTGAGAAAGCGCGGGCTGCCCTGCGTAAAGAATTGACATGCCAATTCTTTACGCAGCTGCGCTTTCCCGCTGCGTAAAATTACACAGTGTCTGAACGGCAAAGTGAATTTCCCATTCACTTTGCTGGCAGACACAAGGCACATTGCGTATTTTCAAAAAGCGCGCGCAAAAATACGCAATGTGTGAACGCAGCCTTACTTTTTTTTTCTCCATTCATGGTCTGTAATCACCGATGGGTGCAGCGCCCACAGGATTTCTCCAGCTGAAGTCATTCCTTCTCTCAACATGGTAAGCCTCCACCTCCCCTCCTTCCCTATCCATTGTCTTTTCTCTCAGTCTATCATGCCGAGTCTAATGGTCAAACGGAAAGAATGAACCAGGAAATAGAGCAGTATTAGGGATGTTTTGTCTCCTCTAATCAGGAAGACCGGGTGGAATTTCTGCCTCTAACCGAGTGTGCTCTAAATAAACATTCCTCTAAGTTTATCGGGACTTTGCCTTTTTTTTTAGCTGCGGTAGTTTTCATCCAGTGTTTGGGAATTTTTCAAGATTACAGTCCTCCATGCCAGAGGAGGAGAGATTTTGTTCCCTATTAATTAAAGGTTGTCCATTACTGTTAACATTGCCACTATGGATTTATATAGTGGCAACAAGTCTTTTTGTAAATAAATTGCTTGTTCTTTATTGCCTGTGGGCGGCGCTATCACCAGGCATCACGTGACCCCGGCTGCAGCCGTCTCCGACATCCGCTGATGCCACGTCAAGTTCCTGCTGCAGTCGGGCGTGAGCAAGTGACGCGCTCCCCCTTGATTGATGGGCTGTGGATGGGATTTCACCGCATGTCACAGCCCAGCATCCACTGCGTGCTTTACCAACGAAAGCAGAGAGGGAAAACCCGCGACCCCAGAACCACCACACCTATGTGGGGCAATTATTCTGCATGGAGGACTTTGTGGGGCCCATTATACTGTATGGAAAGCTATGTGGGGCCTATTATACTGTATGGAAAGCTAAGTGGGGCCCATCATACTGTATGGAGGACTATGTTGGGCCCATTATCCTGTAAACTGGTTGTCCGACGACTTTGTCCACGTTTTTCATTTTGGCCCTCTGCATGTTTTGAGTTTTATATCCCTGATGTAGAGGGTCAGTCTGAGTAAATGTGCATGGAAATGGCAATAATGGAAAGCTGCTAATTGGAGTTTGCCACAAGCCTCCTAATATAGCTGAACACGTAGAGGATGATATGCTGCAACAAATTAAAAAGGCAACAAAAACAAGTCATGGTCAAAAGTGTTGGCTCCCTTGAAATTGTTCCAGAAATGAAGTAATTCTCCCAGAAAATTATTGCAATTACACATTTTGTTATACACGTTTATTTCCTTTATATGTATTGGAACAACACAATAAAATAGAGAAAAAAGGCAAATTGAACATAATTTCACACAAAACCACATAAAATAGGCCGGACACAATTGTTGGCACCTTGCCAAACTTGTGGGTAAATAACTTAGTTTCAAGCATGTGAAGCTTCTTCAAATGCAATTGTGCCAAGTAACAGGTGTGGGCAATATGAAGATGACACCTAAAACCAGATAAAAAAGGGAGAAGTTGCTTCAATCTTTGCATTGTGTGCATATGTGCGCCACACTAAGCATGGAGAAAACAGAAAAAGAAGAGAACTGTCTGAGGAGTTAAGAACCAAAATTGTTGAAAAATATCAACAATTTCAAGGTCCATCTTCAGAGATCCAGATGTTCCTTTGTCCATGGTGCGCAACATAATTAATACATTTACAACCTATACAGTCAAATATGGTGGAGGTTCAAAGATGTTTTAGAATTGGTTTGCTGCCTCTGGCACTAGGTGCCTTGACTATGTGCAGCGCATCATGAAATCTGAAGATTAGCAAAGGATTTTGGGTCACAATGTACTGCCTAGTGTCAGAAAGCAGTGTTTGTGTGCTAGGTCATCAGTCTTACAGCATGACAATGACCCCAAACATACTTCAAGAAGCACCCAGAAATGGATGGAAACAAAGTGCTGGAGAGTTCTGACCCTCAATGAGCCAGGATCTAAATCCCATTGAACACCTGTGGAGAGATCTTAAAATTGCTGTTTGGAGAAAAATATTACAATTTGAGAGTCATCAGTGGTTGATACCATCTTCAGTTAGCCATTAAAAGGTAATAAATTTGAAGCTTTCGAGACTACTCAAGTTGGTTCATCAGGCATAGTATAACACAAAATCTGAAGAGTCACATATTTATACACAAGAGGGCACAGGAATAATGCAATAGATAAGACAAGTGACATGAAGCAGAACTATCAGTATGGGAGAGGGAGAAGCAGTTGTGGCCGTAAATATTGGAAAAGTTCAAAGATCAGGAGTATGAAAGTTTTATTGTCCTGTGATTGAGGTCTGGTCCATGATTGTGATGCCCTCAAATGGTCTGAGGAGCACATTCCTTAGTTGATGTAAAGACATAAATCCATGAGACACATTCATTCCTGCTCTGAGTGTGTCAAAGGTTGTCATAACTTTGTCTCTCTGAGATTTGAAGTTACCTTTTAATACAAGTAATTTCATGTCCGTGAATGTTTGGCCACAAGTAGATCGATTCTTTTATTGTGTGGCGATGAGAAATCATCCTTGTTCTAAGTTTTTGCCTTGTCTCCCCTACATACAGACCCCCAGTTGGACATTTGCTACATATAATTAAGTACACTACATTAGATGTGATGCAGCTGAAAGTACCTGGGATCTTGTAATTCTGATGTGAGTTGGGAATCTTTATCTTGCCCGTGGTCATTATAAATGGACAGGTTTACATTTACAGTTGGTGAGGATGAATTTTATAAGTTTAACCACAAAGGCGAAACTATCCTCCCGGTCAGTTTGCTTTCCCTCCCAGTACCTTTTCATTCTAACAATGTTAGGTTTCTGGGAGATTATACTTGTTCCTTTTATTTTTGCTTCTCCTTAGCTTGCCTACATTGCCCTATATGAATGTGTTTTTGTTTCTCATTCAGGGTTTTCATATTTTACTTCATACTTTCCTTTCCCCTGGTTGACAGTGTGTTGCAACCTCCCCTCTGGTTCCTCCGAAGGTACGAGAAACTCCTCAATGGCCTATTAGGGAGTTACCGTATTTTTCGGACCGTAAGACGCACTTTTTCCCCCCAAAATTTTTTGGGGAAAAGGGGTTGCGTCTTATGGTCCGAATCTAGTCAAATTATAGATATTATGGTGCTTACTGTGGTGGTGTGGGGCGGAGGCAGCAGCAGTGGTGATTGAGTGTGGTCGTACTGCAGGTAGCGAGTGGCAGGGCAGGGAGAGGTATCACACACCACAAAATCAGTGGCGCCGCCATTAATGCACTTACGCTGCGTTACACAGGAGACAGTGGGCGGTCCCGGGCCAGATCACATGCTGCAGTGACGATACAAAAGAGGCAGGGCCGGGGGGACTGCATGCTGTGCTGTTATGTGTTGTCTCGACCCTGCCTCTTTTGTATCGTCACTGCAGCATGTGATCTGTCCCGGGCCCGCCCACTAACTTCTGTCTAACACTGCCATAGTGAATTCATAACAGCGTCGTTGATCCCTGATTATCCTCTCCCTGCAGTGCGACCCCGCTCCCTCCAAACAAGAAACAGTGAGGCAAGCATTAAAGCACATACAGCAAAACACTACCACTGTGATGAACTATAACTCCTAGCATGCCATAGAAGCTGCAGGACATGCTGGGAGTTATAGTTCTCCTCAGGGAAATCACATGAAATAAATGTAGGGTGAACTATAACTCCCAGCATAATACAACAAAATAACAATGACCAATAGGACTTTGAATGTAATAAGGGGCATACCACTAAACATTATATGAACCAGAGAGACCATAGGTATTTTCAAAACCCCAAAGTAACATAATCAAAACACCATATGTTAGACTAAAAAAGATCAATGCTTTATTTATATATTTTTTTTAAAAAAGATAGCACATAGGTATAAATAACATGTGTGAAAGGACATAACATGGGCATGTGAGGCAGCAGGGGGTAGATAGAGACACAGCTGGTATCCAATTCACATTGGACCTATAATAGGTCACATAGTCCAACCCATACAATCCATTAGTCACAGACAATGTGTGCAGAAAAAGTTATAGAAAACGTTATAATGACATAGATCAAGTGACCTGTAACAAGTCACAGTATAAACAACCATCAGAAGTTTTTTCAGCAACACATAAAAAGTACAAGCATCACATGGAAAGGGTTAAGTAAGACATACTTAGTGAAAGTAAACAGATAATCAGCAGTGTCAGGGGAGGCCCCAATACGTGTTTCCGTACTTCCTCAGGGGGCGTGGTGGGATGTGTGTGGATACAGAGCCTCCAGACAAGAGCTGCTTGCACCTAAGCCGCCTTGCGGGGTCCACCGGCCAACCCGTGGTGAGGTTCATATCCACATTTAATAATCAGTGGCACGCCATCGGGGACATCATTAATAGACACTGGCGGATCCTAAAAACTGACCCAAGTCTCCGGGAGTTTTTGCCGGATCGTCCTCTTATGACAGCAAGGAGGGGCAGGAGTCTCAGGGATACTCTGGTGCATAGTCACTATGTACGCCAGAGTGTCCTGCCTTTCAAAGTTGGCAACCCTAAATGGGGCTGCTATCCCTGTGGCTCTCGCCTCTCCTGCAGAAACATGGTTAGGACTAAAACATTTTCTAATGTAGATGGCACGAGAGTTTTTGACATCAGGCAATATATCTCTTGTAGCAGCGTGGGCGTCATTGATCATGCCACCTGTGGATGTGGGCTCATCTACGTGGGGCTCACGTCTAGGGAATTGAGGAGACGCGTGAGGGAGCACGTTTTGGATATTTTGGGGGCTGGGGAGGTGGAGGATGTATCATCACTTCGGACCCAGCCAAGACATTTTAAGCAATATCATCATTGCGACCCTAAGAGTCTGCAGATCTGCGGCATTGATCAGGTCCATTTGGGCCTAAGAGGTGGTGATGTAAAGAAGGCATTGGTCAAATTAGAATGCCTCTGGATCTATAGACTGGGAACTATGTCACCAGCAGGCCTAAATGAACGATTGAGTTTTTCCCCCTTCCTCTAGCCATTGGTGGTTGTTTGCCCCCTCCGTGTCTCCTCTTCCTTGGACGTGAGCACCCTCGGGGTAAGATCCATGCTCTCTTGGCTACTTTATTATCTATGGGTTTTACCTATGGTATACGGTATATTCTGCTGTAGCCGTCAGCTTCAGTATATTGGCTATACCACACGTGAACTGAAGAAGAGGATCGCTGAACACATCAACAAGATCACCAACAACAACTCGGGGTATTCTGGTGCGGCCAAACATTTTACCATAATACATAAAGGTGACTCCTCGTGTTTATCATTTTTCGGACTCAGAAAGGTCAATTTGGTTAAAGCAGCCGGCCCTGAGGGAAGCGTATTGGATCTTGACTTTAAACACAAAGTACCACCATGGTATGAACTTCAAAAATGATTTGTTTTCATCTATGAACATTTTCCTTGTTTTTCAGTTTGGCGATGTATATTTAATTTCAATTTTACATCAAAATAATGTGTTTCCTTATCCAGGAATGTGGACATTTAATCTATATAATGTCTAATGATCAGTTGTGATTCACTATATGTATTCCCCAGTCGCACCCTGTGCACACGTTCAGTTTTCTTTTGTAAATGATGTATCTGCTTCCTGTGAATCAATATCTGATTCACCATTCACACTTGTATTTTCTCCTAATAATTATCTGGCAATGCGTTTAGTAAGAGATGATAAAACTCCCTTATGGACTTTGTATATATTTCCATCAGTGTCTATCGCAGTAGTGTAGACGGCCGGTCCATTGGATCATTGGCTTTTGCTGTTTTACAATTGTTCGCATTCATTCCACTCACCCGCGGCCAGGTTGCAGCATTCAGGTGCATTGTCAGCCATGTCTGCTGCATTGGTAGCAATGGTTCGTCAGTCAGGACTCCTGGGACCAGTTGTTCCTCAGAGGTTCCAGTATGGTGCCAGCAGATCTGTTCATCCAGGCCGCCGGTATAGATTGCTATAATCATTTTACTTACTTGTGGTGACGTTGTGGTATGAGTTGCATCGCTGGCCATGCTCGCCGTGTCCGCATTGGTGGACGTTTTTCTGGGACATGTTGTCATTTAGTGTTTCCTTAGCAGAGTCGGTGTATGTGGATGTAGCATCATGTGCCCCTATAAACCGCACTTTATTCCTCGTTGGCTTCCAGTTAGTTACCCTGATCTATACCGCTGATGTCGATACAATGCAGTGTTTTCTTCTAAGATTGCTGGTTCTTCTAGTTCATTCTTTGCGTGTAACATGGCGTTTGGCACTGGTGTTGCAGTGTTGGCCGTGTCTGCTGTGCTCGTAGTTGTAGACGGCTTTCCGGGATTGCTGGAACGTGTTGGTCCGTGGTGTCTCCGGCGGGATATCGGTGGTTTCGTGTGTGGTGGTATGTGCCTCTTTGAGCCGCACTGCTTCTCTTCGTAGTTGTGAGTTAGTCAGCTAGGATCCATACTTCTGATGTTAATACAATCTGCCCTTTTTCTTTCCCAAGATCGCTGGTTTCTTTAGTCCATTGTTGAGTGTGGCAGGGTGTTTGCTTTTCTTTGGTATCCAGTTGTGTGGTTTTTGGGCTGGTGTTAGATGGTGCTGTGTTTCCCTGCGGCAGTCTTTTTGTTTTTATTTAATATATCTATGTCATTCATGTCAGCTTATAACACCATGTACTCACATTATGTGTATGCGAACACCTGATACCTCAGTATTGGTTAATTAATTCATTATCCAGTCAATGGACATTGTTCCTTAAGATATATAGCAGCATTTATGTGTTACCTCTGACATCCTATGACTAAGGGTGCGTTCTGCACCTGAAACGCATCAGGATTTCCTGAGGTTTCTGAATTTATTTCCATGATTTAACTTTTTTCTTCAAATAAAATTTTTTCCCTTTTATGTGTCCTGGTTGGATGTGCCATTTTTACTTTTTTTTTCTCCATTCATGGTCTGTGATCACCGATGGGTGCGGAGCCCACAGGATTTCTCCAGCTGAAGTCATTCCTTCTCTCAACATGGTAAGCCTCCACCTTCCCTATCCATTGTCTTTTCTCTCAATCTATCATGCCGAGTCTAATGGTCAAACGGAAAGAATGAACCAGGAAATAGAGCAGTATTAGGGACGTTTTGTCTCCTCCAATCAGGAAGACCGGGTGGAGTTTCTGCCCCTTACCGAGTGTGCTCTAAATAAACATTCCTCTAAGGCTATCTATCGGGACTTTGCCTTTTTTTTTAGCTGCGGTAGTTTTCATCCGGTGTTTGGGAATATTTCAAGATTACAGTCCTCCATGCCAGAGGAGGAGAGATTTTGTTCCCTATTAATTAAAGGTTGTCCATTACTGTTAACATTGCCACTATGGATTTATATAGTGGCAACAAGTCTTTTTGTAAATAAATTGCTTGTTCTTTATTGCCTGTGGGCGGCGCTATCACCAGGCATCACGTGACCCTGGCTGCAGCCGGCTCCGACATCCGCTGATGTCACGTCAAGTTCCGGCTGCAGTCGGGCGTGAGCAAGTGACACACTGCCCCTTGATTGATGGGCTGTGGACGGGATTTCACCGCATGTCACAGCCCAGCATCCACCGCGTGTTTTACCAACGAAAGCAGAGGGAAAAGCCGCGGCACCAGAACTACCACACCTATGTGGGGCAATTATTCTGCATGGAGGACTTTGTGGGGCCCATTAAACTGTATGGAAAGCTATGTGGGGCCCCTTTATACTGTATGGAAAGCTATGTGGGGCCTATTATACTGTATGGAGGACTATGTGGGGCCCATTATACTGTATGGAGGACTATGTAGGGCCCATTATACTGTAAACTGGTGGTCCGACGACTTTGTCTACATTTTTCATTTTGGCCCTCTGCGTGTTTTGAGTTTTATATCCCTGATGTAGAGAGTCAATCTGGGTAAATGTGCATGGAAATGGCAATAATGGAAAGCTGCTAATTGGAGTTTGCCACAAGCCCCCTAATACAGCTGAACACATAGAGGATGATATGCTGCAACAAATTAAAAAGGCAACAAAAACAAGTCATGGTCAAAAGTGTTGGCTCCCTTGAAATTGTCCCAGAAATGAAGTAATTCTCCCAGAAAATTATTGGAATTACACATTTTGTTATACTTGTTTATTTCCTTTGTGTGTATTGGAACAACACAAGAAAACAGAGAAAAAGGCAACTTGAACATAATTTCACACAAAACCACATAAAATAGGCTGGACACAATTGTTGGTTCATTGCCAAACTTGTGGGTAAACAACTTAGTTTCAAGCATGTGAAGCTTCTTCAAATGCAACTGTGGCAAGTAAGAGGTATGGGCAATATGAAGATGACACCTAAAACCAGATAAAAAAGGGAGAAGTTGATTCAATCTTTGCATTGTGTGCATATGTGCGCCACACTAAGCATGGAGAAAACAGAAAAAGAAGAGAACTGTCTGAGGAATTAAGAACCAAAATTGTTGAAAAACATCAACAATTTCAAGGTCCATCTTCAGAGATCCAGATGTTCTTTTGTCCATGGTGCGCAACATAATACATTTACAACCTATATAGTCAAATATGGTGGAGGTTCAAAGATGTTTTGGGATTGGTTTGCGGCCTCTGGCAATAGGTGCCTTGACTGTGTGCAGGGCATCATGAAATCTGAAGATTAGCAAAGGATTTGAGGTCACAATGTAGTGCCTAGTGTCAGAAAGCTGGGTTTGCGTCCTAGGTCATCAGTCTTCCAGCATGACAATGACCCCAAACATACTTCAAGAAGCACCCAGAAATGGATGGAAACAAAGCGCTGGAGAGTTCTGACCCTCAATGAGCCAGGATCTAAATCCCATTGAACACCTGTGCAGAGATCTTAAAATTGCTGTTTGGAGAAAAATATTACAATTTGAGAGTCATCAGTGGTTGATACCATCTTCAGTTAGCCATTAAAAGGTAATAAATTTGAAGCTTTCGAGACTACTCAAGTCGGTTAATCAGGCATAGTATAACACAAAATCTGAAGAGTCACATATTTATACACAAGAGGGCACAGGAATAATGCAATAGATAAGACAAGTGACATGAAGCAGAACTATCAGTATGGGAGAGGGAGAAGCAGTTGTGGCCGTAAATATTGGAAAAGTTCAAAGATCAGGAGTATGAAAGTTTTATTGTCCTGTGATTGAGGTCTGGCCCATGATTGTGATGCCCTCAAACGGTCTGAGGAGCACATTCCTTAGTTGATGTAAAGACATAAATCCATGAGACACATTCATTCCTGCTCTGAGTGTGTCAAAGGTTGTCATAACTTTGTCTCTCTGAGATTTGAAGTTACCTTTTAATACAAGTAATTTCATGTCCATGAATGTTAGGCCACAAGTAGGTCTATTCTTTTTTCTTTTATTGTGTGGCGATGAGAATTCATCAGTGTTCTAAGTTTTTGCCTTGTCTCCCCTACATACCAACCCCAGTTGGACATTTGGTACATATAATGAAGTACACTACATTAGTTGTGATGCAGCTGAAAGTACCTGGGATCTTGTGGTCCTGATGTGAGTTGGGAATCTTTATCTTATCCGTGGTCATTATAAATGGACGGGTTTTACAGTTACAGTTGGTGAGGATGAATGCTGTAAGTTTCACCACAAAGGTGAAACTATCCTCCCGGTCAGTTTGCTTTCCTTCCCAGTACCTTTTCATTCTAACAATGTTAGGTTTCTGGGAGATTATACTCGTTCCTTTTATTTTTGGTTCTCCTTAGCTTGCCTTCTTTGCCCTATATGAATGTGTTTTTGTTTCTCATTCAGAGTTTTCATATTTTACTTCATACTTTCCTTTCCCCTGGTTGACAGTGTGTTGCGGCCTCCCCTCTGGTTCCTCAGGAGGTACGAGAAACTCAACGGCCTATTAGGGAGTTAGGTCCGTGGTGGCATTTTTAGTTGTACAGCTAGTGCCTTTTTAAGTCGGTAAAGAGACTAGTTGGGTGTAGTTGTGGCACTCTCCCCTATGTGGGTTCTCCGGTGGCTATCAAGATACGCTTTCTGGTTAAAACATTTCCCACATTTTGAACATGAAAAAGGCTTCTCCCCTGTGTGAGTTCTCTGATGTTTGATAAGAGTTGATTTCACTGTAAAACATTTCCCACATTCTGAACATGAAAAAGGCTTCTCTCCTGTGTGAGTTCTCTGATGTGCGATAAGAGTTGATTTCTCTGTAAAACATTTCCCACATTCTGAACATGAAAAAGGCTTCTCGCCTGTGTGAGTTCTCTGATGTGCGATAAGAGCTGATTTCTTTGTAAAAGATTTCCTACATTCTGAACAGGAAAATGGCTTCTCCCCTGTGTGAGTTCTCTGATGTATATTAAGTTGTGATTTCTGAACAAAACATTTCCCACAATCTGAACATGAAAATGGCTTCTCCCCTGTGTGGGTTCTCTGATGTGTATTAAGTTGTGATTGCTGTACAAAACATTTCCCACAAACTGAACATGAAAAAGGCTTCTCCCCTGTGTGGGTTCTCTGGTGCTTAACAAAATCTGGTTTCTGGTTAAAACATTTTCCACATTCTGAACATGAAAAAGGCTTCTCCCCTGTGTGAATTCTCTGGTGCCTAACAAGATCTGATTTCTGATTAAAACATCTCCCACACTTGGAACAAGAAAATCTAGTCTCTGCTGTGTGAATTTTTTGATGTTTAAGAAAAGACTTTTTGCGGGGAAAACTATTTGTATATTCTGAACGTGAAAATGGCTTCTTTGCTTTAGAAGCAGTTCGTTTTTTAATGCTTATTTTGTGACTATGATTTTCTTTAGCAGTCGGTAATGAATCAGAAGACAGGATCTGTTTCATAGGATCAGATGACATATCTTTGCTGTGAAGGGATGATGGTATATCTGCAGTAATTGCATTCACTTCAATTGTATCCTGTGAGATCTCAAAATTATCTGATTTAAAAATTGAAGATGTCAGCTGTTCCTCTGATCTCCTGGTACAGTCATCTGCCAAGAAGAAAAACAATTATTTTTTAAGAAAAAATCCTTGAATTTTATATTTTTTAACATTTGTACTTATACTATACTGTCTGTAAAAAAGGCAAGTGTTATGCACACGCCCGGGCTTAGCGGCGTGTGCGTGTGATTGGTAGTGATTCCACTGGACCGTGCCGTAGAGTGAATGCCTGGAGGGGCGTGACTAGGTATTCACCCGATCCGACCAGGGTCGCACGACGGCATACGACGCCAGTGCACCAAGGAGGAACCGAGCAGAGGGACCAGGTGCTACTCCAGGTCAGACCCCGGACACGGCTGTTGACCCACACAGGGGAATACAGGAACAGGCTGGTAGGCTGGCACACAGACTGGAGGGTATAGGCAGACACGACTGGTATGCAGGCAGGCGGGTATGCAGGCAGGGGGGTAAAGGCAAGCACAGCTAGAGTGCAGACAGGGAGGCACTAGCAGGTAGGAACACAGACGGGATAGGACCCAGTACACACCGGGAATCAGGAACAATACAGGCAGAGGGTTACAGGCAAGCACAGCTAGAGTGCAGACAAGGCTGAGCAGGGAGGACAGGGCTCTGTTCACACGGAACAGACAGGAAGGGAAAGACAGAGCCAGATACTCACACAGTACTTGCAGAGACAACAAGCAGGAGTTAGGTACGAGTTCAGACTCTGCAGAAAAAGGAAGGGAACGGACATAGAGGCAAAACAGGTAAAGGACAGGAGAGAGTTCAGACTGGAACTGAGTGTACGGAGGAGACCGACACTGCAGAGGGATACAGGAGCGGGTCTGGGAATACGGCTCCCAGAGAGGCGGAACGAACAGGCAAGGAGCGTGTTCAGACAGGACAGACCAGACGCAGGAGCGGGTCAAGGAAATCGGCCACTAGAAGGCGAGAGGAACAGGCTAGGAGCGTGTTCAGACAGGTCAGACAAGATACAGGAACGGGTCTAGGTAATCGGCCCCTAGAAGGCAGGAGGAACAGGCTAGGAGCGTGTTCAGACAGGACAGACAAGAGAACACAGAAAGGACTAAGTTCAGACACGGGAACTAATACCGAAAAGCAGGAGACATACAGGACTCAGTTCAGACACGGGAGCTGATACCGCAAAGCAGGAGACATACAGGACTCAGTTCAGACACGGGAGCTGATACCGCAAAGCAGAAGACATACAGGACTCAGTTCAGACAGGCCTGGAAATACAGCCTCCAGGAAAGGCAGACAAGGAAACAAAGAACGGGACCTGGCACCTTCAGAGTGCAAGCACACACTGAAGGAAACACTATGCTCAGGCAGGGATAGAAGGGAGCTGCTGAGCTATATACCAAGTGACAGACAGCAATAGGCTGAGGACGCACAAGGGGTGTGACCCACAGCAGGTACAAAAGGCAGGAAGTGATCGGGCGCCGCCCTTAAGCAGCAGAAACAGACACAAACAGACAGCATGGAGGGAAGCCAGAGAGACATTCAGGACAGGAGATCAAGTGCGCCCTCTTGCACAGTGGGAGATGGACCACCATGCAAGGACGCCGCCAGGTATGTTACAGCAAGTTATATAAAAAAAAATTGAATTATTCACCAGGACAATGACAGTTCACAGTCTAATAGAAAACCTCATAGGATGAACCAATAAAGCATAGTGTTCAACTGTTTGTTCATTCTGCCTCCCAAATATGGAATAAAAAGCCACCAAACAATATTATGTAGGGGAAAATAATACCAATAAAAACTTCTACTCATCTCACAAAAAACAAGTCCCCACTCAGGTCCATCATCTGTTAATGGAAAACCAGAGGTTTCCACATTATTAGTGGCTCAAAGGCTCTTGAAAAGCAACATGGCTTCCATAAACCAATCCAGCAATATCCGCTCTCCCAAAGTCAGATCGCCCCCTCGTTCTGAGCCTTGCAGTGTGCCCAAACCACATTTAGCCTCCATGTATTTGGCATTACTATAATGAGAAGAACCCACTTAATTTACGGTGTGTGTCTCCTGGAGCACAATCTGGGCACAATGTGTTGGGTAATAAAATGGTATATTTGCAATTTTCACTCTCCAACATCCACAGCGTGCTAATTTCTGGAAAGTGCCTGTGGAGTCAAAATAGTCACTACTCCTATAGATTATTTCACTGAGGGTTATAATTTCCAAAATGGAGTCACTTTATTGGGATTTCTACTGCTCTGGTTTTCTGACATTTTGTGATATTAGGGCTTCTGCAAAAGGCGTTTCCCATCTCGTCTGGGACGTCTACTTCTCCTCCTGCTTCGACTTGTGTGACGTCTGCTTTTGTCACCAGGCGCAGCCTTATTCATGCTGAAGGCGGCACTGGTGATGGAGGAGACGTCAGAACCAGAAGCTCTGCGAGACACAGGCTCTGCGCAGCCACTAAGATTAGGGTTTGCTGGGACCAATAGTACCATCCAGTCTGGCAGTATGGGTGTGTGTGCTGTCCAGCTGGAGTAATTTGCTCCCTATTTCAGCTAATTGGAGAGCACCGCACCCTACTAAAGCTGGAAGCATATTGCCGGAAGCTGCCAGATACAGCCTTGTTCTCCTCTGGTTCAGTCCTCTGTACTCAGCTCCCGGCTTGTGTATTTGTTTCTGTTTTGACCTCGGCCCGTTTACGGACTACTCGTGTCTTCTGATTTTGTATTTTCTCTATCCTCTTGGTTCTGACCCGGCTACCTGACTATTCTTCTTCCCATCTCACTCCACAGAACAGCAGATAATACCATGGCCCAAGCCTAGGGGTCTCTGTGTAAGTCCAGATCCATGTAGAGGGGTTAAACCAGTGTTTCCCAAACCCCATCCTCACGTCCCCCCACAGGTCATGTTTTCAGGATCTCCTTGGTATTGCACAGGTGAGAGAATTCCTGATGCCTTGATGATACTTCAATCACCTGTGTAATACTAAGGAGATCCTGAAAACATGACCTGTGGGGGGCCGTGAGGATGGGGTTTGGGAAACAGTGGGTTAAACGGTGATGAGCAAAGTAATTTGTGAAATCTGTAAATGGGGTAGATAGTGCCAAGCCTATTCGTGGTGGCCATTTTTTGATCTTCCAGGTAACCATGACCAGTGTCCCCAATACATTGTATCTGCACACTATTCCAGCAAAATCTGCATTCCTAATAGCTAAATGGCGCTCCTTCCCTTCTTAACCTGCCATGTGCCCAGATAATAGTGTACAACTGTATATAGGGGATTGTCAGATTCAAGAGAAGTTGGAAAATAATTTGTAAGGTCCATTTGTTTCCTATTATCCTTTGTGAAGAATTCCAAAGTTATCACCACAAAAAGTGACACACGTCAGATTTAAAAAATGGGGCCTGATAAGAACACAAAACTGGCTGCGGGAAGGGGTTAAATCAGAGGATTACTGAAGTCAAAAACTGTGACTATAGACAATAACACACCTACTGAAATTATCAAACTCAACAGTCTCCATCAGTAAGTAATGAGTAACTAGTGGTGAAACCTCTCTGGGGTAATTAGAGTATGGGGCTCGGTGGCTCTTGGCAATCTAAACCAGGGCTGGAGCCATGCCAACACACCTCCTGCAGGCGTGAATAAATGTATATTACAGCCATCAGCCACGCACAGCTTAGAGATATATCATGGCACAGGTGTAATGTTTTCTGTATAGTTTATCACAATCCTGTTTGAAGTTAGTTGGTTTGAAAAGAAATTGAAAAGTATAAAAGGAAACTCTGTTGTTATTGTACAGAAATTCACACTTGGCCCTCACTGCACATTTAATGTTGTCGATCATAAAAGTGAAGTTTGGCCAGAAAGACTGGACCTGGTCTTGTAGGGACCATATGAGCACATTCAGCAGCACAGAAGGGAGAGAAGGTAGATTCATCCAATAAGATATCAGGGTTCTAGGAAGCCAACAGCATCATTACCCTCCGCTTTCTCTTACAGGCCCATCATAGTATTTTTATTCAAGTGATTTTCTCACTTGTCAGCACATTCTGCGTACGCTGTCATTTGGCTTTGTAGTTTACAGATCTGAGCAGGTAACGGTCAGCGTCTACTAATCCCAGGGGGTAGGTGGATCCTCCAGGTTGTAAATTCTATAGAAAAGGGCTTTCACAATTTCCCAAAGTAAATTGAACATTTTCGGATGGAGGAGAATGTTATGCTCCAGCGGCAAAATGGTGATCACACGATTGTGATACGGCCGGACTATACCACTGATAAAGCAGCCACAGCCGGTGACTGAGAAGAATCTGTGACTTCTCTGCATTTAGTGGTCACTACTCACCTGGGTAGTCATATGTAGGAATCTCCTCTTTACACCGCTCATCACCCCTCACATATGTCTCTGTAGTATTAATATGGGTCAGATCTTCACCCTGAAACAAATATTGTAAAAGTCACAAACAGATGAGAAGTCCCATCTATGATCAGCTCTAATCCTGCCATCTCCACCGTTCTCATTACACAAGTATAAAACATATAATACTGGTGGATAAAACAAGGCTGAATACAAGACCTTCACAGCCGTCTACACATCATAGGGGAGATCTCATGACACCTTCTCTCCATCTACCTGATGATCCTGAGGAACATTGGGGTCTTCTTGTTTACAGTCCTGTAGAAGAAGACGACGGGGACATCTCTCTGGTGTTGTCCTCTTACTGGATAGATCTGGAGGAAACACATACAGGGACTGAATTCATTCTTTACATACAGATAATTATAGGCCGTGTGTATTTAGTCCTGTCTATTACCTGGAGATGTGAGGGGCTGGGGAACCTCCATCATGACATCCTAGTACAGACCTTTGTGTCCTTCTAAATACTCCCACTCTTCCATGGAGAAATAGACAGTGACATCCTGACACCTTATAAGAACCTGACACATACAATGATACAGTCATCCCTCGATCCCTTCATAGCATTACTGTATAAAGTCCCAGCATTCCCAGCAGTGTCACCTCTCCAGTCAGCAGCTCAATCATCTTGTAGGCGAGTGCTAGGATCTTCTGGTCATTGATGTTCTCGTGTATCAGGGGATGAGGTGGAGGCCCTGTGATTGGGCTCAGGGTTCTTCCCCATCCCTCAGACACATGGACCTGACAGCGCTCACTAGAGGTCTTCTTCACTACTCGGTAATCCTGGTTATGGAGAGACACATTAATAAATCTCACTCCAGACATTTCCAGAGTCCTCACCTCTCCAGTTCTGTCCATCTGTTATTCCCATAGATAAGAATGATGTAATGTGACGTCATCAGAATCTCTCACCTCTCCAGTAAGCCGGAAGAGGATCTCTAGGGTGAGGTGTAATAACCTCTCAGCCATCTTGTCTCTGTCCATAACTATCTTTGATGGGTAAATCAGGAAAATTCTCTTATATAGAAGATCTTCACTGCGAGGATCCAATATTGTAGAGAGCTGAATGAGAAGAAGATGAGCCGATGTAACATTATAAAAATCCTGTGTAATAATACAATTACTGGAGATAATAAGGGGAAACATATGAGGAGATTTATTATTTTACAGTGTTTAGTTTTTGTCTTTACATCTACTAATAAAACCTATATATTTTAGGCCACAGATAACAAGCAATTTCTTCCTCGGAGTCTGCAGCTGAATACGTTTCTCATAGACTCACTGTCAGGGAAATATTGAGAAAATATTAACAATTTCTCCCAAACCCCTCTTCCCTCTCACCCCTCCCTTATCCACCATTTGGACCAACTGTTTCCATGCAATTTAACACACACACAGCAGAAGTCACTTGTAGACAAATGAAGCACAAAAGGTGCTACTGACCCACTTAACATACAAATGCATCTCCTCTTAGCACAGACCTGGGATAGATTGACACCTTCCAGCAGGGGCAGAGATTGAAGGAAAACTCATTTAGGCTTCAAAGGGGTTTAACACAAACTCCAGGATGTCCGGAGCTGATACGAAATAAGAAATATTGGAAGTTCCATAACTCCGCTAATAATGGGACCCATATTTTTAGTGGCAAGGTCAGCCAAGGAACAATATGCTTATTTTTTCGTAGTTGTGAGCCACTCCGGGGTGCAAAAGTAACAAAATAACAGACTGCAACTATGTCATATGTGGTCTCTAAAGGAAGGTAAATTCATAACTGAAAAAATGGTATTACTTCCGGGCTTCTGCGATCAACCAACAATAAGTTATCGCAAAAGCCAGATATCCTAATAAAAATATGGAGGCTGGAGACCAGCCCACGTAATGTCATCCTAGAAGCTGTGTGGGCATGTCTCCCCTTAAGCATAAAATAATCCACGGAGGATGGATGAGTATTCATTGCCAGGGGGGTATGGAGACGATAATAAACAGATCTTGTTCGATAACAGTCAAATCAATAAGTGGGGCGCCCCCCTCCGGCTAAACGGAATTGTCTCTGCGATATGTTTATTAAGCAAGTCTTCTTTAATCCTGTTTATATTGTGTACCTGTATATTCTGTACTGTATTGTCCCCTTTGTAAAATCCTAGTATATTTTTCATAACACTGCCTTCATTTTGGATTAAATATAAAATGTAATAGTCCTGTTTCTCTTGCTCTGTAATCGTTCCCTCCCCCGAAGCCATAAACGCTACCAGAACGCAGGTGTCAAACCAGGCCTGTATTATATTTCAAATCTGGACGGTGGTGGCAGCGAATAATAATAATTGGGTTATGGTGAAGCTGACAGTGACCGTACGGGGGCGTATACACATATCCCGACAGAGTGACGGCAATGGTGAGAGATTGTGTGATCTTCCCGGTGTCGTCTCTTTGTGAGTTCCTGACACTCACCTTCCATAAAGCTAATTCTCGTCTCATTTTCCGACACTGGAATTGGCATTCGCAATAGTGCAGGAGATATTCATTACAAGTGACATGAGAAACAACTACTTCATGATGAGGCAACATCTTCTACTACGGCTCTAAAACCATATTTGGCCAGAGTCCGTCACTGACTACATCTCCACCGGCCGTCTATATGAATGTTTCCTGTCTTCCCCAGACTGTAATCTTTTAGCAAGTCAGATCTCATGTCTGATTCACACACAGAAGTTTGAGGCTTTTAAAAAAGCTGTTTTGCTTGCACAAACACCGCGGACAGAAATGATTTGATACTAAAGTCTACATGTGCAGTGTATTATGGGGTTTACTTCTGGCCTTAGGCTTTCCTATATTACAAGAAAAAACCCAGAAAAAAACCAGATATTAAAATGTTTCAAAAGAAAATTGCCACCAACAATGCTTGTAAAAAAAAAAAACATGCAAAAAGCAGAAGACACATTGCCACTTTTAAACATTCGTTTTTGTTCTCATACAAATTCTTTTGGGCACCAGAACATAAATGTACACTGCAAGGCTGGCACAATTGCAGCTGCAATAAAATCCCTGGCAGTTTAACCACTTGCTCCTGCAAAAAGCAAACATGGCATCTAAGAAGGTTTAACAGAGTTCGACTGATTGCCCCTCCTCCCCCAAGTGCTCAATAGGATGGGGCTGCCTAGTTCCTACAATACTAATGTCTAATAATGGTGTCTGGTCCTGCAATGTACGAAAGTCTATTAGGACGGGCCAAAGGCAGCATTCAATAAATTACCTTTTAATGCCCCCAGACACATTAGACTAAAGCTGCATGATAGCACTGATTTCGAGGGGTTTGGTCAACTATATAATGTATTTGGGGGCCTTCCGACAGATGATGTCAGGGCAGAGAAGGATCTATGATCCTGAATTTCAGAGGCTAATCCGTTTGTTCTTCCTGTAGATAATCCTCCACTAGAGGAGTCTGGAGGTGACTCTCTCATACAGACCACAGGAAAGCTGGAATATTTGTGTGTATGGAGGTGTCTGGAGAGATAGCCGTCTGCCAAATGACCGATCAGCCAACACTTATCTCATG
This sequence comes from Phyllobates terribilis, assembly GCF_046119375.1. NCBI lineage: Eukaryota > Metazoa > Chordata > Amphibia > Anura > Dendrobatidae > Phyllobates > Phyllobates terribilis. Next base: position 1,222,876 of record NW_027363249.1, read on the forward strand.
TGTATGGGGACGTCACTATTGCACAGGCAGTGATAATACACCGCACTACAGTAGTACAGTGCATCACCGGAGCGATCAGAGGCTTCTGTGTTGTATGATCGCACTAAGGAGAGTTGTTTAAAAACGTTTATAAAAAAAAGGTTTAAAAAGTTTTAAAGTGAAAATATCACAGTTTTAGCAAAAATAAATATTCATCACTATAGGGAAAATGGAGAGGGAGGTCAGCTCACTGTTTATTCAATGCACCTTGTCTGAAGATCACCGCATGGAGCCGCCCTGGTCAGGGACAATTCAAGGTTCAAGTAGAGAAATGAGGAGAGATGGATTCTCCAGCATTGTCTATATTGTTAAAACCTCACATTTATTGTGAATTCATAAAAACTGTTGTGATGGCATACCACCAAGTGCCGACCAAACCAATGCTTATTCCTGATTTACAACATGCGAGTCTCTGTGATACTTTTATATCCTTCCCTTTCCTGAGTGTCCATTGATTACTGAGCTCTTCTCAGACAATTTAACCCTGTATTGTATGGAAGTAAAAGAGAATACACAAATACAACTCATGCATGAGACATTCAATAAAATAACTGGAAATCAAAAACAAATACAATTAATTGCACTGTAATATTAATCCTGTCTGATGTTCATTCCCTGTGGGGCTCTAGTGTGTAATCTAAATATCCAATATGACTTTCTATTTAAGATTTTTCTTTTCATATCTCCACCTCTTAATGGTTTATAAGACTTTTCTATTCCTAATATCTGAAGGATCTGATATCCCCTTTATGTTTTTGTGAAAAGCATCTCGAAACCACAGACAGGTTTAATGCTGTGGGATTGATTGCGTCAGATAAATGTCTTCTAATACATGTTTATAGCAGATCTGACGTCCATCCCACATATTGCGGATAACTCTCTATACACTCTATTAAACAGATGACCCCTATAGTGTCACAATTGATGAAATTGTGTATTGCAAATTGCTGTCCCGTTAGGTTTTCTTCAAATGTGTCGGTTTTATTAACATAGTCGCATGCTTTACAGGGTGTATGTCCACATTTATATATATATATATATACACTAGCCATTGAGCCCGTTCTATGCCTGGGTGGCGAGCATTTTTATTGGTATATGGTCTCCCATGCTGGTATGGTGCTGCCCCCCATCCTGGTATTTCTGCTGCCCCCATCCTGGTATTTGTGCTACCCTCATCCCTATCCTGGTATGCATGGCACCCCTCACCCCCAATCCTGGTGCATGGCACCCCTCACCCCCAATCCTGGTGCATGGCACCCCTCACCCCCAATCTGGCTATGCATGGCACCCCTCACTCCCAATCCGGGTATGCATGGGACTCCTCACCCCCAATCCTGGTGCATGGCACCCCTCACCTCCAATCTGGCTATGCATGGCACCCCTCACTCCCAATCCGGGTATACATGGCACCCCTCACCCCCAATCCTGGTATGCATGGCACCCCCTCACCCCCAATCCTGGTATGCATGGCACCCCTCATCCCAATCCTGGTATGCATAGCACCCCTCATTCCAAATCTGGTATACATGGCACCCCTCATCCCAATCCTGGTATGTATGGCACCCAATCTCTCATCCTGGTATGCATGGCTTCCTCATCCCCAAACCTGGTATGCATGGCACCCCATCCCTCATCCTGGTATGCATGGCACCCCTCATCCCCAATCCTGGTATGCATGGCACCCCTCATCCCCAATCCTGGTATGCATGGCACCCCTCATCCCCAATCCTGGTATGCATGGCACCCCTCATCCCCAATCCTGGTATGCGTGGTCCCCTCACCTTCCAATCCTGGTATGCGTGGTCCCCTCACCTCCCAATCCTGGTATGCGTGGTCCCCTCACCTCCCAATCCTGGTATGCGTGGTCCCCTCACCTCCCAATCCTGGTATGCGTGGTCCCCTCACCTCCCAAACCTGGTATGCGTGGCCCCCTCACCTCCCAAACCTGGTATGCGTGGCCCCCTCACCCGCCAATCCTGGTATGCGTGGCCCCCTCACCCCCCAATCCTGGTATGCGTGGCCTCCTCACCCCCCAATCCTGGTATGCGTGGCCCCCTCGCCCCCCCAATCCTGGTATGCGTGGCCTCCTCACCCCCCAATCCTGGTATGTGTGGCTCCCTCATCCCTTTCACGCTGCACACATACAAAAAAAAAAAAAACACAAACTCACCTTTCTTCCCTATGCTCCAGAGCTGTGGTGCTCTGTTCTGCCGGAGGCCGGGTGAGGAGTGTGGCGCCGGAGTAAAAAACGTGCCCATACCGCGCTGTCCGGGGCCATTTTGCTGAAGACACACTGCGAATGTGTCTTCAGTAAAATGGCACCTGATAGCGCTATGCACATGTGCCGATTCCGACGCCTTCACTCCTGCCCCGGTCTCCGGTGAGAAGAGAGGCGCTGTGGCAACGCTCCTCCCGGTCAGGTAAGTATGCAAGTATGACGCCGGAGATTGCGGTATGCGTTCAGTGCCTACACACTCCTCTTACCTGTAATGGCTCCATGCGTTCTTCTGTCTGGAGCCAGACTGTGCAGGCGTGTCGCGCTTGCGCAGTCTATAGAGGATTCAGACAGAGGGACGCTTGTACGATTATATTATAGATATATTCTTTATTTTTATATAGTGCCAACATTTTCCGCAGCGCTTTACATACATTATCATCGCTGTCCTCATTGGGGCTCACAATCTAAATTAAAAAAACACCCTAACCAAGGATAACCAAGTCACATTGCGTTTGGTATTTGTTTCTTAAAAAAACTCGGTGAAAGTTTTCCGCCCAGTGTAGAAGCCTTTTTGGATACAAAACTCAAACAAAATATGTAAAAGAATTTACAAAGTCTGGAGGGTGGATCTCAGACATCGAAAAAACTAAGTTTGAAAGAAATATCAAAGACTACGAGTCAAATTCAATTTACACATGGAAATGAAACAAACCAAGAGCTACTGTTCTGAAATACAGGTCACACAATAAATTCAAAGGAAATAGAGAAGAGCGGAGGTCAGCTTCACAAATCCTAATGTGTCCATGGGTTCCTCTAATTAAAATTCTCTGAGGACTTATCTGATGCATCAGTGGGATCAACTAAAGACAGATGGAACAAAAATAAATTCTCAAGTATTCCCCACAATTCAGCATAAAACAACGGGCGGGCAGAAAGCTCAAACGTGCCCGGACATGTGCGTTCCATGCCGGAGTGCATCACGGTCTCCTATCTGCGAATGCGCATGTCCGGAAGCATGAGTTCCACGCCGGAGCGCATAATGGTTTTGGATTGCATTCCACCAACATAGGATTTTTCTGTCTCTGAGATCAGCGTCATGGGAGACTAAAAACAAGTATGGTGCATCCCATCATGCAATAAGCATGTAGATATACTTTATCACTTCATAAGATATGGGATGATGGCCCACAGTATATTCCTAAATGGTCAAATTTGACCTCTATTGCACAATTAGAGATACACAAGAATCACCACACTTGTTAATTACAAAATAGTATAAGTGGAATAATTGATAAGAAATAATTCTGATATAGAAGCTCAGATATCTCGATGAAGTACAACAATATGTGAACCTCATTCACAGGGCACTGAGTAGCAATGGGTAGAGTATACAATCCAAAAATGTAATCCAGAATGGGGCTGTATTCACTCAAAATAGGCATAGGAAATTTGCTCATTGTGTCCCTTAGGGGCCAGTGAATCCAGTTTGGAAATCCACTGACTTTCTTTTTTGAGGGTACATCTATTGTGATCACCTCCTCTCACATTGGGTTTAACCATCTCAATGATACAAAAGGAGATGTCTCCGGTTTGATCTCAATGTATACTGTACATGCGTCTCGCTAATGGGGTGTCCCAACCAAGGCGTATACTGCCCAAATGCCGTTGACCCAACTTGCCCTCCACTCTGACCGAATGGAGATCCAGCTTTCCGATCACCCTGACCGGTTTGGGGTACATTTTCCCCACACCTCTAACAGGCTATGGGTACCTTCCTCCCATACTCCTGACAGACAGGGGGACACACCTTTCTTTTACCTTGCCCAGTTGTGGGGCCTACCCTTCCTGCCATCATTTTTACCTTGGGAGCCATGCTCACTAGGGGCAGCTACGACCGGCCATGTCACAGTCCATCGTGACACTGGTCACCGGCACGGAACCACTTTCCCTATGATCCTCATGTTTCTCCCCATCCCTGCTCATCACCTCGGGAGCTGTGCTAGTCATGGGACAGCTACCATTGACCATGTCACTATCTGGAGGGACACTGGTCACCCGCACGGGACAACCTGCTTTCTGGTGTGTCCGTGCCTGCTCCCCTTGCCCATAGCACTTATGCTGGCTCGCTTTAGGGGATCCTCAGCAGCATCACCAAGCAGGGTGAGGTGGCTGAATTCCCATTAACACAACATACATTTTTATTATGCATGAAATTGACATTATTGTCATTACCGTCAATTGACATTATTGACAGTGGCATTACATGACATATCAGATCTGGGAGGGTGGTCAGGGATGTATCGGGCAATCAACCGTCCCAGATCAGTTCCCAATAGCACATTAGTCGGGAGAATCTCCAACACCCCCACTTCCCTTAACCCCCTCCCCGCACCCAAGTCCAGAAAAACTCGGGCTATCGGCAAACACCCCCAAACCCGGTGACAGTCAGGGTCTTCCCAGCAATGAGTTCCTCTGGTAACACGAACTAAGGGTGGATGATGGTACATTCTGCGCCAGTGTTTTTAAGGTCAACAGTAACGGTGTTGTCCACAGTAACAGGTTGTAAGTTTTCCCGGGCCCTGCCAACCGCCCCACCCACAAAAAGAATGGCTGCAGTAGGTCCTGGGGCCTCAGGTGTGGTGCTCATCTTCTGCCTCTCCAGGCAGACAAGGCTTGTGTGACCCGTTTGGTCACAAACATAACACTTATGGGAGTCAAATGCAGGCCAGGTGCTGGAAGATGGGGCAGAACCCGCTGAGGGCCAGCTGGCTGGAACACTGGGGGTGGTTGTGGGCTTACCCCCTTTCCAGCTGGCGGCCGCTGACTTCCGCACCTCTGGTGTGCGGTTGGCCTTATAGGCATCTGCAATCTGGGCGGCTTTGGCAGCCTCCTTTGGCTCCCGGTCAAGCACAAACTGTCGAATTTGCACTGGGCAAAGACGAACAAACTGGTCGTTCGTCATCAGATCCTTCAGGTCCTCGAAGGTGGTAACTGACAGTCCTTGGACCCACTGCTCAAAGTTGGTCCTGAGCCCATCCACCACGTCACTGTAGCTGTCATGTGGTCCACGCTGGAGGGCTCTGAACTTTTTCCAGTAAACCTTCGGAGTCAGCTGGTACTTTTTTATCCCAGCCTGCTTGACGGCCTCATAGTCTCCATCTTGTTTTCGAATTAGAGAAGCAAACCCCTCCAGAGCTTTTCCTTGGCGCCCTGGGGTTAAATACCTGGCTCACTGGGCTTCAGGCAGCTGGTACTGTCTGCAGGCTTTTTCAAATCCTCAGAGAAATGTGTTCAAGTCCCCGTCCTTTTCCATTACAGGAAAATGCTCCGGACGGGGTTTAAAGCAGTTGGTGTTGCCGGTCTCATTGCCCGATGCGGTGGATTTCGGCAGCTGGATTCGGGCTAACTCCAGCTGGTAGCGCTGCTCATCTTGCCACTTTCGCTCAACAGCTTCTCGATCAGCTTGGGCCTGTCGCTCAGCAGCCTCTCGGTCAGCTTGGGCCTGTTGCTCAGCAGCCTCTCGGTCAGCTTGGGCCTGTTGCTCAGCTCTCTCAGCCTCAGCCTGTTGCTCAGCAGCGTCTCGATCAGCTTGGGCCTGTCGCTCAGCTCTCTCAGCCTCAGCCTGTAGCTCAGCAGCCTCTCGGTCAGCTTCAGCTCGTTGCTCTGCTCGCTCCTGGAATTTCAGGACCAGCTGCAGTTGTCCATCACGATTGTCTGCGGTGAGCAGCTCCAAGGCCATCTGCAGGTGGGGGTCCACACTACCCTGACTGCGGGTCTGGCTGGCAATCACAGGTGGGAACCCTGCAGCAGCACTATCCGGGTCTTGGCTGGCCACCCCATCATCCGAGCTCTGCAGCACCTTGCAACAGTTCAGCAATCATTTGGTGCCTGGTTTTGCCTGTGGGGTCAATCTGTCTCAGCTCACAGAGAGCAGTGAGAGTCTCCTTTGACTGCTGGTGATACCAGGGCTCTTCACGTGTAGCCATCATTGACAAATAAAAGATAGGACAGAAAAACAAGAGAAGGGGAGGGGATGCAACTGCTATACGTACAGTAATGTCCCAAATAAAAAAATATTAAAACACTGACTCTTATTTCTTAAAAATCTGCACAGTATTCTCGCAAGAACCGTGTAAGTTTTCAGTGACAGGAATGATTGCTCAATCCAACCACTGATGTTCTGTAATATCCCACCGCTTGCCACCAATTTGTCAGGGTTCAGCAGCGACGACACCGGGGAGATCACACAATATCTCACCGTTGCCGTCACTCTGTCCGGATTTCGTCAGGGAGTGGGGACTACATAGGTATCGGCAAGCGACCAGTGAGCGTATGGCATCACATCTCCGGATTCCAACGCATGGAATATGTGTATATGCCCCTGTACGGTCACTGTCAGCTTCACAATAGCCCAATTAATATTATTCGTTGCCACCACCCTCCAGATTTGAAATATAATACAGGCCTGGGGGGAAGCCTGCGTTCTGGTAGCGTATGGCTTCATGGGAGGGAACAATTACAGCACAAAAGAAACAGCACTATTACATTTTATATTTAAACCAAAAGGGAGGCAGTGTTATGAAAAATATACAAGATTTTACAAAAGGGGACAATACAATACATAAGCAGTTACACAAAATAAACAGGATTAAAGAAGACTTACTATATCGATCACTGAGATGATTCAATATAGGTGGAGGGGAGACACTCAGCAGAATCTGTTGCTATAATAAATATATACTCCCGCAATGAATACTACTCTAACCTCAGCAGATTATTTTATGCTGCTGAAGGGAAAGACCTGCCCACACATCCCTTGGATGACATCACGGGGGCTGATCTCCAGCCTTCATATCTTTATTAGATATCTGATTTTTGTGATAACTTATCGTCGGTTGATCATAGAGACCTGAAAGTGATACAATTTTTTCCGTTATGATTTTACCTTTCTCCAGAGACCTCACACGGTATAGCTGCGATCTGTTATTTTGGGACTTTTGCGCCACAGCCCCCCAAGGGGCTTACAGAGACAGGAAAATATCCATATCGTTCCCTAGCTGACTCTGTCACTAAAAATATGGGTCCCATCATTATCAGAATTATGAAACTTTAGTTATTCCATATTTCGTTTTGACTCCGAAGATCCTGCAGTCTTTGTTAAACCCCTTTTGAGCCTAAACGAGCCATTTCCTCTTTCCTTCCATCTCTGCTCCTATGCTGGAAGGTGTCAATCTATGCCAGGTCTGTGCCAAGAGGAGATGCATTCGTATGTTAAGTAGAATAGTCTACTGAGCTTCTTGTACTTGTATTTGCATACCAACAGCTGCGTGGAGTGTCAGCTCTCCTCTGGTGACAAATGGTGGATAAGGGAGGGATGAAGAGGGGTTTCAGGGATAGAGAGAAATTGTTAATACTTTCTCAATATTTTCCTGACAGAAACTATACACTAAATGGTCCCTAACTGACCGACCCTTTCTGAAAGTTATCATGGGAGTAGATCCTACAGCACCCCTCAGGTCCGGTTCAGCCACAAGTATATCCCAGTGTTTTCTGAGGATATGAAAGATACAGTCACTCTGATTGTCGTAAGTTTTTCTTACTCGTGTTGTCCAATCTTTTTCTTGGTCTCTTGGTTAGGTAAGGAGAAGTGTCTGTCTCTCCCATTTTTCTGCAAACGATGATGCAGAATCCAAAATGTAACAGGTGTACCCTTTTTCCCTGAATCTGATGTTCAGGTCTATTGCCTTTATATTAAAATCTGTGACATTAGAGCAGTACCCAACCGTAAAAACTGGCCCTTGGGTATTCCTCTTTTTATGGGGATGGGTGTCACGGGTGTGTTGCCACGAAGATCGTCACGAGTACACAGCCTGACTTCTCGCAGCTGACTTGTTGGTGCTTTGTGTTTTCTCGGCAGTGAAGGAGTTAATTCTCTCTCTCTCTGGGCTAGCTGAGGTCCAGCCTCGCCCAGCTGCATTCAATGCTTCGTTAGTGAGACTCCTTTATATTCCTGCAGGTCTGTTTGTGAGGTGTCGGTGAAAGCTTTTCATTCAGACTTACAGAGCGGATCGTGGTGTTTGGAGTTGCTGAGATAAGTGTATTTGAAAGTGTTATTTCCCTTTCCTCGCTTTATCATTTATCTCCTTTCCCGTTGGTGTTCCCTCTGTTGTAGTTGTGTTGAAGTTGTATGCAAGGTGGTTTTGGTTTTTCCCTTGTACTGTCTCGTTCGTCTAAATACTGTGTGTGGGCATATTATTGCTGGTTCCCAATTGTTGTGATCGGGGTCCTTCTCAGGACTAGATTACTGTGGTGCAGGGATCCTCAGGAGGTAGGGGTTACGCTGGCGGCCTGGACCTCTGTACCTTTAACAGTACCTCCAGGATGAGGGATTAGTCAGGGTCCCAGCTTAGGGTCAGCTTAGGCCCCCTATCTCCAGTATACAGAGACAGCGTGACATTTTCACCGACCAACTTAGTTTTTCTCCAGCTACCATGGATCCAGTAGCCGGTCTAGCTCAGCAGTTGCAGAGTTTGTCCATGGGGCTGGCGGACGTTAGGTCCAAGGTTTTGCATCCTCTGGAGCAAGCCGGACCAGAACCTAAAGTAGCTCTCCCTGACAGGTTCACTGGGGGGCGGGACAAGTTTTTTGTTTTCCGGGAGGCATGCAAATTGTACTTTCGGCTGCGGCCTCGGTCATCGGGCAGTGAAGAACAAAGGGTGGGAATTGTCATCTCGCTCCTACAAGGGGACCCACAATCTTGGGCGTTCTCTCTTCCCCCTAGCTCCCCGGTTCTCCAGTCAGTGGATAGGTTTTTCGCTGCTTTGGGACTCGTATATGATGACCCAGATCGGATCTCCCTTGCTGAGTCTAAGTTACGTAGGATTCAGCAGGGAGATCGTCCGGCGGAGGAATTCTGTTCGGAGTTCCGTAGGTGGGCCACGGACACCCAGTGGAATGACCCGGCTCTTAGGAGCCAGTTTTGTCATGGTTTATCCGACAAATTACAGGATGTGTTGGCACAGTATGACTCTCCCGCGTCACTGGAAGCCGCTATGGCCCTTGCTATTCGCGTTGACAGACGGCTTCGGGAGAGGTGCGGGATAACTCTACCCCCTGTAATGTCTCCACCTCTTACAAGGTCCCCTCATATGGTGGTTCCCCTGGTCAGTCCGGAGGAGCCTATGCAATTAGGAGGGACATCATTTCGGGGAAGGGGACCGGTGGTGCGCCATAAGACAGGAAGGTGTTTCCTCTGCGGGAAAAAGGGACATTTTATTGGGGGGTGTCCATCCCGCCCCTTGCAGAGTAAAGAGTCGTCGAAAAAACTGTTGATCCCAGGTTGTGTGGTGGACGGCAATCTGGGAGTAGGTATTTCGTCCCTAGGTTCGTCTCAGTTTCTCGTACCGGCGGAGGTGGTGGTGGGTACGAGAACTGAGAGGATATCTGTTCTTCTGGATAGTGGGGCCGGGGCTAATCTGGTTGATGCTCGGTTTGCCCGGGTTCAAGGTATGCGATTGAGTGAGTTGGCTAAACCCATCCCCATATTCTCGATCGATGCCAGGCCTCTCGGTCAGGGAAGTTTTTTGCAAGCTGTGCATGGCGTAAAACTTCAAGTGGGGGCAATACATAAAGAACTGTTGTCTTGCTACGTGTTGGAGGGTCTTCCCACTCCTATAGTGTTGGGCCTTCCTTGGTTAGCTAAGCATAACCCTGTTATTAATTGGCAAACCAGAGAGATAAGCCAATGGAGTAAATTCTGTAATAAAAACTGCATGAACACGGTCATCGGTGCGGTTACTCCTTGGGTCTTACCTCCATTTCTGGCAGACTTTGAGGATGTATTCTCGGAGAATGGGTGTCAGGAACTACCTCCTCATCGCGAGTATGACTGTTCTGTAAAACTGCTCCCTGAGGCCAAGTTACCTAAAGCTAGGTTGTATAACCTTTCTGGTCCTGAGAGGCAGGCCATGAAGGATTATATTTCTGAAAGTCTGGCTAAGGGGCATATTAGACCTTCATCTTCACCGGTGGCCGCGGGGTTCTTCTTTGTTAAGAAGAAAGATGGAGGCCTACGCCCTTGCCTGGATTTCCGTGAACTTAATCGGATTACGGTCCGAGATCCGTATCCGCTCCCACTTATTCCCGATCTCTTTAATCAGATCGTGGGCGCCAAATGGTTCTCTAAGTTGGATCTCAGGGGGGCGTACAATCTGATTAGGATGAAGGAGGGGGATGAGTGGAAGACGGCTTTTAACACTCCGGAGGGGCATTATGAGAACCTTGTCATGCCATTCGGTCTGACTAATGCCCCGGCGGTGTTTCAACACTTTGTTAATGATATTTTTCGCCACCTGGTGGGACAGTTTGTTGTCATATATCTGGATGATATCTTAATTTACTCGCCGGATCTGGTGTCTCATCAGGAGCACGTTAGACAGGTGTTACAGATCTTGCGGGATAATAAACTGTATGCCAAGTGGGAAAAGTGTGTGTTCGCCGTACAGGAACTCCAGTTTTTAGGCTTCCTGGTTTCTGCGTCCGGTTTTCGTATGGACCCTGGGAAAGTGCGGGCAGTTCTTGAGTGGGATCGGCCAGAGAATCTTAAGGCACTACAACGTTTCCTGGGGTTTGCTAACTATTACCGGAAGTTCATTCGTAATTTCTCGTCCATGGTTAAGCCTCTCACAGACATGACTAAAAAGGGGACGGATTTTTCTAGGTGGTCTGACAAGGCTTGTCAAGCATTCTCCTCCTTGAAAAAATGTTTTGCCTCGGCACCCATACTCATTCAACCTGATGCATCTCAGCCATTCTTTGTAGAGGTAGACGCTTCCGAGGTAGGGGTGGGAGCAGTATTGTCACAGGGTTCGTCCCCTGGTAAGTGGCATCCGTGCGCCTTTTTCTCTAAAAAATTGTCGTCCGCTGAGAGGAATTACGATGTCGGCAATAGGGAACTCCTGGCCATTAAGTTAGCTTTTGAGGAGTGGCGCCATTTTTTGGAGGGGGCAGTTCATCCGGTCACCGTCATCACCGATCACAAGAACCTGCTATATCTGGAGTCCGCTAAACGTCTGAATCCCAGACAAGCTAGGTGGTCATTGTTTTTTACCAGGTTTAATTTTGTCGTTACATATCGTCCTGGGTCTAAAAATGTAAAGGCGGAAGCCTTATCTCGTAGTTTCCCTGGGGCTGGGAATACGGACGACCCGATTCCTATTCTTCAGGAGGGGGTGGTGGTTTCGGCAGTATGCTCTGAGCTGGAGGAGGAGATATTGGAGGCTCAGGGGGACGCCCCTGTTGGACCTCCGGGGAGACTGTTCGTTCCAGATCAGTTGCGACAAAAGGTGATCGAGGCACACCATAACTCAGTTTTTGCAGGACACCCGGGGAGTAAAGCAACTGTGGATCTCCTCTCGCGTCGGTTTTGGTGGCCTAACTTACATAAAGAGGTGGTAACTTTTGTCGCGTCCTGTGGGGTTTGTGCGCGCTCTAAGACCTCACATACCCGTCCGTCTGGGGCCCTCTTACCTTTGAAGATCCCGGAGCGTCCTTGGACTCATCTGTCTATGGACTTTATTACGGACCTCCCTCCGTCTTCGGGTAAAACGGTCATACTCGTTGTAGTGGACAGGTTCAGCAAGATGGCACATTTTATCGCTCTTCCGGCTCTCCCTAATGCTAAAACTCTTGCGCAGGTGTTCATTGGGGAGATTGTGAGGCTTCACGGGGTACCCTCCGAGGTGGTGTCTGATCGGGGGTCTCAGTTTGTGTCCAAGTTCTGGAAGGCGTTTTGTGCACGGCGGGGGATGCATTTGTCATTCTCGTCGGCTTTTCATCCTCAGACCAATGGTCAGACGGAACGTATGAACCAGAGCTTGGAGACATATCTTCGGTGTTTTGTGTCAGAGAACCAGGAGGACTGGGCTTCTTTCCTACCTCTGGCAGAGTTTGCTCTCAATAATAGGCGAAGCGAGTCCACTGGTAAGTCCCCGTTTTTTGGGGCATATGGTTTTCACCCCCAGTTTTGTACTTTCAGTAGGGGGGGCTCTTCAGGGGTTCCGGAGGAGGAACGATTTTCCTCATCTCTCGCTTCAGTATGGAGAGGGGTGCTGAAGAATCTGAATACTATGGGGAACCGATACAAACGTATGGCTGATAGGAGGAGAGTGTCTGGTCCGGACCTAAGTGTGAACGATCAGGTATGGTTGTCTACCAGGAATATTAAACTTAAGGTTCCCTCCTGGAAACTGGGTCCCAGGTTCATCGGGCCGTACAGAATCAGTTCTGTTATTAATCCGGTGGCATTCCGTCTTGACCTCCCCCCTACGTTTAAAATTCACAACGTGTTTCACAGATCATTGCTTAAGAGGTATGTGGCGCCGGTGGTACCGTCACCTTTACCTCCCCCTCCTGTGGTTGTCAATGGTAACTTGGAGTTCCAGGTATCGAGGGTCATTGATTCACGCTTTAATCGCCGGTCCCTTCAGTACTTGGTTCATTGGAAGGGGTATGGTCCTGAGGAGAGGATGTGGGTTCCTGCGTCGGATATTAACGCAGACCGATTAGTTCGGGCCTTCCACACGACTCACCCGGATAAACCTGGCCCTGAGGGTCCGGAGGCCCCTCGTAGAAGGGGGGGTACTGTCACGGGTGTGTTGCCACGAAGATCGTCACGAGTACACAGCCTGACTTCTCGCAGCTGACTTGTTGGTGCTTTGTGTTTTCTCGGCAGTGAAGGAGTTAATTCTCTCTCTCTCTGGGCTAGCTGAGGTCCAGCCTCGCCCAGCTGCATTCAATGCTTCGTTAGTGAGACTCCTTTATATTCCTGCAGGTCTGTTTGTGAGGTGTCGGTGAAAGCTTTTCATTCAGACTTACAGAGCGGATCGTGGTGTTTGGAGTTGCTGAGATAAGTGTATTTGAAAGTGTTATTTCCCTTTCCTCGCTTTATCATTTATCTCCTTTCCCGTTGGTGTTCCCTCTGTTGTAGTTGTGTTGAAGTTGTATGCAAGGTGGTTTTGGTTTTTCCCTTGTACTGTCTCGTTCGTCTAAATACTGTGTGTGGGCATATTATTGCTGGTTCCCAATTGTTGTGATCGGGGTCCTTCTCAGGACTAGATTACTGTGGTGCAGGGATCCTCAGGAGGTAGGGGTTACGCTGGCGGCCTGGACCTCTGTACCTTTAACAGTACCTCCAGGATGAGGGATTAGTCAGGGTCCCAGCTTAGGGTCAGCTTAGGCCCCCTATCTCCAGTATACAGAGACAGCGTGACAATGGGGTGGTGGCTATCCCACTTCAATAGTTTATTAGTGCTTGAAGGTTGATGGTAGATGAGTGTCCCTAGGGTCCCATTGTAATCCTTCTTGATTAGTACATCCAGGAAAGGCAACTGGTAATAATTAAACTCTGATATAAATCTCAACCCCACTCTATTGATGTTGAGTTCCCTGACAAATTCAAAAGATTGTTCACTCGTCCCTGACCAGATGATAAAAATGTAGTCAATATATTTGTACCATACCCCAGTATATGGATGTCATCACTTATCATCATCCCCGAATATTGTGGATTCCTCCCACCAGTCCAGGGATAAGTTAGCATATGAGGGGGCACAGCGGCTCCCCATCGCAGTACTCATGAGCTGGAGGAAGTACTTCCTGTCAAAAAGAGTAATAGCGAATTTTAGAAGATCCTTCATGAAGTCATTATGTCTGCTACACTCTACTGATCTCGATTTCAAGAAATGTCTTACTCCTCTGATATCATCCTCATGCGGTATATTACTGTACAAAGCCTCAATATCTAGTAAGGCCGGCTGCTCCCCTACATGCCTGTATACATGCTCGAGGGTCTACATGTAGGGGAGCAGGCAAAGGGAAAACCAACTCCAGAGGGATTATTCCAAGTGCAGGACCTCAGACGCTACTATGGGAACATTATACTGTGTGGGGGCATCATACATCCTGTATAAGGGGCATAATGGGGGCATTACACTGTGTGGGGGGCATCATACATCCTGTATAAGGGGCATAATGGGGGCATTACACTGTGCGGGGGGGGGGCATCATACATCCTGCATAAGGGGCATAATGGGGGCATTACACTGTGTGGGGGGCATCATACATACTGCCTAAGGGGCATAATGGGGGCATTACACTGTGTGGGGGCATCATACATACTGCATAAGGGGCATTACACTGTGTGGGGGCATCATACATACTGCATAAGGGGCATAATGGGGGCATTACACTGTGTGGGGGCATCATACATACTGCATAAGGGGCATAATGGGGGCATTACACTGTGTGGGGGCATCATACATACTGCATAAGGGGCATAATGGGGGCATTACACTGTGGGGGGGCATCATACATCCTGCATAAGGGGCATAATGGGGGCATTACACTGTGTGGGGGTATCATACATCCTGCATAAGGGGCATAATGGGGGCATTACACTGTATGGGGGCATCATACATCCTGCATAAGGGGCATAATGGGAGCATTACACTGTGTGGGGCATCATACATCCTGCATAAGGGGCATAATGGGGCATTACACTGTGTGGGGGCATCATACATCCTGCATAAGGGGCATAATGGGGGCATTACACTGTGGGGGGGGCATCATACATCCTGTATAAGGGGCATAATGGGGGCATTACACTGTGTGGGGGGCATCATACATCCTGCATAAGGGGCATAATGGGGGCATTACACTGTGGGGCCAGTAAAGGGGTCCTGTACTATGAGAACAATACGTTTCCTCCCTTCCTGTTTCCATAGTTGGGTCGTATGTATCTACTACAGGAAACAGAACAAAAACCTTATGATTCTTATAAAGGGGCAACACAAGACCCCAAAAGAGTCTCTGTGCTGAAGGGGTTAATGCCCCCTGAGCCCAGTAATGGGGGTCTCCACATACCTCCACCTGCAGAGCCGCCACCACATATATGGCTGCTCTGTGCGCACAGGAGCTGTGATGAGGTCACAGGAGGGGAGGAGTCAGGGGTCACATGATCAGGGGCCTCAGTGGATGCAGGACTCTGTGTGCTGGTTGTCATGGTGCTGGATGAGCTGAAGTTTATGTGTGGGGTCAGGAGGGGTTTACAGTGTGGATGTAGCAGAGCCGCGTGTACGAGGTGTACGGAGCAGAGCCGCGTGTGTACGAGGCGTACGGAGCGGAGCCGCGTGTGTACGAGGTGTACGGAGCAGAGCCGTGTGTGTACGAGGTGTACGGAGCAGAGCCGCGTGTGTACGAGGTGTACGGAGCAGAGCCGCGTGTGTACGAGGTGTACGGAGCGGAGCCGCGTGTGTACGAGGTGTACGGAGCAGAGCCGCGTGTGTACGAGGTGTACGGAGCAGAGCCGTGTGTACGAGGTGTACGGAGCAGAGCCGCGTGTGTACGAGGTGTACGGAGCGGAGCCGCGTGTGTACGAGGCGTACGGAGCGGAGCCGCGTGTGTACGAGGCGTACGGAGCGGAGCCGCGTGTGTACGAGGCGTACGGAGCGGAGCCGCGTGTGTACGAGGCGTACGGAGCGGAGCCGCGTGTGTACGAGGCGTACGGAGCGGAGCCGCGTGTGTACGAGGCGTACGGAGCGGAGCCGCGTGTGTACGAGGCGTACGGAGCGGAGCCGCGTGTGTACGAGGCGTACGGAGCGGAGCCGCGTGTGTACGAGGCGTACGGAGCGGAGCCGCGTGTGTACGAGGCGTACGGAGCGGAGCCGCGTGTGTACGAGGCGTACGGAGCGGAGCCGCGTGTGTACGAGGCGTACGGAGCGGAGCCGCGTGTGTACGAGGCGTACGGAGCGGAGCCGCGTGTGTACGAGGCGTACGGAGCGGAGCCGCGTGTGTACGAGGCGTACGGAGCGGAGCCGCGTGTGTACGAGGCGTACGGAGCGGAGCCGCGTGTGTACGAGGCGTACGGAGCGGAGCCGCGTGTGTACGAGGCGTACGGAGCGGAGCCGCGTGTGTACGAGGCGTACGGAGCGGAGCCGCGTGTGTACGAGGCGTACGGAGCGGAGCCGCGTGTGTACGAGGCGTACGGAGCGGAGCCGCGTGTGTACGAGGCGTACGGAGCGGAGCCGCGTGTGTACGAGGCGTACGGAGCGGAGCCGCGTGTGTACGAGGCGTACGGAGCGGAGCCGCGTGTGTACGAGGCGTACGGAGCGGAGCCGCGTGTGTACGAGGTGTACGGAGCGGAGCCGCGTGTGTACGAGGTGTACGGAGCAGAGCCGCGTGTGTACGAGGTGTACGGAGCAGAGCCGCGTGTGTACGAGGTGTAAGGAGCGGAGCCGCGTGTGTACGGAGCAGAGCCGCGTGTGTACGAGGTGTACGGAGCAGAGCCGCGTGTGTACGAGGTGTACGGAGCAGAGCCGCGTGTGTACGAGGCGTGCGGAGCCGGGCGTGTACGAGGCGTGCGGAGCGGAGCCGGGAGTGTACGAGGTGTACGGAGCGGAGCCGGGCGTGTACGAGGCGTGCGGAGCGGAGCCATGTGTGTACGAGGCGTACGGAGCGGAGCTGCGTGTGTACGAGGCGTACGGAGCGGAGCCAGGCGTGTACGAGGCGTGCGGAGCGGATGCTGCCCCTCTCCAGGAGCGATCACAGCAGCACGGCATGAGACATTTTTGTACTACACGGACTGTCCTGACAGAACACAGCTCATCAGGACATAGCCCCGACCTCCAGCGACAGCCGGACAGTCCCATTGGATCGGGGACGGTTGGGAGGTTTCTGTATATAAGTTGTGTGTGATAATTGTAGAATTATTAATGTCTTAGTATAAAAGGATGTACCTGAGTGTTTGTGCCGGGGTCCACATGCATGGAGGGGGTTGAGGCGGTGCTGGCTGTATTATGCAGACGGCATCTGCCTGTAACAGTAGTAACCAGAAACTACTAGAAACTCTGCACCAAAATGAAGCAAATCCTTATTCTGGGACCTTCGCCTTGTACGTAACACCCCCGGATCCGGTACAAGCCGGGCAGATGGTCTCATTCATGTCATTTTCTGCTTAAGGTTCTGCGGTTTTCTGGCCAACTATAAAAAAGGAAAAGCGTAAAACAATATTTGTTTCTGCTGCATTGACATAAGTACAATCTTTCATTATATATAAATCTATTACACGTCGGGTCAATGCTGTAAAGGACAGTAAAGTGCCATGGTTGTGGTTGTGGTTTTTGGGGTCACTCTACTTCCCTCCCAAAAATGCCATCAGAAACTTGTAACTACTGATCTCTCCACAAGAAAAAGCCGACAACTCCATCAATGGGATCATTTTATAAAATTAGGTCTTCGCAAGATGAAAATGGTCTCACAAACCACATTTTTTTTTTTAAATGTTCATAAAAAACCCCAAAGAAACAAAAATAATAACCTTACTTTGATTTTTTCCCATTTTTCAATACTTTATGTGGTAAATTGAATGTTGTCATTCCAAACAACAACTAGTCCCACAAAACACAAGCCCTCCGTCTGTTAATGAAAAAACAAAGTTATATTTTTTGGGAAAAAGGGAGGAAAAAAACAAAAAATTGCTCTTGTCAGAATAATGTAATTGCTTTATATATATTTTTTTAAAACTGAATAATTTTACCCAAAAATTGTGATCTCTTATAATATTATCATTCTTCATGCGAGATTAATCCTTAGTCTGTAAATAAATCCAAACATCTGGAAGATGTAGAACAATATATCTGTGATTCTCTTCTGCCAGGATAAGCGCCTCCTTTCTGTCCTTTCTGTGATGGAGAAAACGCTTGAAAGATTCAGAAAGTTCGATGAGTTTTTGGAGCTTATTGTAAAGGGTCTTAATGACGACCTGGGAAAGAAACCACCAGAAACAAAGGATCCAACCAGGTAAGTTCTAATGATCCCATCTGATAAAATGATCAGCTTTATTTCCATGGGATTGTTCTGTAGAAGAGATGGGACCTGCAGCATTTTGATCCTGAACTTCACTATGTATAGATGTAGCAAAGCTTAATGTCACAATTCACACACCGCATTGATAAATTGTCTCAGAAGGTTAGCTCTCATAACAGAATTAGGCTGTGTGCCCACGTAGCATTTTTCAAGTGTATATGCTGCGGAATTTCCGCAGCGTAAACGCTTGAAAAGCGCATGGTAATCCGCACCCCATGGTCCCCAATGGGATTCCGCAACTTCTATGCACATGCTGCGGATTTTTCCGCAGCGTTTATGCCGCGTTCAAAAATCCGCAGCATGTCATTTAATTTTGCGTTTCCGCAAGCGGAATTGCCTTAGTTCAATGCATAAAAAACGCAAGGCAATTCCGCATGTGGAAAACGCGCGAAAAATGCGCGATAAACGCGTGCGGAATTCCGCATGCGTTTTTCCGGGAGAGGACTTGCATTTATGCAGCAGAAATTTTCTGCTTCATAAATGCTACGTGGGCACATAGCCTTAACATCACTTATAGTGGAACTAAACTTACAATTTTTTTTCAGAATTGTGAAAATTCTGGCACTTTGCAAAGCACTTCATTAGTTTCTTTGGCGTCATATCCGTAAAATGATCATATTAAAGTGGCCTCCAGACCCTGCTTTTCCCCAGTGCAGGAGCGTTGCTGGGGTCCTAAGAGATCAGGGACCCCAGCCCCAAAGTACATGTTTCCCCATATAACCTCCCTGCCACTTAAAAGAGGATTTATACATATATAATTACAGTATACCACTGTTACTAATCTAAAATACACTATACAAAGACCAATATTCCCAAAATTACTACTATACAAGGCCAAAATGATCCTGCTACACAATGTCCTCTACCATCACCACCACACAGTGAGTCCATATATGAAAGAAAACCCCGCAGGGTAAAAGACCATCAAAGGAGTCCAGGGAGTATAAAATCTATCATATTTATTCAGCAATAGAAGAATAGGATGATGGGGGAAGGGACACAACACATATGTGATTGTTAGACATGTAAGCGAAAAAAAGCCAGGCACGCAAGGAAGGGGCCATTCCAGGTATAATGGCTGTCTATAGTATCATCATGGGTATACTAAAATATCCCAAAATAGACATCGCATATATTCCACTGGGGGCAACAGTCATCATATGCAGGTGCATCTCACTAAATTAGAATATCATCAAAAAGATAATTTATTTCAGTTCTTCAATACAAAAAGTGAAACTCATATATTATATAGAGTCATTACAGACAGAGAGATCTATTTCAAGTGTTTATTTCTATTAATGTTGACGATTATGGCTTACAGCCAATGAAAACACAAAAGTCATTACCTCAGTAAATTAGAATAATTAACAAAAAACACCTGCAACAGCTTCCTAAGTGTTTAAAAATGTCCCATAGTCTGTTTCAGTAGGCTCCACAATCATGGGGAAGACTGCTGACTTGACAAATGCGAAGAAGGCAGTCATTGACACCATCCACAAGGTCCCAGAGTTCCAATTTTCCTTTGGAAATCAAGGTCCCAGAGTCTGGAGGAAGAGTGGAGAGGCCACAATCCAAGCTGCTTGAGGTCTAGTGTGAAGTTTCCACAATCAGTGATGGTTTGGGGAGCCATGTCATCTGCTGGTGGAGGTCCACTGTGTTTTATCAAGACCAAAGTCAGCGCAGCCGTCTACCAGGAAATTTTACAGCACTTCATGCTTCCCTCTGCCGACAAGCTTTTTGGAGATGGAAATGTCATTCTCCAGCAGGACTTAGCACCTGTCCACACTGCCAAAAGTACCAATACCTGGTTTACACACAACAGTATCACTCTGCTTAATTGGTCAGCAAACTCACATGACCTTAACCCCATAGAGAATCTATTATAGAGAATCTATGGGGTATTGTCAAGAGGAAGATAAGAGACACCAAACCCAACAATGCAGACGAGCTGAAGGCTGCTATCAAAGCCACCTGGGCTTCCATAACACCTCAGCAGTGCCACAGGCTGATCGCCTCGATGCCACACCGCATTGATGCAGTAATTGATGCAAAAGGAGCCCCGACCAAGTATTGAGTGCATTTACTGAACATACATTTCAGTAGGCCAACATTTCGGATTTTAAAAACATTTTTCAAGCTGATGTTATAAAGTATTTTAATTTACTGAGATAATGACTTTTGTGATTTCATTGGCTGTAAGCCATAATGAGTTGGGTACCGCCAATGGTGGCAGGCCACACCACTGCTATGGGGCCCGTGAGCCTCAGGGGAGTGAGGAGGATAGGTGAGTATTGGGGGGTGGGAGGTTCCGGCGGCGGAGGAGCGGGCACACTCAGTAGCGGCTGCTGTAGCTACCACGTGTGCCTGCTGCTAAAGGGACATGAATATTCCCTCTTCTCCACTTCCATGGGCGTGGAGAAGAGGGAATATTCATTCTCTTTAGTAGCGGGCACGGAGGAGCGCTGAGCCGTGGCTCCTGCTTACAGTGCCCGCTACTAAAGAGAATGCATATTCACGCTTGTCAACGCTCATAGTCCCGGCGTGGAGAGGAGTGAATATGCTGGCAGCAGCAGCAGCTCACCTAGGCAACTGAGAGCGCGCGCTGCTCAGATACCAACATGATAGAGACAGACAGACAGAACACAGCAGCTCTGGAGCAGAGGTGAGGAAGGAAGGTGAGTATAAGTGTTTATTTTTTGTGTGTGCAGTGATGGGGCCACACATACCAGGATTGGGGGGTGAGGAGGCCACACATACCAAGATTGGGGGATGAGGAGGCCATACATACCAGGATTGGGGGATGAGGAGGCCACACATACCAGGATTGGGGGATGAGGAGGCCACACATACCAGGATTGGGGGATGAGGGGGCCATGCATGCCAGGATTGGGGGATGAGGGGTGCCATATGTACCAGGATTGGGGGATGAGGGGTGCCATACATACCAGGATTGGTGATGAGGGAGCCATACATACCAGGATGGTGAAATTTTCCAGTAACTGCTGCATTTCCCACCCTAGGCTTATACTCAGCTCAATACGTTTTCCCAGTTTTTTTGTGGTAAAATTAGGGGCCTCGGCTTATACTCGGGTCGTCTTATTTAAAACATACGGTATTTTAAAGTCAGTGAGTACGTGGTGCCCATAATACTGCAGGACTGTGTGGTGTATTATACTATATGGGGGCTGTATTTTACCCTTTGGGGTGTGAAATATACTGTATGGAGGACTATGGGGAGTGCATTATATTCTATCGAGGACCATGGGAAGTTCATTATACTATATGGAGGATTATGGGGGGTGCATTATACTATATGGAGGATTTTGGAGGGTGCATTATACTATATGGAGGATTATGGGTGGCATATTATACTATATGGAAGTCTATGTGGGGCCATTATGATATTTTGAGGGCTATGTGGGGGGCCATTATACTGTATGGAGGGCTGTGTGGGAGTCACAGTTGGGGGGATCATACTGTGTTAGGGTCACCATACTTTGCCTTGGGAGTTGAAGTGGGGTACAATAAGGTCATTATACTGTTCATGTAGAGGCTAATGTGGAGGAATGCACCATGGGGGTATCATACTGTGTTTGGGGGGCACTTTTATTGGCATCATGCTTCATGGGGGCAATGAAAGAGGGATCTAGGACTTCAGTAGGAGGAAAATTAGAAAAACGAAGTAAAGGCTGGAAAGTTGTGAGATCGGCTCTTCTGTGACACAGACAAATACTTATTTATTTTTTTGGTGGGGGGGGTCCAATTAGAGCTTCTGCTATGGGGCCTCATGATTTCTATGTGCGCTCCTGGCCATAATCATCAACATTAACAGAAATAAACACTTGAAATAGATCACTTTGATTGTAATGACTTTATAGAATATATGAGTTTCATTTTCAGCATTGAAGAACTAAAATAAATAAACTTTTTGATGATATTCTAATTTAGTGAGATGCACCTGTATATATAAGGGGTGTGGGTGCCATCATACTATAAGGGGCTATGGGAGTCATCATGCTATATATAAGGGGCAGTGGGGCCATCATATTATATAAAATGGGGAGTGGGTGCCAGAATACAGTTTATAAGGGGCTGTGGGGCCATCATACAGTATAAAGGGAGCTGTAGGGGCCATAATATAGTGTACAAGTGGGTGTGGGGGCCATCATACAGTATATATTGGGCTGCGGGGGCCATCATACAGTACTGTATATATGGGGCTGTGAGGGCCATTATACAGGATATAGGGAGTTGTAGCGACCATCATGCCAGTTATAAGGAGTTGCAGGGACCATCATACAGTGCATAGGGAGCTGCGGAGACCATCAGACAATGCATAGGGAGCTGTGGGGACCATCATACAGTGCATAGGGAGCTGTGGGGACCATCATACAATGCATAGGGAGCTATGGGGATCATCATACAGTGCATAGGGAGCTGTGGGGACCATCAGACAATGCATATGGAGCTGTAGAGACCATCATACAGTGCATAGGGAGCTGTGGGGACCATTATGTAGTGCATAGGGAGCTGTGGGTACCATTATGCAGTGCATAGAGAGCTGTGGGGACCATTATGCAGTGCATAGGGAGTTGTGGGGACCATTATGCAGTGCATAGGGAGCTGTGGGGACCATTATGCAGTGCATAGGGAGTTGTAGAGACCATCATACAGAGCGTAGGGAGCTGTGGAGACTATCATACAGTACATAAGGAGCTGTGGGGACCATCATACTGTGTATAAGAAGCCGTGGGGACCATCATACAGTGTATAAGGAGCCGTGGGGACTATCATACAGTGTATAAGGAGCTGCGGGGACGATCATACAGTGCGTAGAGAGCTGTGGGGACCATCAGACAATGCATAGGGAGCTGTGGAGACCATCATACAGTGCATAGGGAGAGGTGGGGACCATCATACAGGGCATAGGGAGAGGTGGGGACCATTATGCTGTTCATAGGGAGCTGTGGGGACCATCATACCGAGCGTAGGGAGCTGCGGGGACCATCATACAGTACATAAGGAGCCGTGGGGACCATCATACAGTGTATAAGGAGCCGTGGGGACCATCATTCAGTGCATAAGGAGCTGTGGGGACCATCATACAGTGCGTAGAGAGCTATGAAGACCATCATACAATGCATAGGGAGCTGTGAAGACCATCATACAGTGCATAGGGCACTGTGGGGACCATCATACAGAGCGTAGGGAGCTGTGGGGACCATCATACAGAGCATAGCGAGCTGTGGGGACCATCATACAGAGCATTGGGAGCTGTGGGGACCATCATACAGTGTCTAGGGAGCTGTGGGGACCCTCATACAGTATCTAAGGAGCTGTGGGGACCATCATACAGTGTGTAGGGAGCTGTGGGGACCATCATACAGTGTATAGGGAAATATGAGGACCATCATACAGTGTATAGGGAAATATGAGGACCATCATACAGTATCTAAGGAGCTGTGGGGACCATCATACAGTGCATAGTGAGCTGTGGGGACCATTATACAGAGCGTAGATAGCTGTGGGGACCATTATACAGTATCTAAGGAGCTGTGGGGACCATCATACAGTGTATAGGGAAGTATGAGGACCATCATACAGTATCTAAGGAGCTGTGGGGACCATCATACAGTGTATAGGGAAGTATGAGGTCCATCATACAGTATCTAAGGAGCTGTGGGGACCATCATACAGTGCATAGTGAGCTGTGGGTACCATTATACAGAGCGTAGATAGCTGTGGAGATCATCATACCGTGCATAGGGAGCTGTGGTTTCCATCATACAGAGCATAGGGAGCTGTGGGGACCATCATACAGTGTCTAGGGAGCTGTGGGGACCATCTTACAGTATCTAAGGAGCTGTGGGGACCATCATACAGTGTGTAGGGAGCTGTGGGGACCATCATACAGTGTATAGGGCGCTGTGGGGACCATCATACAGAACGTAGGGAGCTGTGGGGACCATCATACAGTGCATAGGAAGCTGTGGGGACCATCATAAAGTGCATAGGGAGCTGTGGGGACCATCATACAGAGCGTAGGGAGCTGTGGGGACCAGGATACAGTGCATATGGAACTGTGGGTACCATCATACAGTGCATAGGGAGCTGTGGGGACCATCATACAGGGTATAGGGAGCTATGGAGATCATCATACAGTGCGTGGGGAGCTGTGGGGATCATCATACCGTGCTTAGGGAGCTGTGGGGACCATCATACAGTGTCTAGGGAGCTGTGGGGACCATCATGTAGGATATAGGGATCTGTGGGGACCATCATACAGTGTGTAGTGAGCTATGGGACTATCATACAATATACAGGGTGCTATGGGGGCACTCAGGACTTGAAGAAGAACTTTGTAGTTGGGTGTAGTTTGATTGTGGCTTTAAGGGGGCATTATTACTTAAAGGGGATACTCAACGGTATTTGTTGCTTGGAGGGAACACTTCAGATATTGAAACTTTCATAAGAGCATATCTGGCATTATTACTTGCTAGGTAGCACAGTGGGGTCTTTACTACTTTCTATGGGACGCTATTATTTTTATAGGTCCCCTCTATCTGGCACACAGTCTTTGTAGCATTAATTGGTGGAGGGTAATCATAGTAATGACATAATTTTTGAAGTATTGAGGTTCCTATTCCACGTGGGAAGAGCAGGCAGCATGGGGAGGTTGTGCAGGGTGGGAATAGATGGGGACGGTGCTGGAAATGTGAGAAGTCAGATGGTCTTTGTACAGGGTGTTTTTTTATGTAGAGGCAATGGTCATATAATACTATGTACTCACTGTGTAGTGTTGATGGTAGAGGGCATTGTGTAGCGGGATTATTGTTGCCTTGTATAGAAGTAATTTTGGGAATATTGGTCTTTCAGTTGTGTATTTTAGGTTAGCAACAATGGTGTACTGTAATTATATATGTATAGGTCCTCTTTTAAGTGGCGGGGAGGTTGTATGGGGAAACACCTACTTTGGGGCTTTGGCCCCTGATCTTTTAGGACCCTAGCAACGTCCCGGCATACAAGGGATATCGGGGAGCACAAAGTGTTCTGGACGTTTCCTTTACAGTATGAAGCATTTTCCACACAGTATCCTTCCTGTGTAATATACTCCAGGACTGGTGAGGCGCACTGTCGCTCCCTATTTCACCATAACTCGGCCTCGGCACTGCAGTGCTGATCAGCAGGTCTGCTTATTTGTTCTTCGGTTTCGTGCACTATGTCTTCCACTACTGGTGCCCTTGAACTCTTGCACTCGTGACGCCCACTAGTACATCATATTCAGTGCTGCTTTGGGGTCCGTAACTCGGCGTCCAATCCAAGGACCCTTCTCTGTAAGGCCACTCTGTCTCATCGGTCCTAAAAAGTCGGGCGCACTTCATGGCCGCCTCATATAGAATGAATGGAGCAGCATTTTAGCATGCGGACCACCGTTCCAATCTAAAGGGGATGAAGGTTCCTGTAGATTGGAGCTTGTGTACATTGTACAACCCCTTTATTTTTTCACACACTGTTTCTGCATTTAAGTCTATTTTTTGGTAAATATTCGATGACCTGGTGTAATTTATGATGTGTTGTTGTTCTTCACCTGAGGTTGTAATGACTTCATTTTATAACTTCTAAGGACCAGACTTTTTTTTAATATATCCTGAATAGAACACAATAGAATTGTATGGAAAACATTATTGTGTTCTTCACAATTCAAGGCAACGTGTCCTTATGAGATCTTTTTCTTGAAGGTATATGGCCCTCAGGTTCTTTATCACCATGCAATCTGAAGAGCCAACTTAGACTAAGAGTGGCCACCACTGGGCATACACCATGGTGCAGCAAGGGCTAGCAATCTGTCCCTCCAATTGTGTGGGTACTTATTGCTTAGGGAATGTCAGTCCAATTCTTCTTTTTAAGAGGGTTCCCTGTCTGTGCATCTCTGTGCCCGAAGAATATTAACCTGGTGTTACTGTATTACTGCTGTTCCAAGTGGCAAGCACATGGTTCTCTTAGAGACAGTGCCCTTGTTTAAACCCAAGTAGACTTGAATTGGAAAGGCCACTGGTCTGGACCAGGACTCTGGTTGTGGACGGTGATGGCGGCATGCACGGTTTCTATGTACGTGTCTGTGTGTAGTCAGAAGAGAATTTCAGTGGTGGCCTAATAACTGCAAGGAGCGACGGAGGTGTTGGAGAAAGGTAAACGAGTGGCTGCAGAACGGTTGGTAAATGTGGCCACTTCATGGGAATATTGGCCACTGATGACTGAGGCCTCCCTCCTGGTTTGGTCCTGGAGCCCCCCGGCCACTTGTTGAACATCTTTCCTGTTTTTTACTGTTACACAAGACCCTGTGTCTCCTGTATTCTGCAGCTGCGTCCCGTTCTTCAGTCTTCTCTCTGTAGCATGGTGTGTACGACGTCCTGGATACAATGTTACTGCTCCATCACAGACTGAACCCCAGAACAATTGTCATGGAATTTGGTACCAGAGTTCTCTCTGTGTATGGAGCCCCCATATTTTGTGATTACTCTTATCATTCTCACTGTGTAAGGTGAAATCCAGGAAAAAAAAAAAACACACAAAACAATATATATATATATAATTAATTTTTTTATTGAAATAGCAATAAGCAACATTGTAATGAAAATATTACTGGTCCTTTAAGAAATTAAACTATGGTCACAGTCACTCTCAGATTGGCCCCGGTGGAGACCACAAAACGAGCTGCGGTCATTGGGGACCACCTGAGAGTCATTGGGACCCAAAGATCCATAAAAAGGCAAAGAAACCCCCCCAAAAGAATTCTGATTCAGGGGGGAAAAAAATTCCTTCCTGACCCCATTTCTGGCGATCGGATATTTCCCTGGATCTCGTGTATCCTGCTGCATATTGCTGTATATAACATAGGCTTACGTCATGTGAACAATGGCCAAATAGCTGTTGGCTGAGAACTCGTCCTGTATGATAAAATCTGCGATGGAGGTTCCTAATACGGCTTCCAACGAAGATGTGACATCATCCAAATGTGTATAAGAACTAGCGAGTGATAAAGAGACAATGGCTGGTAGGTAATAAGTCATTACCTGTCTGCCAATATCTTCTTCTGGAAGACTTCAAGATATCATGTATTACATATTACATATTATTCTGAAAGAGCACCATGTAATACCACATGTGTCCTGGAGAGGCCACTACGTCCAGCAAAACACAGCTGATTGCTGAGGGGGTTCACTGCCGGACCCCCGACTATCAACTGATCGCCTGCAAGTCCTCATTTGGGGACAGGAGCTGTTCACACTTGGCATATTTTGTGATTCATGAGGGGAGGACAGTAGCCGGATATAGACTTTTTCTATAAAGTCAGATTAAAGGGGTTTTCAGGAATGTTTTTATGTAATATATAGGAGGTTCCCAGTGGTAGAGAAAACACACAGAGCTTTACTTTCTCCTGCTGCTCCAGCTCTGGATCTTCAGCGCTTCCTGTGCTCTATTGTGACAGGCTGCAGGGGTGATGGCTCAACTTCAGCACACATCATTGCTGCAGCCAATCACTGAGCTTAGAAGCTCTGTCAGCGTGGCCACTGAGCCAAGTGATTGGCTGCAGAGCTGCAGTCATGATGTCACCCTTGAAGCCAGTGACTAAAGATCAGCGGCAGCGGTGAAGTGCTGGAGCAGGAGGTAGTAAAGCTTCATCTGTTCTACTTAAGTGACGATTTATAGGATTTATATTTAAGTGATGAAAAAAAATTCTGAAATTTATAAAAAAAATAAAAATAATTTGCTTGTGTCGCCACTTTCCGAGATCTGAAAGCCGTGGCGTTTTCATGTTTCGGGAATGGGGCTGCGTGAGGGCTAGTTTTTTGCACCACAAACTGATGGTTATATTGATATCATTTTGGGGTATATACAATGTTTTGATTGCCTCTTATTATATATTTTTTTCTTGTTGCAACGACTGAAAATCTGTAATTCTGGCATTTTATTTAATGTTCTAGTTACGCCGTTTACTAAATGGATTAATTTATTTTATATTTTCATGGATCTGACTTTTACAAACGCAGCGATACCAAATATGTGTATTTTTTAAATGTTTTATAATTCTTAATTTTTAATGGGGGAAAACTGGGATGATTTGAACTTTTATACTTTTTTCATTTTTTTTTTTACTTTTCACTGTATTTGTTCGTCTCTTTAGGGGGCTTGAACCTGCGATCATCTGATTGCTTGTGCTATATACAGCATTGCTATATATAGCAGAAATCACGGTCTCCTATGAGACAGGCTGGCTGTCACAGGAATCCAGTGATGACAGACACAGGGATCTTCAGTGATCAAGTCACGGGTGCGCCAATGAAGAGATGGAATGGTGCACCCCCTGCTGGGGCACATTAAATGCCGCTGTCACACACTGATAGCAAGATTTAATAGGCTAACTGTCGTGGGCAGAGCTCCGCTCAACCTGCGACTGTTAGAGGCATATGATTGCTGAATAACACAGCCATCATCTGCCGAGAAAGATGCAGACTCGGCGTGTGAGCCTGCAAGAAATGCGGGGAGCAGAATTATGACGGATATAGTCCTTCATAAGTTAAGATGCATTTCTTAGTTAAAGAGTGACCGTCATTAACTGTATTTTCTAGACTATATGACGCACTTTTTAACAACAAAAAATCTTGCTCAGTATTGTGTGCGTCCTATAGACCAGAAGCAGCGTCCTATCAAGTATGCTTATCATGTGTCTGGCACCTGCTGGAGCAGATTTCAGCTGATCATGGGGGTGCCAGGTGTCAGACCCTCCGATCTCATACTGATCAGCTATCTTACAGATAGGTCATCAATTCTTAAGTCCCAAATAACCCTTTAAGGGGACTGGGAATGAAATCACCACCAACGGAATAATAAATATGTCCTTGTATAAACTGTTGGTTCATTATAAGCTCATTGTCTACACAATGCAGAAATGAATGATTTATACAGGGGCATCTTTATAAACTCATTACACAGTGGTATTTCACAATGGTGGTGGTTTAGGGGCCTGAAATGAAATGATGGGTTACCTTTAATACATCCATGAACATTCACACTCACCTCAACACACACATACATACACACACAGACACAAATACACACTCACCTCTATACACATACAATAAACACACCTGCACACACCCCTTCAGTGCTGCAGTGCTCGGTAGACAAACACACAGACCAGGGACACACAAACCATCACACAGCCTCCCCGTTATTGATGGGGCCATAGAGACACACATCTTTATTGCTGGGGTCACAGACACACATCCCTTTGGTGCTGAGGTCACACAAACAGACACAGACACACACCTTCAGTGCTGGAGCCACACACACAGCCCTTCATTGCTGCATTTCAGGGAACAAGTACACGTGTGCCAAACACACGTGCACACACCCCTTCAGTGTTGCAGTGATGAGGAAACAAGCACACACCCCATTAGTGCAGGGACACGCAAACCATCACACAGCCTCCCCGTTATTGATGGGGCCATAGAGACACACATCTTTATTGCTGGGGTCACAGACACACATCCATTTGGTGCTGAGGTCACACAAACTGACACAGGCACACACCTTCAGTGCTGGGGCCACACACACAGCCCTTCAGTGCTGCATTTCAGGGGATATGTACACGTGTGCCAAACACGCGAGCACAAACCCCTTCAGTGCTGCAGTGTTGAGGACACAAACACACACCCCATTAGTGCAGGGACACGCAAACCATCACACAGCCTCCCCGATATTGATGGGGCCATAGAGACACACATCTTTACTGCTGGGGTCACAGACACACATCCCTTTGGTGCTGAGGTCACACAAACAGACACACACCTTCATTGCTGGGGCCACACACACAGCCCTTCAGTGCTGCATTTCAGGGGAAATGTACACGTGTGCCAAACACACGTGCACACACCCGTTCAGTGCTGCAGTGTTGAGGACACAAACACACACCCCATTAGTGCAGGGACACACAAACCATCACACATCCACCCCTTTATTGATGTGGTCACAGAGACACCCTTTCATTTCTGGGATCACAGACACACATCCCTTTGGTGCTGAGGTCACACAAACAGACACAGACACACACTTTCAGTGCTGGGGCCACACACACAGCCCTTCAGTGCTGCATTTCAGGGGACATTAACACGTGTGCCAAACACACGTGTACACACCCCTTCAGTGTTGCAGTGTTGAGGACACAAACACACACCCCATTAGTGCAGGGACACGCAAACCATCACACAGCCTCCCCGATATTGATGGGGCCATAGAGACACATCTTTACTGCTGGGGTCACAGACACACATCCCTTTGGTGCTGAGGTCACACAAACAGACACAGACACACACCTTCAGTGCTGGGGCCACACACACAGCCCTTCAGCGCTGCATTTCATGAGACATGTACACTTGTGCCAAACACACGTACACACACCCCTTCAGTGCTGCAGTGTTGAGGACACAAACACCCACCCCATTAGTGCAGGGACACGCAAACCATCACACAGCCTCCCAGTTATTGATGGGGCCATAGAGACACACCCCTTCATTGCTGGGGTCACAGACACACATCCCTTTGGTGCTGAGGTCACACAAACAGACACACACCTTCAGTGCTGGGGCCACACACACACCCCTTCAGTGCTGCATTTCAGGGGACATGTACACATGTGCCAAACACACGTGCACACACCCCTTCAGTGCTGCAGTGTTGAGGACACAAACACACACCCCATTAGTGCAGGGACACGCAAACCATCACACTTCCACCCCTTTATTGATGGGGTCACATAGACACCCCTTCATTTCTGGGGTCACAGACACACATCCCTTTGGTGCTGAGGTCACACAAACAGACACAGACACACGCCTTCAGTGCTGGAGCCACACACAGCCCTTCAGTGCTGCATTTCAGGGGACATGTACATGTGTGCCAAACATACGTGCACACACCCCTTCAGTGTTGCAGTGATGAGGAATCAAGCACACACCCCATTAGTGCAGGGACACGCAGACCATCAGCAGCCTCCCCGTTATTGATGGGGCCATAGAGACACACATCTTTATTGCTGGGGTCACAGACACACATCCCTTTGGTGCTGAGGTCACACAAACAGACACAGACACTCACCTTCAGTGCTGGAGCCACACACACAGCCCTTCAGTGCTGCATTTCAGGGGACATGTACACGTGTGCCAAACACGACAGCACAAACCCCTTCAGTGCTGCAGTGTTGAGGACACAAACACACACCCCATTAGTGCAGGGACACGCAAACCATCACACAGCCTCCCCGATATTGATGGGGCCATAGAGACACACATCTTTACTGCTGGGGTCACAGACACACATCCATTTGGTGCTGAGGTCACACAAACAGACACAGACACACACCTTCAGTGCTGGGGCCACACACACAGCCCTTCAGTGCTGCATTTCAGGGGACATGTACACGTGTGCCAAACACACGTTCACACACCCCTTCTGTGCTGCAGTGTTGAGGAAACAAGCACACACCCCATTAGTGCAGGGACACGCAAACCATCACACATCCACCCCTTTATTGATGGGTTCACAGAGACACCCCTTCCTTTCTGGGATCACAGACACACATCCCTTTGGTGCTGAGGTCACACAAACATACACTTTCAGTGCTGGGGCCACACACACAGTCCTTCAGTGTTGCATTTCTGGAGACATGTACATGTGTGCCAAACACACGTGCACACACCCCTTCAGTGCTGCAGTGTTGACACAAACACACACCCCATTAGTGCAGGGACACACAAACTATCACACAGCCACCCCTTTATTGATGGGGCCATAGAGACACAGCCCTTCATTGCTGGGGTCACAGACACACATCCCTTTGGTGCTGAGGTCACACAAACTGACACAGACAGACACCTTCAGTGCTGGAGCCACACACACAGCCCTTCAGTGCTGCATTTCAGGGGACATGTACACGTGTGCCAAATACACGTGCACACACCCCTTCAGTATTGCAGTGATGAGGAAACAAGCACACACCCCATTAGTGCAGGGACACGCAAACCATCACACAGCCTCCCAGTTATTGATGGGGCCATAGAGACACACCCCTTCATTGCTGGGGTCACAGACACACATCCCTTTGGTGCTGAGGTCACACAAACAGACACACACCTTCAGTGCTGGGGCCACACACACACCCCTTCAGTGCTGCATTTCAGGGGACATGTACACATGTGCCAAACACACGTGCACACACCCCTTCAGTGCTGCAGTGTTGAGGACACAAACACACACCCCATTAGTGCAGGGACACGCAAACCATCACACTTCCACCCCTTTATTGATGGGGTCACATAGACACCCCTTCATTTCTGGGGTCACAGACACACATCCCTTTGGTGCTGAGGTCACACAAACAGACACAGACACACGCCTTCAGTGCTGGAGCCACACACAGCCCTTC
This sequence comes from Phyllobates terribilis, assembly GCF_046119375.1. Lineage (NCBI taxonomy): Eukaryota > Metazoa > Chordata > Amphibia > Anura > Dendrobatidae > Phyllobates > Phyllobates terribilis. The sequence continues at coordinate 1,255,539 of NW_027363249.1, forward strand.
AGTGCTGCATTTCAGGGGACATGTACATGTGTGCCAAACATACGTGCACACACCCCTTCAGTGTTGCAGTGATGAGGAATCAAGCACACACCCCATTAGTGCAGGGACACGCAGACCATCAGCAGCCTCCCCGTTATTGATGGGGCCATAGAGACACACATCTTTACTGCTGGGGTCACAGACACACATCCCTTTGGTGCTGAGGTCACACAAACAGACACAGACACACCTTCAGTGCTGGGGCCACACACACAGCCCTTCAGCGCTGCATTTCATGAGACATGTACACTTGTGCCAAACACACGTACACACACCCCTTCAGTGCTGCAGTGTTGAGGACACAAACACCCACCCCATTAGTGCAGGGACACACAAACCATCACACAACCACCCCTTTATTGATGGGGCCATAAAGACACACCCCTTCATTGCTGGGGTCACAGACACACTTCCCTTTGGTGCTAAGGTCACACAAACAGACACTCACCTTCAGTGCTGGGGCCACACACACACCCCTTCAGTGCTGCATTTCAGGGGACATGTACACATGTGCCAAACACACGTGCACACACCCCTTCAGTGCTGCAGTGTTGAGGACACAAGCACACACCCCATTAGTGCAGGGACACGCAAACCATCACACATCCACCCCTTTATTGATGGGTTCACAGAGACACCCCTTCCTTTCTGGGATCACAGACACACATCCCTTTGGTGCTGAGGTCACACAAACAGACACAGACACACACCTTCAGTGCTGGAGCCACACACACAGCCCTTCAGTGCTGCATTTCAGGGGACATCTACACGTGTGCCAAATACACGTGCACACACCCCTTCAGTATTGCAGTGATGAGGAAACAAGCACACACCCCATTAGTGCAGGGACACGCAAACCATCACACAGCCTCCCCGTTATTGATGGGGCCATAGAGACACACATCTTTATTGCCGGGGTCACAGACACACATCCCTTTGGTGCTGAGGTCACACAAACAGACACAGACACACACCTTCAGTGCTGGGGCCACACACACAGTCCTTCAGTGTTGCATTTCTGGAGACATGTACATGTGTGCCAAACACACGTGCACACACCCCTTCAGTGCTGCAGTGTTGACACAAACACACACCCCATTAGTGCAGGGACACACAAACTATCACACAGCCACCCCTTTATTGATGGGGCCATAGAGACACAGCCCTTCATTGCTGGGGTCACAGACACACATCCCTTTGGTGCGGAGGTCACACAAACTGACACAGACACACACCTTCAGTGCTGGAGCCACACACACAGCCCTTCAGTGCTGCATTTCAGGGGACATGTACACGTGTGCCAAATACACGTGCACACACCCCTTCAGTATTGCAGTGATGAGGAAACAAGCACACACCCCATTAGTGCAGGGACACGCAAACCATCACACAGCCTCCCCGTTATTGATGGGGCCATAGAGACACACATCTTTATTGCCGGGGTCACAGACACACATCCCTTTGGTGCTGAGGTCACACAAACAGACACAGACACACACGTTCAGTGCTGGGGCCACACACACAGCCCTTCAGTGCTGCATTTCAGGGGACATGAACACTTGTGCCAAACACACGTGCACACACCCCTTCAGTGCTGCAGTGTTGAGGACACAAACACACACCCCATTAGTGCAGGGACACGCAAACCATCACACAACCACCCCTTTATTGATGGGGCCATAGAGGCGCAGCCCTTCATTGCTGGGGTCACAGACACACATCTCTTTGGTGCTGAGGTCACACAAACAGACACAGACACTCACCTTCAGTGCTGGAGCCATACACACAGCCCTTCAGTGCTGCATTTCAGGGGACATGTACACGTGTGCCAAACACGAGAGCACAAACCCCTTCAGTGCTGCAGTGTTGAGGACACAAACACACACCCCATTAGTGCAGGGACACGCAAACCATCACACAGCCTCCCCGATATTGATGGGGCCATAGAGACACACATCTTTACTGCTGGGGTCACAGACACACATCCCTTTGGTGCTGAGGTCACACAAACAGACACAGATACACACCTTCAGTGCTGAGGCCACACACACAGACCTTCAGTGCTGCATTTCAGGGGACATTAACACGTGTGCCAAACACACGTGTACACACCCCTTCAGTGTTGCAGTGTTGAGGACACAAACACACACCCCATTAGTGCAGGGACACGCAAACCATCACACAGCCTCCCCGATATTGATGGGGCCATAGAGACACACATCTTTACTGCTGGGGTCACAGACACACATCCCTTTGGTGCTGAGGTCACACAAACAGACACAGACACACACCTTCAGTGCTGGGGCCACACACACAGCCCTTCAGCGCTGCATTTCATGAGACATGTACACTTGTGCCAAACACACGTACACACACCCCTTCAGTGCTGCAGTGTTGAGGACACAAACACCCACCCCATTAGTGCAGGGACACACAAACCATCACACAACCACCCCTTTATTGATGGGGCCATAGAGACACACCCCTTCATTGCTGGGGTCACAGACACACATCCCTTTGGTGCTGAGGTCACACAAACAGACACACACCTTCAGTGCTGGGGCCACACACACACCCCTTCAGTGCTGCATTTCAGGGGACATGTACACATGTGCCAAACACACGTGCACACACCCCTTCAGTGCTGCAGTGTTGAGGACACAAACACACACCCCATTAGTGCAGGGACACGCAAACCATCACACTTCCACCCCTTTATTGATGTGGACATAGAGACACACCCCTTCATTGCTGGGGTCACAGACACACATCCCTTTGGTGCTGAGGTCACACAAACAGACACACACCTTCAGTGCTGGGGCCACACACACACCCCTTCAGTGCTGCATTTCATGGGACATGTACATGTGTGCCAAACATACGTGCACACACCCCTTCAGTGTTGCAATGATGAGGAAACAAGCACACACCCCATTAGTGCAGGGACACGCAGACCATCAGCAGCCTCCCCGTTATTGATGGGGCCATAGAGACACACATCTTTATTGCTGGGGTCACAGACACACATCCCTTTGGTGCTGAGGTCACACAAACAGACACAAACACACACCTTCAGTGCTGGGGTCACAGACACACATCCCTTTGGTGCTGAGGTCACACAAACAGACACACACCTTCAGTGCTGGAGCCACACACACAGCCCTTCAGTGCTGCATTTCAGGGGACATGTACACGTGTGCCAAACACGACAGCACAAACCCCTTCAGTGCTGCAGTGTTGAGGACACAAACACACACCCCATTAGTGCAGGGACACGCAAACCATCACACAGCCTCCCCGATATTGATGGGGCCATAGAGACACACATCTTTACTGCTGGGGTCACAGACACACATCCATTTGGTGCTGAGGTCACACAAACAGACACAGACACACACCTTCAGTGCTGGGGCCACACACACAGCCCTTCAGTGCTGCATTTCAGGGGAAATGTACACGTGTGCCAAACACACGTGCACACACCCTTTCAGTGCTGCAGTGTTGAGGACACATACACACACCCCATTAGTGCAGGGACACACAAACCATCACACATCCACCCCTTTATTGATGTGGTCACAGAGACACCCTTTCATTTCTGGGGTCACAGACACACATCCCTTTGGTGCTGAGGTCACACAAACAGACACAGACACACACTTTCAGTGCTGGGGCCACACACACAGCCCTTCAGTGCTGCATTTCTGGAGACATGTACATGTGTGCCAAACACACGTGCACACACCCCTTCAGTGCTGCAGTGTTGAGGACACATACACACACCCCATTAGTGCAGGGACACACAAACCATCACACAGCCACCCCTTTATTGATGGGGCCATAGAGACACAGCCCTTCATTGCTGGGGTCACAGACACACCTCCCTTTGGTGCTGAGGTCACACAAACAGACACAGACACACACCTTCAGTGCTGAGGCCACACACACAGACCTTCAGTGCTGCATTCCAGGGGACATGTACACGTGTACCAAACACACGTGTACACACCCCTTCAGTGTTGCAGGGACACGCAAACCATCACACAGCCTCCTCGATATTGATGGGGCCATAGAGACACACATCTTTACTGCTGGGGTCACAGACACACATCCCTTTGGTGCTGAGGTCACACAAACAGACACAGACACACACCTTCAGTGCTGGGGCCACACACACAGCCCTTCAGCGCTGCATTTCATGAGACATGTACACTTGTGCCAAACACACGTACACACACCCCTTCAGTGCTGCAGTGTTGAGGACACAAACACCCACCCCATTAGTGCAGGGACACACAAACCATCACACAACCACCCCTTTATTGATGGGGCCATAAAGACACACCCCTTCATTGCTGGGGTCACAGACACACATCCCTTTGGTGCTAAGGTCACACAAACAGACACACACCTTCAGTGCTGGGGCCACACACACACCCCTTCAGTGCTGCATTTCAGGGGACATGTACACATGTGCCAAACACACGTACACACACCCCTTCAGTGCTGCAGTGTTAAGGACACAAACACACACCCCATTAGTGCAGGGACAAGCAAACCATCACACATCCACCCCTTTATTGATGGGGTCACATAGACACCCCTTCATTTCTGGGGTCACAGACACACATCCCTTTGGTGCTGAGGTCACACAAACAGACACAGACATACACTTTCAGTGCTGGGGCCACACACACAGTCCTTCAGTGTTGCATTTCTGGAGACATGTACATGTGTGCCAAACACACGTGCACACACCCCTTCAGTGCTGCAGTGTTGACACAAACACACACCCCATTAGTGCAGGGACACACAAGCTATCACACAGCCACCCCTTTATTGATGGGGCCATAGAGACACAGCCCTTCATTGCTGGGGTCACAGACACACATCCCTTTGGTGCTGAGGTCACACAAACAGACACAGACACACGCCTTCAGTGCTGGAGCCACACACACAGCCCTTCAGTGCTGCATTTCAGGGGACATGTACAAGTGTGCCAAACACACGTGCACACACCCCTTCGGTGTTGCAGTGATGAGGAAACAAGCACACACCCCATTAGTGCAGGGACACGCAGACAATCAGACAGCCTCCCCGTTATTGATGGGGCCATAGAGACACACATCTTTATTGCTGGGGTCACAGACACACATCCCTTTGGTGCTGAGGTCACAGAAACAGACACAAACACACACCTTCAGTGCTGAGGCCTCACACACAGCCCTTCAGCGCTGCATTTCATGAGACATGTACACTTGTGCCAAACACACGTGCACACACCCCTTCAGTGCTGCAGTGTTGAGGACACAAACACCCACCCCATAAGTGCAGGGACACACAAACCATCACACAACCACCCCTTTTATTGATGGGGCCATAGAGACACACCCCTTCATTGCTGGGGTCACAGACACACATCCCTTTGGTGCTGAGGTCACACAAACAGACACAGACATACACTTTCAGTGCTGGGGCCACACACACAGTCCTTCAGTGTTGCATTTCTGGAGACATGTACATGTGTGCCAAACACACGTGCACACACCCCTTCAGTGCTGCAGTGTTGACACAAACACACACCCCATTAGTGCAGGGACACACAAACTATCACACAGCCACCCCTTTATTGATGGGGCCATAGAGACACAGCCCTTCATTGCTGGGGTCACAGACACACATCCCTTTGGTGCTGAGGTCACACAAACTGACACAGACACACACCTTCAGTGCTGCATTTCAGGGGACATGTACACGTGTGCCAAATACACGTGCACACACCCCTTCAGTATTGCAGTGATGAGGAAACAAGCACACACCCCGTTAGTGCAGGGACACGCAAACCATCACACAGCCTCCCCGTTATTGATGGGGCCATAGAGACACACATCTTTATTGCCGGGGTCACAGACACACATCCCTTTGGTGCTGAGGTCACACAGACACAGAGACACACCTTCAGTGCTGGAGCCACACACACAGCCCTTCAGTGCTGCATTTCAGGGGACATGTACACGTGTGCCAAACACACGTACACACACCCCTTCAGTGTTGCAGTGATGAGGAAACAAGCACACACCCCATTAGTGCAGGGACACGCAGACCATCAGACAGCCTCCCCGTTATTGATGGGGCCATAGAGACACACATCTTTATTGCTGGGGTCACAGACACACATCCCTTTGGTGCTGAGGTCACACAAACAGACACAGACACACACCTTCAGTGCTGGGGCCACACACACAGCCCTTCAGTGCTGCATTTCAGGGGACATGTAGACGTGTGCCAAACACACGTGCACACACCCCTTCAGTGCTGCAGTGTTGAGGACACAAACACACACCCCATTAGTGCAGGGACACACAAACCATCACACAACCATACCTTTTATTGATGGGGCCATAGAGACACACCCCTTCATTGCTGGGGTCACAGACACACATCCCTTTGGTGCTGAGGTCACACAAACAGACACAGACACACACCTTCAGTGCTGGAGCCACACACACAGCCCTTCAGTGCTGCATTTCAGGGGACATGTACACGTGTGCCAAACACACGTGCACACACCCCTTCAGTGTTGCAGTGATGAGGAAACAAGCATACACCCCATTAGTGCAGGGACACGCAAACCATCACACAGCCTCCCCGTTATTGATGGGGCCATAGAGACACACATCTTTATTGCCGGGGTCACAGACACACATCCCTTTGGTGCTGAGGTCACACAAACAGACACAGACACACACTTTCAGTGCTGGGGCCACACACACAGCCCTTCAGTGTTGCATTTCTGGAGACATGTACATGTGTGCCAAACACACATGCACACACCCCTTCAGTGCTGCAGTGTTGAGGACTCAAACACACACCCCATTAGTGCAGAGACACACAAACCATCACACAGCCACCCCTTTATTGATGGGGCCATAGAGACACAGCCCTTCATTGCTGGAGTCACAGACACACATCCCTTTGGTTCTGAGGTCACACAAACAGACACACACCTTCAGTGCTGGAACCACACCCACAGCCCTTCAGTGCTGCATTTCAGGGGAGATGTAAACGTGTGCCAAACACACGTGCACACACCCTTTCAGTGTTGCAGTGATGAGGAAACAAGCACACACCCCATTAGTGCAGGGACACGCAAACCATCACACAGCTTCCCCGTTATTGATGGGGCCATAGAGACACACATCTTTATTGCTGGGGTCACAGACCCACATCCCTTTTGTGCTGAGGTCACACAAACAGACACAGACACACACCTTCAGTGCTGGAGCCACACACACAGCCCTTCAGTGCTGCATTTCAGAGGATATGTACACGAGTGCAAAACACACGTGCACACACCCCTTCAGTGCTGCAGTGTTGAGGACACAAACACACACCCCATTAGTGCAGGGACACACAAACCATCACACAGCCACCCCATTATTGATGGGGTCACAGAGACACCCCTTCATTTCTGGGATCACAGACAGACATCCCTTTGGTGCTGAGGTCACACAAACAGACACAGACACACACTTTCAGTGCTGGGGCCACACACACAGCCCTTCAGTGCTGCATTTCTGGAGACATGTACATGTGTGCCAAACACACGTGCACACACCCCTTCAGTGTTGCAGTGTTGAGGATACAAACACACACCCCATTAGTGCAGGGACACACAAACCATCACACAGCCACCCCTTTATTGGTGGGGTCACAGGCACACATCCCTTTATTGGTGGGGTCACAGACACACATCCCTTTATTGGTGGGGTCACAGACACACATCCCTTTATTGGTGGGGTCACAGACACACATCCCTTTATTGGTGGGGTCACAGACACACATCCCTTTAGATCTGGGGTCACACAAACCTTCAATGCTGTGCCTACACACACACTCACATGCACGCACACCTATCTTCTTGCTGAATCCCAAAAAGTCTTCTCAGTTGATAATTGCCGGACGTATGATAGTTACTCCACAGATCTCAGAACAGCCTTGAGGAAGGTCAGGAAGAAAGAAAACAATGCAGCTAATAATCATCTGGAAATATCATGGGGATGAGGACACAGTCCATACAGCACACACTGCAGATCTCTTCCTGATCCTACTCTGCTGTTTGTGCTGTGACACAATGCTGTGCAGCCAGTCCTCCTCCCTTTCCGATGTGACCCGATCCCCAGCGTTCAGTGATGAGCTACTTACCTGGACTGGTCCTCTTCAAGCTGTGACACAAGATGGCTCAGGAATAGAACTTTGTCCATTCTGTAGCAGTTATGATGTCATGTGAGGTCTATGATGTCATGTTCTCGGTGCTGTCATGTGCTTTGTGATGCCATCATAACGGACACTGCTGTTTTATGTATCAAGTTTACACTTCAGGAAATAAATTACTAAACAAAAAAGTCACAGACTGCAAATATCCCACAGCCCCATGTTATAATTCATGACAGCTATTTAAATGAACCTTTATTTTAATCCATATAACCTACTGCTATATGAAAAAAACCTCGAGACCTGAACTGGAATTTAAATTGTCGTGCATGCAGCATGTAAGAGCATGTAAGAGCATGTTCACACATGGCCACTAACCAGAAAAAAACTAAGACAGAAATACAATACTCAAACACCCTGCAGTAAATAAATAAATCGCAATAGTGCATGAAAATAATAAAGCGTACTTAGTTAACATAATTTTGATCGAAATAATGCGAAAGCCATCCCGCCTCGTAACGGTGACCCTTATGGGACAGTCCTAACTCTAATATTTAAAACTTTACCGTTGTTTGTGTATTGTGTTTCTGTCTTTGTCTTCTACTGCTATGTGAGTTACAGGAAAACACTGGACTAAAATCACTGACTGCGGTGGATTCCCCAATAAAATGTACATTTTATTTCCTTAAATAACATTTTCCTATACACACCTTACCTAATAATCGTGACATTTTGTGGAGCATGCCAAATATTACACTCCATTTAAAGTCTGCCAGCTGTGTTTTGTTGAACCTATTCACACTTGGTCGCAGACCAATACCACACTACAAGACCAGTGCCTAAAACCGTGATTTATACAGCTGACATGTGCCCCCAACAGCCGCGGGTGGAATCGCGATCCACTTGCGGCTGTTAACATGTTAAATGCTGCTGTCTGTAGCGTCGGCGTCCCTGCCTCCTGCTAGGCAGGGACGCCGTTCCCCTCACCTCTCCGCTCCGTGCCCGGCAGCTTCCTCCCGCTCTGCTGGCAGCGCGCGCTGCTTCCTGGCCTCTGTGCTTAGGGCACGCGCGCGCGCGCTCTCCCTCTCTTAAAGGGGCCGCGCGCACCGTCCTAAGGAGTCCCCGGCCAATGGCCGGAGGACCTCACCATATATAAGGCACCTCCTCCAAAATGGAGGTGCCCGAGCAATGTTGTTGCAAAGCCTTTCAGCTCTGCTTCAGCCCTCAGGTCCCGTTACCAGATACCTGCCAGATCTCTGCTTGACACCTACCTGATTCCTGTCTATCTGCTTGCATTCCTGCGGTCCGACAGTCTGCCTTCCAACACCTGTCAGTCTATCTATGGATCTGCCTGCCCGCTCACCTGGGAGCGCTCACCTGCTACCTGCTTGCTAGCCTACCTGGAGGCTCTGCCGTCACTTGCCGTGACCACCTGCCTGTCCAGAGACTCCTGCCCGCTCACCTGGGAACGCTCACCTGCTACCTGCCTGCTAGCCTACCTGGAGGCTCTGCCGTCACTTGCCGTGACCACCTGCCTGTCCAGAGACTCTTGCTCGCTCACCTGGGAGCGCTCACCTGCTAGCCTATCTGGAGGCTCTACCGTCACTTGCCGTGACCACCTGCCTGTCCATAGACTCCTGCCCGCTCACCTGGGAGCGCTCACCTGCTACCTGCCTGCTAGCCTATCTAGAGACTCTTATCCTGCTATCACTTGCCGTGACCACCTGCCTGTCTAGAGACTCTTACCCTGCTGTCACTTGCCGTGACCATCCGCCTGTCAAGAGACTGTCCCCGTCACTTGCCGTGACCTCCTGCCCTTCTACCCAGAGACTGTCCCTGTCACTTGCCGTGACTACCTGCCCACCTTCCCTGGGAGCCACCCGCTTCTTTACAAGGACTGCCCCTTTGTATAGTTGCTCTGAGGTTCCACCTCCGAGACCCGTTACACTGTCAATCTCTGACAGCGGCATTTATCAGCGCCGCGCCGGAAGCGCGTCACTCACCCCGCCCATCTGTGACCCCGTCACGTAATCGCGGGTCACTGATGGGTGGGCATGACAACCCTGGGTCTGCAGCAGACCCCAGTGATTGTCATGTACTGACTCTATGAGCGCCACCTAGTGGTCGGCGCTCATAGCACAGGAGCATTTCTGCTACATAGAGCTGATCTGCTCATCCCCTGTATGTAGCAGAGGTGATTGGACAGTTGCTGCTTCTAGCCTCCTAATGAGACTATAGAAGCAAGCAAAAAGTGTAAAAAAAAAAATGTTTTTAAAAATCTAAAAAAAATTAAAAATATATAAAAGTTTAAATCACCCCCCTTTCGCCCCATTCAGAATAAAATTCTAAAAATACCACCCACATACACATATTTGGTATTGCCGTGCTCAGAATCGCCCGATCTATCAATATAAAAAAATAATTAATCCGATCGGTAAACGGCGTATCGAGAAAAAAATTCTAAACGCCAGAATTACGTTTTTTGGTCGCCGCAACATTGCAATAAAATGCAATAACGGGTGATCAAAACATCGGATCTACCCCAAAATGGTATCAATAAAAACTTCAGCTCGGCGTGCAAAAAATAAACCCGGCCCCAGATCCCGAAAAATGGAGACGCTACGGGTCTTGTAAAATGGTTCCATTTTATTTTTTAATTATGGCACTTTGCAAAGCACTTCATTAGTTTCTTTGGCGTCATATCCGTAAAATGATCATATTAAAGTGGCCTCCAGACCCTGCTTTTCCCCAGTGCAGGAGCGTTGCTGGGGTCCTAAGAGATCAGGGACCCCAGCCCCAAAGTGCATGTTTCCCCATATAACCTCCCTGCCACTTAAAAGAGGATTTATACATATATAATTACAGTATACCACTGTTACTAATCTAAAATACACTATACAAAGACCAATATTCCCAAAATTACTACTATACAAGGCCAAAATGATCCTACACAATGTCCTCTACCATCACCACCACACAGTGAGTCCATATATGAAAGAAAACCCCGCAGGGTAAAAGACCATCAAAGGAGTCCAGGGAGTATAAAATCTATCATATCTATTCAACTATAGAAGAATAGGATGATGGGGGAAGGGACACAACACATATGTGATTGTTAGACATGTAAGCAAAAAAAAGCAAGGCACGCAAGGAAGGGGCCATTCCAGTTATAATGGCTGTCTATAGTATCATCATGGGTGTACTAAAATATCCCAAAATAGACAGCGCATATATTCCACTGGGGGCAACAGTCATCATATGCAGGTGCATCTCACTAAATTACAATATCATCAAAAAGTTAATTTATTTGAGTTCTTCAATACAAAAAGTGAAACTCCTATATTATATAGAGTCATTACAGACAGAGTGATCTATTTCAAGTGTTTATTTCTGTTAACGATTATGGCTTACAGTCAATGAAAACACTAAAGTCAATATCTCAGTAAATTAGAATAATTAACAAAAAGCACCTGCAACGGCTTCCTAAGTGTTTAAAAATGTCCCATAGTCTATTTCAGTAGGCTCCACAATCATGGGGAAGACTGCTGACTTTACAAATGCCAAGAAGGCAGTCATTGACACCATCCACAAGGTTCTAGAGTTCCAATTTTCCTTTGGAAATCAAGGTCCCAGAGTCTGGAGGAAGAGTGGAGAGGCCACAGTCCAAGCTGCTTGAGGTCTAGTGTGAAGTTTCCACAATCAGTGATGGTTTGGGGAGCCATGTCATCTGCTGGTGGAGGTCCACTGTGTTTTATCAAGACCAAAGTCAGCGCAGCCGTCTACCAGGACATTTTACAGCACTTCATGCTTCCCTCTGCCGACAAGCTTTTTGGAGATGGAAATTTCATTCTCCAGCAGGACTTGGCCCCTGTCCACACTGCTAAAAGTACCAATACCTGGTTTTAAGACAACAGCATCACTCTGCTTTTTGGCCAGCAAATTCACCTGAACTTAACCCCATAGAGAAGCTATGGGGTATTGTCAAGAGGAAGATGAGAGACACCAGACCCAACAATGCAGAGGAGCTGAAGTCTGCTATCAAAGCCACCTGGGCTTCCATAACCCCTCAGCAGTGCCACAGGCTGATCGCCTCCATGCCACGCCGCATTGATGCAGTAATTGATGCAAAAGAAGCCCTGACCAAGTATTGAGTGCATTTACTGAACATACATTTCAGTAGGCCAACATTTCGGATTTTAAAAACATTTTTCAAGCTGATGTTATGAAGTATTTTAATTTACTGAGATAATGACTTTTGTGATTTCATTGACTGTAAGCCATAATCAGTGGTGTACCGCCAATGGTGGCAGGCCACACCACTGCTATGGTGCCCGTGAGCCTCGGGGGAGCGAGGAGGATAGGTGAGTATTGGGGGGGTGGGAGGTTGCGGCGGCGGAGGAGCGGGCTCACGCAGTAGCGGCTGCTGTAGCTACCACGTGTGCCTGCTGCTAAAGGGACATGAATATTCCCTCTTCTCCACTTCCATGGGCGTGGAGAAGAGGGAATATTCATTCTCTTTAGTAGCGGGAACGGAGGAGCGCTGAGCCGTGGCTCCTGCTTACAGTGCCCGCTACTAAAGAGAATGTATATTCACGCTTGTCAACGCTCATAGTCCCGGCGTGGAGAGGAGTGAATATGCCGGCAGCAGCAGCAGCTCACCTAGGCAACTGAGAGCGCGCGCTGCTCAGATACCAACATGATAGAGACAGACAGAACACAGCAGCTCTGGAGCAGAGGTGAGGAAGGAAGGTGAGTATAAGTGTTTATTTTTTGTGTGTGCAGTGATGGGGCCACACATACCAGGATTGGGGGGTGAGGAGGCCATACATACCAGGATTGGGGGATGAGGGGGCCACACATACCAGGATTGGTGGATGAGGGGGCTATGCATACCAGGATTGGGGGGGATGAGGAGGCCACACATACCATTCCTGATCCCATTTCTGGCGATCGGATATTTCCCTGGATCTCGTGTATCCTGCTGCATATTGCTGTATATAACATAGGCTTACGTCATGTGAACAATGGCCAAATAGCTGTTGGCTGAGAACTCGTCCTGTATGATAAAATCTGCAATGGAGGTTCCTAATACGGCTTCCAACGAAGATGTGAAATCATCTAAATGTATATAAGAACTAGCGAGTGATAAAGGAGACAATGGCTGGTAGGTGATAAGTCATTACCTGTCTGCCAATATCTTCTTCTGGAAGACTTCAAGATATCATGTATTACATATTACATATTATTCTGAAAGAGCACCATGTAATACCACATGTGTCCTGGAGAGGCCACTACGTCCAGCAAAACACTGCTGATTGCTGAGGGTGTTCACTCTAGACCCCCGACTATCAACTGATCGCCTGCAAGTCCTCATTTGGGGACAGGAGCTGTTCACACTTGGCATATTTTGTGATTCATGAGGGGGGGACAGTAGCCGGATATAGACTTTTTCTATAAAGTCAGATTAAAGGGGTTTTCAGGAATGTTTTTATGTAATATATAGGAGGTTCCCAGTGGTAGAGAAAACACACAGAGCTTTACTTTCTCCTGCTGCTCCAGCTCTGGATCTTCAGCGCTGCCTGTGCTCTATTGTGACAGGCTGCAGGGGTGATGGCTCAACTTCAGCACACATCATTGCTGCAGCCAATCACTGAGCTTAGAAGCTCTGTCAGCGTGGCCCACTGGGCCAACTGATTGGCTGCAGAGCTGTAGTCATGATGTCACCCTTGAAGCCAGTGACTAAAGATCAGCGGCAGCGGTGAAGTGCTGGAGCTGGAGCAGGAGGTAGTAAAGCTTCATCTGTTCTACTTAAGTGACGATTTATAGGATTTATATTTAAGTGATGAAAAAAAATTCTGAAATTTGTAAAAAAAATAATAAAAATAATTTGCTTGTGTCGCCACTTTCCGAGATCTGAAAGCCGCGGCGTTTTCATGTTTCGGGAATGGGGCTGCGTGAGGGCTAGTTTTTTGCACCACAAACTGATGGTTATATTGATATCATTTTGGGGTATATACAATGTTTTGATTGCCTGTTATTGTATATTTTTTTCTTGTTGCAACGACTGAAAATCTGTAATTCTGGCATTTTATGTAATGTTCTAGTTACGCCGTTTACTAAATGGATTAATTTATTTTATATTTTGATGGATCTGACTTTTACAAACGCAGCGATACCAAATATGTGTATTTTTTAAAATGTTTTATAATTCTTAATTTTTAATGGGGGGAAAACTGGAATGATTTGAACTTTTATACTTTTTTGATTTTTTTTTTTTTACTTTTCACTGTATTTGTTCGTCTTTTTAGGGGGCTTGAACCTGCAATCATCTGATTGCTTGTGCTATATACAGCATTGCTATATATAGCAGAAATCACGGTCTCCTATGAACACTAGCAACAGGCTGGCTGTCACAGGAATACAGTGATGACAGACAGTGTGCAGTGATGGGGCCACTGTCACACTGTCACAGAATACTGGAGGTAGGGGGCCTAAGCTGACCCTAAGCTGGGGCCCTGACTAATCCCTCATCCTGGAGGTACTGTTAAAGGTACAGAGGTCCAGGCCGCCAGCGTAACCCCTACCTCCTGAGGATCCCTGCACCACAGTAATCTAGTCCTGAGAAGGACCCCGATCACAACAATTGGGAACCAGCAATAATATGCCCACACACAGTATTTAGACGAACGAGACAGTACAAGGGAAAAACCAAAACCACCTTGCATACAACTTCAACAAAACTACAACAGAGGGAACACCAACGGGAAAGGAGATAAATGATAAAGCGAGGAAAGGGAAATAACACTTTCAAATACACTTATCTCAGCAACTCCAAACACCACGATCCGCTCTGTAAGTCTGAATGAAAAGCTTTCACCGACACCTCACAAACAGACCTGCAGGAATATAAAGGAGTCTCACTAACGAAGCATTGATTGCAGCTGGGCGAGGCTGGACCTCAGCTAGCCCAGAGAGAGAGAGAATTAACTCCTTCACTGCCGAGAAAACACAAAGCACCAACAAGTCAGCTGCGAGAAGTCAGGCTGTGTACTCGTGACGATCTTCGTGGCAACACACCCGTGACAGTACCCCCCCTTCTACGAGGGGCCTCCGGACCCTCAGGGCCAGGTTTATTCGGGTGAGTCGTGTGGAAGGCCCGAACTAATCGGTCTGCGTTAATATCCGACGCAGGAACCCACATCCTCTCCTCAGGACCATACCCCTTCCAATGAACCAAGTACTGAAGGGACCGGCGATTAAAGCGTGAATCAATGACCCTCGATACCTGGAACTCCAAGTTACCATTGACAACCACAGGAGGGGGAGGTAAAGGTGACGGTACCACCGGCGCCACATACCTCTTAAGCAATGATCTGTGAAACACGTTGTGAATTTTAAACGTAGGGGGGAGGTCAAGACGGAATGCCACCGGATTAATAACAGAACTGATTCTGTACGGCCCGATGAACCTGGGACCCAGTTTCCAGGAGGGAACCTTAAGTTTAATATTCCTGGTAGACAACCATACCTGATCGTTCACACTTAGGTCCGGACCAGACACTCTCCTCCTATCAGCCATACGTTTGTATCGGTTCCCCATAGTATTCAGATTCTTCAGCACCCCTCTCCATACTGAAGCGAGAGATGAGGAAAATCGTTCCTCCTCCGGAACCCCCGAAGAGCCCCCCCTACTGAAAGTACAAAACTGGGGGTGAAAACCATATGCCCCAAAAAACGGGGACTTACCAGTGGACTCGCTTCGCCTATTATTGAGAGCAAACTCTGCCAGAGGTAGGAAAGAAGCCCAGTCCTCCTGGTTCTCTGACACAAAACACCGAAGATATGTCTCCAAGCTCTGGTTCATACGTTCCGTCTGACCATTGGTCTGAGGATGAAAAGCCGACGAGAATGACAAATGCATCCCCCGCCGTGCACAAAACGCCTTCCAGAACTTGGACACAAACTGAGACCCCCGATCAGACACCACCTCGGAGGGTACCCCGTGAAGCCTCACAATCTCCCCAATGAACACCTGCGCAAGAGTTTTAGCATTAGGGAGAGCCAGAAGAGCGATAAAATGTGCCATCTTGCTGAACCTGTCCACTACAACGAGTATGACCGTTTTACCCGAAGACGGAGGGAGGTCCGTAATAAAGTCCATAGACAGATGAGTCCAAGGACGCTCCGGGATCTTCAAAGGTAAGAGGGCCCCAGACGGACGGGTATGTGAGGTCTTAGAGCGCGCACAAACCCCACAGGACGCGACAAAAGTTACCACCTCTTTATGTAAGTTAGGCCACCAAAACCGACGCGAGAGGAGATCCACAGTTGCTTTACTCCCCGGGTGTCCTGCAAAAACTGAGTTATGGTGTGCCT
This sequence comes from Phyllobates terribilis, assembly GCF_046119375.1. NCBI lineage: Eukaryota > Metazoa > Chordata > Amphibia > Anura > Dendrobatidae > Phyllobates > Phyllobates terribilis. Next base: position 1,272,168 of record NW_027363249.1, read on the forward strand.
CGATCACCTTTTGTCGCAACTGATCTGGAACGAACAGTCTCCCCGGAGGTCCAACAGGGGCGTCCCCCTGAGCCTCCAATATCTCCTCCTCCAGCTCAGAGCATACTGCCGAAACCACCACCCCCTCCTGAAGAACAGGAATCGGGTCGTCCGTATTCCCGGCCCCAGGGAAACTACGAGATAAGGCATCCGCCTTTACATTTTTAGACCCAGGACGATATGTAACGACGAAATTAAACCTGGTAAAAAACAATGACCACCTAGCTTGTCTGGGATTCAGACGTTTAGCGGACTCCAGATATAGCAGGTTCTTGTGATCGGTGATGACGGTGACCGGATGAACTGCCCCCTCCAAAAAATGGCGCCACTCCTCAAAAGCTAACTTAATGGCCAGGAGTTCCCTATTGCCGACATCGTAATTCCTCTCAGCGGACGACAATTTTTTAGAGAAAAAGGCGCACGGATGCCACTTACCAGGGGACGAACCCTGTGACAATACTGCTCCCACCCCTACCTCGGAAGCGTCTACCTCTACAAAGAATGGCTGAGACGCATCAGGTTGAATGAGTATGGGTGCCGAGGCAAAACATTTTTTCAAGGAGGAGAATGCTTGACAAGCCTTGTCAGACCACCTAGAAAAATCCGTCCCCTTTTTAGTCATGTCTGTGAGAGGCTTAACCACGGACGAGAAATTACGAATGAACTTCCGGTAATAGTTAGCAAACCCCAGGAAACGTTGTAGTGCCTTAAGATTCTCCGGCCGATCCCACTCAAGAACTGCCCGCACTTTCCCAGGGTCCATACGAAAACCGGACGCAGAAACCAGGAAGCCTAAAAACTGGAGTTCCTGTACGGCGAACACACACTTTTCCCACTTGGCATACAGTTTATTATCCCGCAAGATCTGTAACACCTGTCTAACGTGCTCCTGATGAGACACCAGATCCGGCGAGTAAATTAAGATATCATCCAGATATATGACAACAAACTGTCCCACCAGGTGGCGAAAAATATCATTAACAAAGTGTTGAAACACCGCCGGGGCATTAGTCAGACCGAATGGCATGACAAGGTTCTCATAATGCCCCTCCGGAGTGTTAAAAGCCGTCTTCCACTCATCCCCCTCCTTCATCCTAATCAAATTGTACGCCCCCCTGAGATCCAACTTAGAGAACCATTTGGCGCCCACGATCTGATTAAAGAGATCGGGAATAAGTGGGAGCGGATACGGATCTCGGACCGTAATCCGATTAAGTTCACGGAAATCCAGGCAAGGGCGTAGGCCTCCATCTTTCTTCTTAACAAAGAAGAACCCCGCGGCCACCGGTGAAGATGAAGGTCTAATATGCCCCTTAGCCAGACTTTCAGAAATATAATCCTTCATGGCCTGCCTCTCAGGACCAGAAAGGTTATACAACCTAGCTTTAGGTAACTTGGCCTCAGGGAGCAGTTTTACAGAACAGTCATACTCGCGATGAGGAGGTAGTTCCTGACACCCATTCTCCGAGAATACATCCTCAAAGTCTGCCAGAAATGGAGGTAAGACCCAAGGAGTAACCGCACCGATGACCGTGTTCATGCAGTTTTTATTACAGAATTTACTCCATTGGCTTATCTCTCTGGTTTGCCAATTAATAACAGGGTTATGCTTAGCTAACCAAGGAAGGCCCAACACTATAGGAGTGGGAAGACCCTCCAACACGTAGCAAGACAACAGTTCTTTATGTATTGCCCCCACTTGAAGTTTTACGCCATGCACAGCTTGCAAAAAACTTCCCTGACCGAGAGGCCTGGCATCGATCGAGAATATGGGGATGGGTTTAGCCAACTCACTCAATCGCATACCTTGAACCCGGGCAAACCGAGCATCAACCAGATTAGCCCCGGCCCCACTATCCAGAAGAACAGATATCCTCTCAGTTCTCGTACCCACCACCACCTCCGCCGGTACGAGAAACTGAGACGAACCTAGGGACGAAATACCTACTCCCAGATTGCCGTCCACCACACAACCTGGGATCAACAGTTTTTTCGACGACTCTTTACTCAGCAAGGGGCGGGATGGACACCCCCCAATAAAATGTCCCTTTTTCCCGCAGAGGAAACACCTTCCTGTCTTATGGCGCACCACCGGTCCCCTTCCCCGAAATGATGTCCCTCCTAATTGCATAGGCTCCTCCGGACTGACCAGGGGAACCACCATATGAGGGGACCTTGTAAGAGGTGGAGACATTACAGGGGGTAGAGTTATCCCGCACCTCTCCCGAAGCCGTCTGTCAACGCGAATAGCAAGGGCCATAGCGGCTTCCAGTGACGCGGGAGAGTCATACTGTGCCAACACATCCTGTAATTTGTCGGATAAACCATGACAAAACTGGCTCCTAAGAGCCGGGTCATTCCACTGGGTGTCCGTGGCCCACCTACGGAACTCCGAACAGAATTCCTCCGCCGGACGATCTCCCTGCTGAATCCTACGTAACTTAGACTCAGCAAGGGAGATCCGATCTGGGTCATCATATACGAGTCCCAAAGCAGCGAAAAACCTATCCACTGACTGGAGAACTGGGGAGCTAGGGGGAAGAGAGAACGCCCAAGATTGTGGGTCCCCTTGTAGGAGCGAGATGACAATTCCCACCCTTTGTTCTTCACTGCCCGATGACCGAGGCCGCAGCCGAAAGTACAATTTGCATGCCTCCCGGAAAACAAAAAACTTGTCCCGCCCCCCAGTGAACCTGTCAGGGAGAGCTACTTTAGGTTCTGGTCCGGCTTGCTCCAGAGGATGCAAAACCTTGGACCTAACGTCCGCCAGCCCCATGGACAAACTCTGCAACTGCTGAGCTAGACCGGCTACTGGATCCATGGTAGCTGGAGAAAAACTAAGTTGGTCGGTGAAAATGTCACTCTGTCACAGAATACTGGAGGTAGGGGGCCTAAGCTGACCCTAAGCTGGGGCCCTGACTAATCCCTCATCCTGGAGGTACTGTTAAAGGTACAGAGGTCCAGGCCGCCAGCGTAACCCCTACCTCCTGAGGATCCCTGCACCACAGTAATCTAGTCCTGAGAAGGACCCCGATCACAACAATTGGGAACCAGCAATAATATGCCCACACACAGTATTTAGACGAACGAGACAGTACAAGGGAAAAACCAAAACCACCTTGCATACAACTTCAACAAAACTACAACAGAGGGAACACCAACGGGAAAGGAGATAAATGATAAAGCGAGGAAAGGGAAATAACACTTTCAAATACACTTATCTCAGCAACTCCAAACACCACGATCCGCTCTGTAAGTCTGAATGAAAAGCTTTCACCGACACCTCACAAACAGACCTGCAGGAATATAAAGGAGTCTCACTAACGAAGCATTGATTGCAGCTGGGCGAGGCTGGACCTCAGCTAGCCCAGAGAGAGAGAGAATTAACTCCTTCACTGCCGAGAAAACACAAAGCACCAACAAGTCAGCTGCGAGAAGTCAGGCTGTGTACTCGTGACGATCTTCGTGGCAACACACCCGTGACAGCCACACATACCAGGATTGGGGGGTGAGGAGGCCCCACATACCAGGATTGGGGGATGAGGGGGCCATGCATACCAGGATTGGGGGTTGAGGGGTCCACACACACCAGGGGATTGGGGGATGAGAAGGCCACACATACCAGGATTGGGGGATGAGGAGGCAACACATTCCAGGATTGGGGGATGAAGAGGCCACACATTTCAGGATTGGGGGATGAGGAGGCCACACATACCGGGATTGGGGGATGAGGAGGCCACACATACCAAGATTGGGGGATGAGGAGGCCACACATACCAGGATTGGGGGATGAGGAGGCCACACATACCAGGATTGGGGGATGAGAGGGCCACGCATACCAGGATTGGGGGATGAGGGGTGCCATATGTACCAGGATTGGGGGATGAGGGGTGCCATACATACCAGGATTGGTGATGAGGGGTGCCATACATACCAGGATGGTGAAATTTTCCAGTAGCTGCTGCCTTTCCTACCCTAGGCTTATACTCAACTCAATACTTTTTCCCAGTTTTTTTGTGGTAAAATTAGGGGCCTCGGCTTATACTCGGGTCGTCTTATTTAAAACATACAGTATTTTAAAATCAGTGAGTACGTGGTGCCCATAATACTGCAGGACTGTGTGGTGCATTATACTATATGGGGGCTGCATTTTACCCTTTGGGGTGTGAAATATACTGTATGGAGGACTATGGGGAGTGCATTATATTCTCTCGAGGACCATGGGAAGTTCATTATACTATATGGAGGATTATGGGGGGTGCATTATACTATATGGAGGATTTTGGAGGGTGCATTATACTATATGGAGGATTATGGGTGGCATATTATACTATATGGAAGTCTATGTGGGGCCATTATGATATTTTGAGGGCTATGTGGGGGGCCGTTATACTGTATGAAAGCAATTATACGGTGTGAAGGTTTGTGTGGGGTCCATCATACTGTTTGGAGGGCTATGTGGGGGGCCATTATACTGTATGGAGGGCTGTGTGGGAGTCACAGTTGGGGGAATCATACTGTGTTAGGGTCACCATACTTTGCCTTGGGAGTTGAAGTGGGGTACAATAAGGTCATTATACTGTTCATGTAGAGGCTAATGTGGAGGAATGCACCATGGGGGTATCATACTGTGTTTGGGGGGCACTTTTATTGCCATCATACTTCATGGGGGCAATGAAAGAGGGATCTAGGACTTCAGTAGGAGGAAAATTAGAAAAACGAAGTAAAGGCTGGAAAGTTGTGAGATCGGCTCTTCTGTGACACAGACAAATATTTCTTTATTTTTTTGGTGGGGGGGGGTCCAATTAGAGCTTCTGCTATGGGGTCTCATGATTTCTATGTGCGCCCCTGGCCATAATCATCAACATTAACAGGAATAAACACGTGAAATAGATCACTTTGATTGTAATGACTTTATATAATATATGAGTTTCATTTTCAGCATTGAAGAACTAAAATAAATAAACTTTTTGATGATATTCTAATTTAGTGAGATGCACCTGTATATATAAGGGGTGTGGGTGCCATCATACTATAAGGGGCTATGGGAGTCATCATGCTATATATAAGGGGCAGTGGGGCCATCATATTATATAAAATGGGGAGTGGGTGCCAGAATACAGTTTATAAGGGGCTGTGGGGCCATCATACAGTATAAAGGGAGCTGTAGGGGCCATAATATAGTGTACAAGTGGGTGTGGGGGCCATCATACAGTATATATTGGGCTGCGGGGGCCATCATATAGTACTGTATATATGGTGCTGTGAGGGCCATTATACAGGATATAGGGAGTTGTAGGGACCATCATGCCAGTTATAAGGAGTTGTAGAGACCATCATACAGTGCATAGGGAGCTGCGGAGACCATCAGACAATGCATAGGGAGCTGTGGGGACCATTATGCAGTGCATAGGGAGCTGTGGGGACCATTATGCAGTGCATAGGGAGCTGTGGGGACCATTATGCAGTGCATAGGGAGCTGTGGGGACCATTATGCAGTGCATAGGAAGCTGTGGGGACCATTATGCAGTGCATAGGGAGCTGTGGGGACCATCATACAGAGCGTAGGGAGCTGTGGGGACTATCATACAGTACATAAGGAGCTGTGGGGACCATCATACAGTGTAAAAGGAGCCGTGGGGACCATCATACAGTGTATAAGGAGCCGTGGGGACCATCATACAGTGCATAAGCTGCTGCAGGGACCATCATACAGTGCGTAGAGAGCTGTGGGGACCATCAGACAATGCATAGGGAGCTGTGGAGACCATCATACAGTGCCTAAGGAGCTGTGGGGACCATCATACAGTGCATAGGGAGATGTGGGGACCATCATACAGGGCATAGTGAGCTGTGGGGACCATTATGCAGTGCATAGGGAGCTGTGGGGACCATCATACCGAGTGTAGGGAGCTGCTTGGACCATCATACAGTGCATAAGGAGTCATGGGGACCATCATACAGTGTATAAGGAGCCGTGGGGACCATCATTCAGTGCATAAGGAGCTGCAGGGACCATCATACAGTGCGTAGAGAGCTATGAGGACCATCATACAATGCATAGGGAGCTGTGGAGACCATCATACAATGCATAGGGAGCTGTGAAGACCATCATACAGTGCATAGGGCACTGTGGGGACCATCATGCAGAGCGTAGGGAGCTGTGGGGACCATCATACAGAGCATAGGCAGCTGTGGGGACCATCATACAGAGCATAGGGAGCTGTGGGGACCACCATACAGTGTCTAGGGAGCTGTGGGGACCCTCATACAGTATCTAAGGAGCTGTGAGGACCATCATACAGTGTGTAGGGAGCTGTGGGGACCATCATACAGTGTATAGGGAAGTATGAGGACCATCATACAGTATCTAAGGAGCTGTGGGGACCATCATACAGTTCATAGTGAGCTGTGGGGACTATCAAACAGAGCGTAGATAGCTGTGGGGACCATCATACAGTGCAAAGGGAGCTGTGGGTTCCATCATGCAGAGCATAGATAGCTGTGGGGACCATCATACAGTGCATAGGGAGCTGTGGGGACCATCATACAGTGTCTAGGGAGCTGTGGGGACCATCATGTAGTGTATAGGGATCTGTGGGGACCATCATACAGTGCATAGGGAGCTGTGGGGACCATCATACAGTGTGTACTGAGCTGTGGGACTATCATACAATATACAGGGTGCTATGGGGGCACTCAGGACATTATTTCTTTTAAATGGGTGCATCATCAGAAATTTCTTCTTTCACCACCCCGAAATCATCGTCCATAGACTTGAAGAAGAACTTTGTAGTTGGGTGTAGTTTGATTGTGTCTTTAAGGGGGCATTATTACTTAAAGGGGATACTCAACGGTATTTGTTGCTTGGAGGGAACACTTCAGATATTGAAACTTTCATAAGAGCATATCTGGCATTATTACTTGCTAGGTAGCACAGTGGGGTCTTTACTACTTTCTATGGGACGCTATTATTTTTATAGGTCCCCTCTATCTGGCACACAGTCTCTGTAGCATTAATTGGTGGAGGGTAATCATAGTAATGACATAATTTTTGAAGTATTGAGGTTCCTATTCCACGTGGGAAGAGCAGGCAGCATGGGGAGGTTGTGCAGGGTGGGAATAGATGGGGACGGTGCTGGAAATGTGAGAAGTCAGATGGTCTTTGTACAGGGTGCTTTTTTATGTAGAGGCAATGGTCATATCATAATACTATGTACTCACTGTGTAGTGTTGATGGTAGAGGGCATTGTGTAGCGGGATTATTATTGCCTTGTATAGAAGTAATTTTGGGAATATTGGTCTTTCAGTTGTGTATTTTAGGTTAGCAACAATGGTGTACTGTAATTATATATGTATAGGTCGTCTTTTAAGTGGCGGGGAGGTTGTATGGGGAAACACCTACTTTGGGGCTTTGGCCCCTGATCTTTTAGGACCCTGGCAACATCCCGGTATACAAGGGATATCGGGGGGCACAAAGTGTTCTGGAGGTTTCCTTTACAGTATGAAGCATTTTCCACACAGTATCCTTCCTCTGTAATATACTCCAGGACTGGTGAGGCGCACTGTCGCTCCCTGTTTCGCCATAACTCGGCCTCGGCACTGCAGTGCTGATCAGCAGGTCTGCTTACTTGTTCTTCGGTTTCGCGCACTATGTCTTCCACTGCTGGCGCCCTTGAACCCTTGCACTCGTGACTCCCACTAGTACATCATATTCAATGCTGCTTTGGGGTCCGTAACTCGGCCTCCAATCCAAGGACCCTTCTCTGTAAGGCCACTCTGTCTCATCGGTCCAAAAAAGTCGGGCGCACTTCATGGCCGCCTCATATAGAATGAATGGAGCAGCATTTTAGCATGCGGACCACCGTTCCAATCTAAAGGGGATGAAGGTTCCTGTAGATTGGAGCTTGTTTTCATTGGACAACCCCTTTAATTTGTCACACACTGTTTCTGCATTTAAGTCTATTTTTTGGTAAATATTCGATGACCTGGTGTAATTTGTGATGTGTTGTTCTTCACCTGAGGTTGTATTGACCTCATTTTATAACTTCTAAGGACCAGCCTTTTTTTTAATATATCCTGAATAGAACACAATAGAATTGTATGGAAAACATTATTGTGTTCTTCACAATTCAAGGCAACGTGTCCTTATGAGATCTTTTTCTTGAAGGTATATGGCCCTCAGGTTCTTTATCACCATGCAATCTGAAGAGCCAACTTAGACTAAGAGTGGCCACCACTGGGCATACACCATGGTGCAGCAAGGGCTAGCAATCTGTCCCACCAATTGTGTGGGTACTTATTGCTTAGGGAATGTCAGTCCAATTCTTCTTTTTAAGAGGGTTCACTGTCTGTGCATCTCTGTGCCCGAAGAATATTAACCTGGTGTTACTGTATTACTGCTGTTCCAAGTGGCAAGCACATGGTTCTCTTAGAGACAGTGCCCTTGTTTAAACCCAAGTAGACTTGAATTGGAAAGGCCACTGGTCTGGACCAGGACTCTGGTTGTGTCCGGTGATGGCGGCATGCACGGTTTCTATGGACGTGTCTGTGTGTAGTCAGAAAAGCATTTCAGTGGTGGCCTAATAACTGCAAGGAGCGACGGAGGTGCTGGACAAAGGTAAACGAGTGGCTGCAGAACGGTTGGTAAATGTGGGCCACTTCATGGGAATATTGGCCACTGATGACTGAGGCCTCCCTCCTGGTTTGGTCCTGGAGCCCCCCGGCCACTTGTTGGACATCTTTCCTGTTTTTTACTGTTACACAAGACCCTGTGTCTCCTGTATTCTGCAGCTGCGTCCCGTTCTTCAGTCTTCTTTCTGTAGCATGGTGTGTACGACGTCCTGGATACAATGTTACTGCTCCATCACAGACTGAACCCCAGAACAATTGTCATGGAATTTGGTACCAGAGTTCTCTCTGTGTATGGAGCCCCCATATTTTGTGATTACTCTTATCATTCTCACTGTGTAAGGTGAAATCCAGGAAAAAAACCACACAAAACAATATATATATATAATTACTTTTTTTTATTGAAATAGCAATAAGCAACATTGTAATGAAAATATTACTGTTCCTTTAAGAAATTAAACTATGGTCACAGTCACTCTCAGATTGGCCCCGGTGGAGACCACAAAACGAGCTGCGGTCATTGGGGACCACCTGAGAGTCATTGGGACCCAAAGATCCAGAAGAAGGCAAAGAAATCCCCCCAAAAGAATTCTGATTCAGGGGGGAAAAAAATTCCTTCCTGACCCCATTTCTGGCGATCGGATATTTCCCTGGATCTCGTGTGTCCTGCTGCATATTGCTGTATATAACATAGGCTTACGTCATGTGAACAATGGCCAAATAGCTGTTGGCTGAGAACTCGTCCTGTATGATAAAATCTGCGATGGAGGTTCCTAATACGGCTTCCAACGAAGATGTGACATCATCCAAATGTGTATAAGAACTAGCGAGTGATAAAGGAGACAATGGCTGGTAGGTAATAAGTCATTACCTGTCTGCCAATATCTTCTTCTGGAAGACTTCAAGATATCATGTATTACATATTATTCTGAAAGAGCACCATGTAATACCACATGTGTCCTGGAGAGGCCACTACATCCAGCAAAACACAGCTGATTGCTGAGGGGGTTCACTGCCAGACCCCCGACTATCAACTGATCGCCTGCAAGTCCTCATTTGGGGACAGGAGTTGTTCACACTTGGCATATTTTGTGATTCATGAGGGGAGGACAGTAGCCGGATATAGACTTTTTCTATAAAGTCAGATTAAAGGGGTTTTCAGGAATGTTTTTATGTAATATATAGGAGGTTCCCAGTGGTGGAGAAAACACACAGAGCTTTACTTTCTCCTGCTGCTCCAGCTCTGGATCTTCAGCGCCTCCTGTGGTCTATTGTGACTGGCTGCAGGGGTGATGGCTCAACTTCAGCACACATCATTGCTGCAGCCAATCACTGAGCTTAGAAGCCCTGTCAGCATGGCCCACTGAGCCAAGTGATTGGCTGCAGAGCTGCAGTCATGATGTCACCCTTGAAGCCAGTGACTAAAGATCAGCGGCAGCGGTGAAATGCTGGAGCTGGAGCAGGAGGTAGTAAAGCTTCATCTCTTCTACTTAAGTGACGATTTATAGGATTTATATTTAAGTGATGAAAAATAATTTGCTTGTGTCGCCACTTTCCGAGATCTGAAAGCCGCGGCGTTTTCATGTTTCGGGAATGGGGCTGCGTGAGGGCTGGTTTTTTGCACCACAAAGTGATGGTTATATTGATATCATTTTGGGGTATATACAATGTTTTGATTGTCTGTTATTATATATTTTTTTCTTGTTGCAACGACTGAAAATCTGTAATTCTGGCATTTTATTTAATGTTCTAGTTACGCCGTTTACTAAATGGATTAATTTATTTTATATTTTGATGGATCTGACTTTTACAAACGCAGCGATACCAAATATGTGTATTGTTTAAATGTTTTATATTTCTTAATTTTTAATGGGGGGAAAACTGGGATGATTTGAACTTTTATACTTTTTTCATTTTTGTTACTTTTCATTGTATTTGTTCGTCTCTTTAGGGGGCTTGAACCTGCGATCATCTGATTGCTTGTGCTATATACAGCATTGCTATATATAGCAGAAATCACGGTCTCCTATGAACACTAGCAGCAGGCTGGCTGTCACAGGAATCCAGTGATGACAGACACAGGGATCTTCAGTGATCAAGTCACGGGTGCGCCAATGAAGAGATGGAATGGTGCACCCCCTGCTGGCGCACATTAAATGCCACTGTCACACACTGATAGCAAGATTTAATAGGCTAACTGTCGTGGGCAGAGCTCCGCTCAACCTGCGACTGTTAGAGGCATATGATTGCTGAATAACACAGCCATCATCTGCCGAGAAAGATGCAGACTCGGCGTGTGAGCCTGCAAGAAATGCGGGGAGCAGAATTATGACGGATATAGTCCTTCATAAGTTAAGATGCATTTCTTAGTTAAAGAGTGACCGTCATTAACTGTATTTTCTAGACTATATGACGCACTTTTTAACAACAAAAAATCTTGCTCAGTATTGTGTGCGTCCTATAGACCAGAAGCAGCGTCCTATCAAGTATGCTTATCATGTGTCTGGCACCTGCCGGAGCAGATTTCAGCTGATTGTGGGGGTGCCAGGTGTCAGACCCCCCGATCTCATACTGATCAGCTATCTTACAGATAGGTCATCAATTCTTAAGTCCCAAATAACCCTTTAAGGGGACTGGGAATGAAATCACCACCAAGACACCAACAAAATAATAAATATGTCCTTGTATAAACTGTTGGTTCATTATAAGCTCATTTTCTACACAATGCAGAAATGAATGATTTATACAGGGGCATCTTTATAAACTCATTACACAATGGTATTTCACAATGGTGGTGGTTTAGGGGCCTGAAATGAAGTGATGGGTTACCTTTAATACATACATGAACATTCACACACATACACACTCACCTCAACACACACATATATACACACACAGACACAAATACACACTCACCTCTATACACATATAATCAACACACGTGCACACACCCCTTCAGTGCTGCAGTGCTCGGTACACAAACACACAGAACGTTAGTCCAGGGACACACAAACCATCACACAGCCACCCCTTTATTGATGGGGTCACAGAGACACCCCTTCATTTCTGGGGTCACAGACACACATCCCTTTGGTGCTGAGGTCATACAAACAGACACAGACACACACCTTCAGTGCTGGGGCCACACACACACAGCCCTTCAGTGCTGCATTTCAGGGGACATTTACACGTGTGCCAAACACACGTGCACACACCCCTTCAGTGCTACAGTGTTGAAGACACAAACACACACCCCATTAGTGCAGGGACACACAAACCATCACACAGCCACCCCTTTATTGATGGGGCCATAGAGACACACCCCTTCATTGCTGGGGTCATAGACACACATTCCTTTGGTGCTGGGGTCACACAAACAGACACATACACACACCTTCAGTGCTGGGGCCACACACAGAGCCCTTCAGTGCTGCATTTCAGGGGACATGTACACGTGTGCCAAACACACGTGCACACACCCCTTCAGTGCTGCAGTGTTGAGGAAGCAAGCACACACACCATTAGTGCAGGGACACGCAAACCATCACACAGCCACCCCTTTATTGAAGGGGTCACAGAGACACACCCCTTCATTGCTGGGGTCACAGACACACATCCCTTTGGTGCTGAGGTCACACAAACAGACACACACCTTCAGTGCTGGGGCCACAGACACAGCCCTTCAGTGCTGCATTTCAGGGGACATGTGCACGTGTGCCAAACACACGTGCACACACCCCTTCAGTGCTACAGTGTTGAAGACACAAAAACACACCCCATTAATGCAGGGACACGCAAACCATCACACAGCAACCCCATTATTGATGGGGCCATAGAAATGCAACCCCTAAATTGCTGGGGTCACAGACACACAACACTTTGGTGCTGAGGTCATACAAACAGACACAGACACACACCTTCAATGCTGGGGCCACACACACAGCCCTTCAGTGCTGCATTTCAGGGGACATGTACACATGTGCCACACACACGTGCACACACCCCTTCAGTGCTGCAGTATTGAGGAAACAAGCACACACCTCATTAGTGCAGGGACACGCAAACCATCACACAGCCACCCCGTTATTGATGGGGTCACAGACACACACATCTTCAGTGCTGGGGTCACAGACACACATACCTTTGGTGCTGAGGTCACACAGACACAGACACACACCTTCAGTGCTGGGGCCACACACACAGCCCTTCAGTGCTGCATTTCAGGGGACATGTACACGTGTGCCAAACACACGTGCACACACCCCTTCAGTGCTGCAGTGTTGAGGAAACAAGCACACACCCCATTAGTGCAGGGACACGCCCAGCCATCACACAGCCACTCCGTTATTGATGGGGTCACAGACACACACATCTTCAGTGCTGGGGTCACAGGCACAAATTCCTTTGGTGCTGAGGTCACACAAACAGACACAGACACACACCTTCAGTGCTAGAGCCACACACACAGCCCTTCAGTGCTGCATTTCAGGGGACATGTACACGTGTGCCAAACACAAGTGCACACACCCCTTCAGTGTTGCAGTGTTGAGGAAACAAGCACACACCCCATTAGTGCAGGGACACGCAAACATCACACAGCTTCCCCGTTATTGATGGGGCCATAGAGAAACACATCTTTATTGCTGGGGTCACAGACACACATCCCTTTGGTGCTGAGGTCACACAAACAGACACAGACACACACCTTCAGTGCTGGGTCCACACACACAGCCCTTCAGTGCTGCATTTCAGTGGACATGTACACGTGTGCTAAGCACGCGAGCACAAACCCCTTCAGTGCTGCAGTGTTGAGGAAACAAGCACACACCCCATTAGTGCAGGGACACGCAAACCATCACACAGCCACCCCGTTATTTATGGGGCCATAGAGACACAGCCCTTCAATGCTGGGGTCACAGACACATCCCTTTGGTGCTGAGGTCACAGAAACAGACACAGACACACACCTTCAGTGCTGGAGCCACACACACAGCCCTTCAGTGCTGCATTTCAGGGGACATGTACACGTGTGCCAAACACACGTGCACACACCCCTTCAGTGTTGCAGTCATGAGGAAACAAGCACACACCCCATTAGTGCAGGGACACGCAAACCATCACACAGCCTCCCCGTTATTGATGGGGCCATAGAGACACACATCTTTATTGCTGGGGTCACAGACACACATCCCTTTGGTGCTGAGGTCACACAAATAGACACAGACACACACCTTCAGTGCTGGGGCCACACACACAGCCCTTCAGTGCTGCATTTCAGTGGACATGTACACGTGTGCTAAGCACGCGAGCACAAACCCCTTCAGTGCTGCAGTGTTGAGGAAACAAGCACACACCCCATTAGTGCAGGGACACGCAAACAATCACACAGCCACCCCGTTATTTATGGGGCCATAGAGACACACCCCTTCATTGCTGGAGTCACAGACACACATCCCTTTGGTGCTGAGGTCACACAAACAGACACAGACCTACACCTTCAGTGCTGGGGCCACACACACAGCCCTTCAGTGCTGCATTTCAGGGGACATGTACACGTGTGCCAAACACACGTGCACACACCCCTTCAGTGCTGCAGTGTTGAGGACACAAGCACACACCCCATTCGTGCAGGGACACTCAAACCATCACACATCCACCCTTTTATTGATGGGGTCACATAGACATCCCTTCATTTCTGGGGTCACAGACACACATCCCTTTGGTGCTGGGGTCACACAAACAGACACAGACACACACCTTCAGTGATGGAGCCACACACACAGCCCTTCAGTGCTTCATTTCTGGAGAAATGTACATGTGTGCCAAACATACGTGCACACACCCCTTCAGTGCTGCAGTGTTGAGGACACAAACTCACACCCCATTAGTGCAGGGACACACAAACCATCACACAGACTCCCCGTTATTGATGGGGCCATAGAGACACATATCTTTATTGCTGGGGTCACAGACACACATCCCTTTGGTGCTGAGGTCACACAAACAGACACAGACACACACCTTCAGTGCTGGGGCCACATACACAGCCCTGCAGTGCTGCATTTCAGGGGACATGTACAAATGTGCCAAACACACGTGCACACACCCCTTCAGTGCTGCAGTGTTGAGGACACAAACACACACCCCATTAGTGCAGGGACACACAAACCATCTCACATCCACCCCTTTATTGATGGGGTCACAGAGACACCCCTTCATTTCTGGGATCACATACTCACATCCCTTTGGTGCTGAGGTCACACAAACAGACACAGACACTCACTTTCAGTGCTGGGGCCACACACACAGCCCTTCAGTGCTGCATTTCTGGAGACATGTACACGTGTGCCAACCACGCGAGCACAAACCCCTTCAGTGCTGCAGTGTTGAGGAAACAAGCACACAGCCCATTAGTGCAGGGACACGCAAACCATCACACAGCCACCCCGTTATTGATGGGGCCATAGAGACACACATCTTTATTGCTGGGGTCACAGACACACATCCCTTTGGTGCTGAGGTCACACAAACAGACACAGACACACACCTTCAGTGCTGGGGCCACACACACAGCCCTTCAGTGCTGCATTTCTGGGGACATGTACACTTGTGCCAAACACACGTGCACACACCCCTTCAGTGCTGCAGTGTTGAGGACACAAACACCCACCCCATTAGTGCAGGGACACACAAACCATCACACAACCACCCCTTTATTGATGGGGCCATAGAGACACACCACTTCATTGCTGGAGTCACAGACACACATCCCTTTGGTGCTGAGGTCACACAAACAGACACAGACACACACCTTCAGCGATGGAGCCACACACACAGCCCTTCAGTGCTGCATTTCTGGAGAAATGTATATGTGTGCCAAACACACGTGCACACTCCCCTTCAGTGCTACAGTGTTGAAGACACAAAAACACACCCCATTAATGCAGGGACACGCAAACCATCACACAGCAACCCCATTATTGATGGGGCCATAGAAATGCAACCCCTAAATTGCTGGGGTCACAGACACACAACACTTTGGTGCTGAGGTCATACAAACAGACACAGACACACACCTTCAATGCTGGGGCCACACACACAGCCCTTCAGTGCTGCATTTCAGGGGACATGTACACATGTGCCACACACACGTGCACACACCCCTTCAGTGCTGCAGTATTGAGGAAACAAGCACACACCTCATTAGTGCAGGGACACGCAAACCATCACACAGCCACCCCGTTATTGATGGGGTCACAGACACACACATCTTCAGTGCTGGGGTCACAGACACACATCCCTTTGGTGCTGAGGTCACACAGACACAGACACACACCTTCAGTGCTGGGGCCACACACACAGCCCTTCAGTGCTGCATTTCAGGGGACATGTACACGTGTGCCAAACACACGTGCACACACCCCTTCAGTGCTGCAGTGTTGAGGAAACAAGCACACACCCCATTAGTGCAGGGACACGCCCAGCCATCACACAGCCACTCCGTTATTGATGGGGTCACAGACACACACATCTTCAGTGCTGGGGTCACAGGCACAAATTCCTTTGGTGCTGAGGTCACACAAACAGACACAGACACACACCTTCAGTGCTAGAGCCACACACACAGCCCTTCAGTGCTGCATTTCAGGGGACATGTACACGTGTGCCAAACACAAGTGCACACACCCCTTCAGTGTTGCAGTGTTGAGGAAACAAGCACACACCCCATTAGTGCAGGGACACGCAAACATCACACAGCTTCCCCGTTATTGATGGGGCCATAGAGAAACACATCTTTATTGCTGGGGTCACAGACACACATCCCTTTGGTGCTGAGGTCACACAAACAGACACAGACACACACCTTCAGTGCTGGGTCCACACACACAGCCCTTCAGTGCTGCATTTCAGTGGACATGTACACGTGTGCTAAGCACGCGAGCACAAACCCCTTCAGTGCTGCAGTGTTGAGGAAACAAGCACACACCCCATTAGTGCAGGGACACGCAAACCATCACACAGCCACCCCGTTATTTATGGGGCCATAGAGACACAGCCCTTCAATGCTGGGGTCACAGACACATCCCTTTGGTGCTGAGGTCACAGAAACAGACACAGACACACACCTTCAGTGCTGGAGCCACACACACAGCCCTTCAGTGCTGCATTTCAGGGGACATGTACACGTGTGCCAAACACATGTGCACACACCCCTTCAGTGTTGCAGTCATGAGGAAACAAGCACACACCCCATTAGTGCAGGGACACGCAAACCATCACACAGCCTCCCCGTTATTGATGGGGCCATAGAGACACACATCTTTATTGCTGGGGTCACAGACACACATCCCTTTGGTGCTGAGGTCACACAAATAGACACAGACACACACCTTCAGTGCTGGGGCCACACACACAGCCCTTCAGTGCTGCATTTCAGTGGACATGTACACGTGTGCTAAGCACGCGAGCACAAACCCCTTCAGTGCTGCAGTGTTGAGGAAACAAGCACACACCCCATTAGTGCAGGGACACGCAAACAATCACACAGCCACCCCGTTATTTATGGGGCCATAGAGACACACCCCTTCATTGCTGGAGTCACAGACACACATCCCTTTGGTGCTGAGGTCACACAAACAGACACAGACCTACACCTTCAGTGCTGGGGCCACACACACAGCCCTTCAGTGCTGCATTTCAGGGGACATGTACACGTGTGCCAAACACACGTGCACACACCCCTTCAGTGCTGCAGTGTTGAGGACACAAGCACACACCCCATTCGTGCAGGGACACGCAAACCATCACACATCCACCCTTTTATTGATGGGGTCACATAGACATCCCTTCATTTCTGGGGTCACAGACACACATCCCTTTGGTGCTGGGGTCACACAAACAGACACAGACACACACCTTCAGTGATGGAGCCACACACACAGCCCTTCAGTGCTTCATTTCTGGAGAAATGTACATGTGTGCCAAACATACGTGCACACACCCCTTCAGTGCTGCAGTGTTGAGGACACAAACTCACACCCCATTAGTGCAGGGACACACAAACCATCACACAGACTCCCCGTTATTGATGGGGCCATAGAGACACATATCTTTATTGCTGGGGTCACAGACACACATCCCTTTGGTGCTGAGGTCACACAAACAGACACAGACACACACCTTCAGTGCTGGGGCCACATACACAGCCCTGCAGTGCTGCATTTCAGGGGACATGTACAAATGTGCCAAACACACGTGCACACACCCCTTCAGTGCTGCAGTGTTGAGGACACAAACACACACCCCATTAGTGCAGGGACACACAAACCATCTCACATCCACCCCTTTATTGATGGGGTCACAGAGACACCCCTTCATTTCTGGGATCACATACTCACATCCCTTTGGTGCTGAGGTCACACAAACAGACACAGACACTCACTTTCAGTGCTGGGGCCACACACACAGCCCTTCAGTGCTGCATTTCTGGAGACATGTACACGTGTGCCAACCACGCGAGCACAAACCCCTTCAGTGCTGCAGTGTTGAGGAAACAAGCACACAGCCCATTAGTGCAGGGACACGCAAACCATCACACAGCCACCCCGTTATTGATGGGGCCATAGAGACACACATCTTTATTGCTGGGGTCACAGACACACATCCCTTTGGTGCTGAGGTCACACAAACAGACACAGACACACACCTTCAGTGCTGGGGCCACACACACAGCCCTTCAGTGCTGCATTTCTGGGGACATGTACACTTGTGCCAAACACACGTGCACACACCCCTTCAGTGCTGCAGTGTTGAGGACACAAACACCCACCCCATTAGTGCAGGGACACACAAACCATCACACAACCACCCCTTTATTGATGGGGCCATAGAGACACACCACTTCATTGCTGGAGTCACAGACACACATCCCTTTGGTGCTGAGGTCACACAAACAGACACAGACACACACCTTCAGCGATGGAGCCACACACACAGCCCTTCAGTGCTGCATTTCTGGAGAAATGTATATGTGTGCCAAACACACGTGCACACTCCCCTTCAGTGTTGCAGTGTTGAGGAAACAAGCACACACCCCATTAGTGCAGGGACACGCAAACCATCACACATCCACCCCTTTATTGATGGGGCCATAGAGACACAGCCCTTCATTGCTGGGGTCACACACACACATCCCTTTGGTGCTGAGATCACACAAACAGACACAGACACACACCTTCAGTGCTGGAGCCACACACACAGCCCTTCAGTGCTGCATTTCAGGGGAAATGTACACATGTGCACACTCCCCTTCAGTGTTGCAGTGTTGAGGAAACAAGCACACACCCCATTAGTGCAGGGACACGCAAACCATCACACAGCCTCCCCGTTATTGATGGGGCCATAGAGACACATATCTTTATTGCTGGGGTCACAGACACACATCCCTTTGGTTCTGAGGTCACACAAACAGACACAGACACACACCTTCAGTGTTGGGGCCACATACACAGCCCTGTAGTGCGGCATTTCAGGGGACATGTACAAATGTGCCAAACACACGTGCACACACCCCTTCAGTGCTTCAGTGTTGATGACACAAACACACACCCCATTAGTGCAGGGACACACAAACCATCACACATCCACCCCTTTATTGATGGGGTCACAGAGACACCCCTTCATTTCTGGGATCACATATACACATCCCTTTGGTGCTGAGGTCACACAAACAGACACAGACACTCACTTTCAGTGCTGGGGCCACACACACAGCCCTTCAGTGCTGCATTTCTGGAGACATGTACACGTGTGCCAACCACGCGAGCACAAACCCCTTCAGTGCTGCAGTGTTGAGGAAACAAGCACACACCCCATTAGTGCAGGGACACGCAAACCATCACACAGCCACCCCGTTATTGATGGGGCCATAGAGACACACATCTTTATTGCTGGGGTCACAGACACACATCCCTTTGGTGCTGAGGTCACACAAACAGACACAGACACACACCTTCAGTGCTGGGGCCACACACACAGCCCTTCAGTGCTGCATTTCTGGGGACATGTACACTTGTGCCAAACACACGTGCACACACCCCTTCAGTGCCGCAGTGTTGAGGACACAAACACCCACCCCATTAGTGCAGGGACACACAAACCATCACACAACCACCCCTTTATTGATGGGGCCATAGAGACACACCACTTCATTGCTGGAGTCACAGACACACATCCCTTTGGTGCTGAGTTCACACAAACAGACACACACCTTCAGTGATGGAGCCACACACACAGCCCTTCAGTGCTGCATCTCTGGAGAAATGTATATGTGTGCCAAACACACGTGCACACTCCCCTTCAGTGTTGCAGTGTTGAGGAAACAAGCACACACCCCATTAGTGCAGGGACACGCAAACCATCACACATCCACCCCTTTATTGATGGGGCCATAGAGACACAGCCCTTCATTGCTGGGGTCACAGACACACATCCCTTTGGTGCTGAGGTCACACAAACAGACACAGACACACACCTTCAGTGCTGGAGCCACACACACAGCCCTTCAGTGCTGCATTTCAGGGGAAATGTACACGTGTGCCAAACACACGTGCACACTCCCCTTCAGTGTTGCAGTGTTGAGGAAACAAGCACACACCCCATTAGTGCAGGGACACGCAAACCATCACACAGCCTCCCAGTTATTGATGGGGCCATAGAGACACATATCTTTATTGCCGGGGTCACAGACACACATCTCTTTGGTGCTGAGGTCACACAAACAGACACAGACACACACCTTCAGTGCTGGGGCCACACACACAGCCCTTCAGTGCTGCATTTAAGGGGACATGTACACATGTGCCAAACACACGTGCACACACTCCTGCAGTGCTGCAGTGTTGAGGACACAAACACACACCCCATTAGTGCAGGGACACACAAACCATCACACATCCACCCCTTTATTGATGGGGTCACAGAGACACCCCTTCATTTCTGCGATCACATACACACATCCCTTTGGTGCTGAGGTCACACAAACAGACACAGACACACACTTTCAGTGCTGGGGCCACACACACAGCCCTTCAGTGCTGCATTTCTGGAGACATGTACATGTGTGCCAAACACATGTGCACACACCCCTTCTGTGCTGCAGTGTTGAGGACACAAACACACACCCCATTAGTGCAGGGACACACAAACCATCACACAACCACCCCTTTATTGATGGGGCCATAGAGACACACCCCTTCATTGCTGGGGTCACAGACACACATCCCTTTGGTGCTGAGGTCACACAAACAGACACAGACACACACCTTCAGTGCTGGGGCCACACACACAGCCCTTCAGTGCTGCATTTCAGGGGACATGTACACGTGTGCCAAACACACGTGCACACACCCATTCTGTGCTGCAGTGTTGAGGAAACAAGCACACACCCCATTAGTGTAGGGACACGCAAACCATCACACATCCACCCCTTTATTGATGGGGTCACAGAAACACCCCTTCATTTCTGGGGTCACAGACACACATCCCTTTGGTGCTGAGGTCACACAAACAGACACAGACACACACCTTCAGTGCTGGAGCCACACACACAGCCCTTCAGTGCTGCATTTCAGGGGACGTGTACACATGTGCCAAACACACGTGCACACACCCCTACAGTGCTGCAGTGTTGAGGACACAAGCACATACCCCAGTAGTGCAGGGACACGCAAACCATCACACTGCCACCCCTTTATTGATGGGGCCATAGAGACACAACCCCTTCATTGCTGGGGTCACAGACCACATCCCTTTGGTGCTGAGGTCACACAAACAGACATAGACACACACCTTCAGTGCTGGGGCCACACACACAGCCCTTCAGTGCTGCATTTCAGGGGACATGTACACATGTGCCAAACACACGTGCACACACCCCTTCAGTGCTGCAGTGTTTAGGACATAAACACACACCCCATTAGTGCAGGGACACACAAACCAACACACATCCACCTCTTTATTGATGGGGTCACAGAGACACCCCTTCATTTCTGGGATCACAGACACACATCCCTTTGGTGCTGAGGTCACGCAAACAGACATAGACACACACCTTCAGTGCTGGGGCCACACACACAGCCCTTCAGTGCTGCATTTCTGGAGACATGTACATGTGCCAAACACACGTGCACACACCCCTTCAGTGCTGCAGTGTTGAGGACACAAACACACACCCCATTAGTGCAGTGACACACAAACCATCACACAGCCACCCCTTTATTGGTGGGGTCACAGGCACACATCCCTTTATTGGTGGGGTCACAGACACACATCCCTTTATTGGTGGGGTCACAGACACACATCCTTTTAGTGCTAGGGTCACAGACACACTTCCCTTTAGATCTGGGGTCACACAAACCTTCAATGCTGTGCCTACACACACAGTCACATGCACGCACACCTACCTACTTGCTGAATCCCAATAAGTCTTCTCAGTTGATAATTGCCGGACGTATGATAGTTACTCCACAGATCTCAGAACAGCCTTGAGGAAGGTCAGGAAGAAAGAAAACAATGCAGCTAATAATCATCTGGAAATATCATGGGGATGAGGACACAGTCCATACAGCACACACTGCAGATCTCTTCCTGATCCTACTCTGCTGTTTGTGCTGTGACACAATGCTGTGCAGCCAGTCCTCCTCCCTTTCCGGTGTAACCCGATCCCCAGCGTTCAGTGATGAGCTACTTACCTGGACTGATCCTCTTCAAGCTGTGACACAAGATGGCTCAGGAATAGAACTTTGTACATTCTGTAGCTGTTATGATGTCATGTGAGGTCTATGATGTCATGTTCTCGGTGCTGTCATGTGCTTTGTGATGTCATCATAACGGACACTGCTGTTTTATGTATCAAGTTTACACTTCAGGAAGTAAATTACTAAACAAAAAAGTCACAGACAGCCAATATCCCACAGCCCCATGTTATAATTCATGACAGCTATTTAAATGAACCTTTATTTTAATCCATATAATCTACTGCTATATGAAAAAAAACCTCGAGACCTGAACTGGAATTTAAATTGTCGTGCATACAGCATGTAAGAGCATGTTCACACATGGCCACTAACCAGAAAAAAAACTAAGACAGAAATACAATACACAAACACCCTGCAGTAAATAAATAAATCGCAATAGTGCATGAAAATAATAAAGCGTACTTGGTTAACAGAATTTTGATCTAAACAATGCGAAAGCCATCTTGCCTCGTCACGGCGACCCTTATGGGACAGTCCTAACTCTAATATTTAAAACTTTACCGTTATTTGTGTATTGTGTTTCTGTCTTTGTCTTCTACTGCTATGTGAGTTAAAGGAAAACACTGGACTAAAATCACTGACTGCGGTGGAATCCCCAATAAAATGTACATTTTATTTCCTTAAATAACATTTTCCTATACACACCTTACCTAATAATCGTGACATTTTGTGGAGCGTGCCAAATATTACCCTCCATGTAAAGTCTGCCAGCTGTGTTTTGTTGAACCTATTCACACATGGTCGCAGACCAATACCACACTACAAGGCCAGTGCCTAAAACCGTGGTCATCAGACGTGATCCCATATCACTGCCGTAAAAATCCTGAAATTTTTGGGAGTTGTCAAATATTATACTCCACTTAACCCCTTTAAAGCATGGGGCGTAATAGCCTAGTGCGTACTATCACCCTCACTGAACCGGGCACATATCAGCTGATTTATACAGCTGACATGTGCCCCCAACAGCCGCGGGTGGAATTGCGATCCACCCGCGGCTGTTAACATGTTAAATGCCGCTGTCAATCTCTGACAGCGGCATTTAACAGCGCCACGTCGGAAGCGCGTAACTTACCCCGCCCATCGGTGACCCGGTCACGTAATCGCGGGTCACTGATGGGTGGGCATGACAACCCCAGTGATTGTCATGTACTGACTCTATGAGCGCCACCTAGTGGTCGGCGCTCATAGCACAGGAGCATTTCTGCTACATAGAGCTGATCTGCTCATCCCCTGTATGTAGCAGAGGTGATTGGACAGTTGCTGCTTCTAGCCTCCTAATGAGACTATAGAAGCAAGCAAAAAGTGTAAAAAAAAAAGTGTTTTTAAAAATATAAAAAAATTTAAAAATATATAAAAGTTTAAATCACCGCCCTTTCGACCCATTCAAAATAAACTTCTAAAAATACCACCCACATACACATATTTGGTATTGCCGTCTTCTGAATCGCCCGATCTATCAATATAAAAAAAGAATTAATCCGATCGGTAAACGGCGTAAAGAGAAAAAAATTCTAAACGCCAGAATTACGTTTTCTGGTCGCCGCAACATTGCCATAAAATGCAATAACGGGCGATCAAAGCATCGGATCTACCCCAAAATGGTATCAATAAGAACTTCAGCTCGGTGTGCAAAAAATAAACTCGGCCCCAGATCCCGAAAAATGGAGACGCTACGGGTCTTGTAAAATGGTTCCATTTTATTTTTTTAATTATGGCACTTTGCAAAGCACTTCATTAGTTTCTTTGGCGTCATATCCATAAAATGATGATATTAAAGTGGCCTCCAGACCCTGCTTTTCCCCAGTGCAGGAGCGTTGCTGGGGTCCTAAGAGATCAGGGACCCCAGCCCCAAAGTACATGTTTCCCCATATAACCTCCCTGTCACTTAAAAGAGGATTTATACATATATAATTACAGTATACCACTGCTGTTAATCTAAAATACACTATACAAAGACCAATATTCCCAAAATTACTACTATACAAGGCCAAAATGATCCTGCTACACAATGTCCTCTACCATCACCACCACACAGTGAGTCCATATATGAGAGAAAACCCCGCAGGGTAAAAGACCATCAAAGGAGTCCAGGGAGTATAAAATCTATCATATTTATTCAGCAATAGAAGAATAGGATGATGGGGGAAGGGACACAACACATATGTGATTGTTAGACATGTAAGCAAAAAAAGCAAGGCACGCAAGGAAGAGGCCATTCCAGGTATAATGGCTGTCTATAGTATCATCATGGGTATACTAAAATATCCCAAAATAGACACCGCATATATTCCACTGGGGGCAACAGTCATCATATGCAGGTGCATCTCACTAAATTAGAATATCATCAAAAAGATTATTTATTTGAGTTCTTCAATACAAAAAGAGAAACTCATATATTATATAGAGTCATTACAGACCGAGAGATCTATTTCAAGTGTTTATTTCTGTTAATGTTGACGATTATGGCTTACAGCCAATGAAAACACTAAAGTCATTATCTCATTAAATTAGAATAATTAACAAAAAACACCTGCAACGGCTTCCTAAGTGTTTAAAAGTGTCCCATAGTCTGT
Source organism: Phyllobates terribilis (assembly GCF_046119375.1). Lineage (NCBI taxonomy): Eukaryota > Metazoa > Chordata > Amphibia > Anura > Dendrobatidae > Phyllobates > Phyllobates terribilis. The sequence goes on from NW_027363249.1 coordinate 1,297,228, forward strand.
TTCAGTAGGCTCCACAATCATGGGGAAGACTGCTGACTTGACAAATGCCAAGAAGGCAGTCATTGACACCATCCACAAGGTCCCAGAGTTCCAATTTTCCTTTGGAAATCAAGGTCCCAGAGTCTGGAGGAAGAGTGAAAAGGCCACAATCCAAGCTGCTTGAGGTCTAGTGTGAAGTCTCCACAATCAGTGATGGTTTGGGGAGCCATGTCATCTGCTGGTGTAGGTCCACTGTGTTTTATCAACACCAAAGTCAGCACAGCCGTCTACCAGGACATTTTACAGCACTTCATGCTTCCCTCTGCCGACAAGCTCTTTGGAGATGGAAATTTCATTCTCCAGCAGGACTTGGCTCCTGTCCACACGGCCAAAAGTACCAATACCTGGTTTAAAAACAACAGTATCACTGTGCTTGATTGGTCAGCAAACTCACATGACCTTAACCCCATAGAGAATCTATTATAGAGAATCTATGGGGTATTGTCAAGAGGAAGATAAGAGACACCAAACCCAACAAAGCAGACGAGCTGAAGGCTGCTATCAAAGCCACCTGGGCTTCCATAACACCTCAGCAGTGCCACAGGCTGATCGCCTCCATGCCACATTGACGCATTGATACAGTAATTGATGCAAAAGGAGCCCTGACCAAATATTGAGGGCATTTACTGAACATACATTTCAGTAGGACAACATTTCAGATTTTAAAAACATTTTTCAAGCTGATGTTATAAAGTATTTTAATTTACTGAGATAATGACTTTTGTGATTTCATTGGCTGTAAGCCATAATCAGTGGCGTACCGCCAATGGTGGCAGGCCACACCACTGCTATGGGGCCCGTGAGCCTCCGGGGAGCGAGGAGGATAGGTGAGTATTGGGGGGGTGGGAGGTTGCGGCGACGGAGGAGCAGGCACACCCAGTAGCGGCTGCTGTAGCTACCACGTGTGCCCGCTGCTAAAGGGGCATGAATATTCCCTCTTCTCCACTTCCATGGGCGTGGAGAAGAGGGAATATTCATTCTCTTTAGTAGCGGGCACGGAGGAGCGCTGAGTCGTGGCTCCTGCTTACAGTGCCCGCTACTAAAGAGAATGCATATTCACGCTTGTCAATGCTCATAGTCCCGGCGTGGAGAGGAGTGAATATGCCGGCAGCAGCAGCAGCTCACCTCGACAACTGAGAGCGTGCGCTGCTCAGATACCAACATGAGCTGCTGGCAGACAGAACACAGCAGCTCTGGGGCAGAGGTGAGGAAGGAAGGTGAGTATAAGTGTTTATTTTTTGTGTGTGCAGTGATGGGGCCACACATACCAGGATTGGGGGGTGAGGAGGCTATACATACCAGGATTGGGGGATGAGGAGGCCACACATACCAGGATCGGGGGATGAGGGGGCCACGCATACCAGGATTGGGGGATGAGGGTTGCCATATGTACCAGGATTGGGGGATGAGGGGTGCCATACATACCAGGATTGGTGATGAGGGAACCATACATACCAGAATGGTGAAATTTTCCAGTAGCTGCTGCATTTCCTACCCTAGGCTTATACTCAACTCAATACGTTTTCCCAGTTTTTTTGTGGTAAAATTAGGGGCCTCGGCTTATACTCGGGCGTCTTATTTAAAACATGCGGTATTTTAAAATCAGTGAGTACATGGTGCCCATAATACTGCAGGACTGTGTGGTGCATTATACTATATGGGGGCTGCATTTTACCCTTTGGGGTGTGAAATATTCTGTATGGAGGACTATGGGGAGTGCATTATATTCTATCGAGGACCATGGGAAGTTCATTATACTATATGGAAGATTACGGGGGGTGCATTATACAGTTATATGAAAAAGTTTGGGCACCCCTATTAATCTTAAGCTTAATGTTTTATAAAAATTGGTGTTTTTGCAACAGCTACTTCAGTTTGATATATGTAATAACTGTTGGACACAGTAATGTTTCTGCCTTGAAATGAGGTTTATTGTACTAACAGAAAATGTGCAATCTGCATTCAAACAAAATTTGACAGGTGCATAAGTATGGGCACCTCACCATATAACTGTACATCACCTTCTTGTGGGTGGTTTTGCCAGCCCCTAATAACTCAATGTTAGAACATAGAAGAAATATATGTATAACCATTTGTCCATGAACCTACCACTTGGGTACTTCACACCACCATGGAAGCGGTAAGTGGTTCCCTACAGAAAACACTCATCATATAGAAAATGTACTCATGAACCAAGATGCTTAAAATACTTATAGATCGTAAGCTCTTGCGAGCAGGATCGTCATTGTCTTTGCTTTAATTATTGTATTATCTTTAGCTATGTTAATTATGACTGTTGTATATGAACCTGTGAATTGTAAAACGCTGCGGAATATGTTGGCATTATATAAATAACGATTATTCTTATTATACTGTGGGTTTGTGGCGCCATCTTTTGGTTTCCCACTGTCTTTCTTATTTAATAATATAATAATAAAGCATTATTATATTTCATGCATCTTGGTTCATGAGTACATTTTCTATATGATGAGTGTTTTCTGTAGGGAACCACTTACCGCTTCCATGGTGGTGTGAAGTACCCAAGTGGTAGATTCATAGACAAATGGTTATACATACAGTACAGACCAAAAGTTTGGACACACCTTCTCATTTAAAGATTTTTCTGTATTTTCTTGACTATGAAAATTGTACATTCACACTGAAGGCATCAAAACTATGAATTAACACATGTGGAATTACCTCTTGAAGCTCATCAAGAGAATGCCAAGAGTGTGCAAAGCAGTCATCAAAGCAAAAGGTGGCTACTTTGAAGAACCTAGAATATAAGACATATTTTCAGTTGTTTCACACTTTTTTGTTAAGTATATAATTCCACATGTGGTAATTCATAGTTTTGATGTCTTCAGTGTGAATGTACAATTTTCATAGTCATGAAAATACAGAAAAATCTTTAAATGAGAAGGTGTGTCCAAACTTTTGGTCTGTACTGTATATTATATAGAGTCATTACACACAGAGGGATCTATTATATAGAGTCATTACACACAGAGGAATCTATTATATAGAGTCATTACACAGAGGGATCTATTATATAGAGTCATTACACACAGAGGGATCTATTATATAGAGTCATTACACACAGAGTGATCTATTATATAGAGTCATTACACACAGAGGGATCTATTATATAGAGTCATTACACATAGAGGGATCTATTTCAAGTGTTTATTTCTGTTAATGTTGATGATTACGGCTTACAGCCAATGAAAACACAAAAGTCATTATCTCATTAAATTAGAATACTTTATAACAACAGCTTGAAAAATTATTTTAAAATCCGAACTGTTGTCCTACTGAAATGTATGTTTAGTAAATGCCCTCAATACTTGTTCGGGCTCCTTTTGCATCAATTACTGCATCAATGCGTCAATGTGGCATGGAGGCGATCAGCCTGTGGCACTGCTGAGGTGTTATGGAAGCCCAGGTGGCTTTGTTAGCAGCCTTCAGCTCATCTGCTTTGTTGGGTTTGGTGTCTCTTATCTTCCTCTTGACAATACCCCATAGATTCTCTATAAGGGTATGTGCACACGATGCAGAAATGCTCAGGATTTTTTCCTGAGCGTTTCTGCATCTCTCTGGCAGGAAAAAACGCATGCGGATTGTACATGCGGTTTCCTGCCAGGGACATGCGGAAATGAAGCGGTCTTCACTTTCATTTCCGCATGCGGGTTGACAAGCGCTTCCCAAGCGATTTTAGCATCACTTGGAAAGTGCTTGTCAACTTCACACTATATAAATCCATGCAAACGGCATGGATTTATATAGTGTGTGATGTCAAAAAATAAAAAATAAATCTATACGTTACCATCTGATGGCCCCCGGTGTCCTGCTTCATCGGTCCCGGCTGCCGGCAGTGAAGACTGTAGGACCTTCCGACGTCAGCGTCACGTGACCCGTCACATGACTCTGACGTCAGTGAAGGTCCTTCATTCAACCGCGAAGTGCGCGGGAAGCCGGCAGGACGCAGCGCGGGCCGTCAGAAGGTGAGAATATATATATTTTTTATTTTATTCTTTTTTTTTTAATGGTACCTGGGTCTGGATGAGAGTCCTCTCATCCACACCCGGGTACCATCCGCACATTAGACCGCATGAAATGCGCGTCAACATATACAGTGATGCGGATTCCATGCGGTCTAATGCAAGTCAATGGCGGCAAAAGAGCAGCGTTTCCGCAAAATTAATTGACATGCTGCGGATTTTTGACCGCAGCGTTTACGCTGCGGAAAAATCCGCATCATGGGCACAGCACATGCGGATTTCCATTGGGGAACATTGCTGCCCTTCTACCATGCGTTTTTCATGCGTTTCCGCGGCGTTTACGCAACTGCAAAAACGCCGCGGAAACGCATGAAAAACGCATCGTGTGAACTCAGCCTAATAGATTCTCTATGGGGTTAAGGTCAGGCGAGTTGCTGCCGATCAAGCACAGTGATACTGGTGTCTGTAAACCTGGTATTATTACTTTTGGCAGTGTGGACAGGGGCCAAGTCCTGCTGGAGAATGACATTTCCATCTCCAAAAAGCTTGTCATCAGAGGGAAGCATGAAGTGTCTAAAATTTCCTGGTAGACGGCTGAGCTGACTTTGGTTTTGATAAAACACAGTGGACCTACACCAGCAGATGACATGGCTCCCCAAACCATCACTGATTGTGGAAACTTCACACTAGACCTCCAGCAGCTTGGATTGTGGCCTCTCCACTCTTCCTCCAGACTCTGGGACCTTGATTTCCAAAGGAAAATTGTGGAGTGTGTAAGTGACTGCCTTCTGGACATCTGTCAAGTCAGCAGTCTTCCCCATGATTGTGGAGCTTACTGAAACAGACTAAGGGACCTTTTTAAATGCTTAGGAGCCTTTGCAGGTGTTTTTTGTTAATTATTTTAATTTTCTCAGATAATGACTTTTGTGTTTTCATTGGCTGTAAGCCATATTCATCAACATTATCAGAAACACTTGCAATAAATCACTCTGTGTGTAATGACTCTATAAGATATATGAGTTTCACTTTTTGTTTTGAAGAACTGAAATAAATTAACTTTTTGATGATATTCTGTGTGAATAATGTCCTCTGTATCTGTGTGAGTAAAGTCCTCTGTATCTGTGTGAATAAAGTCCTCTGTATCTGTGTGAATAAAGTCCTCTGTATCTGTGTGAATAATGTCCTATGTATCTGTGTGAGTAAAGTCCTCTGTATCTGTGTGAATAAAGTCCTCTGTATCTGTGTGAATAAAGGTCCTCTGTATCTGTGTGAGTAAAGTCCTCTGTATCTGTGTGAGTAAAGTCCTCTGTATCTGTGTGAATAAAGTCCTCTTTATCTGTGTGAATAAAGTCCTCTTTATCTGTGTGAATAAAGTCCTCTGTATCTGCGTGAATAAAGTCCTCTGTATCTGCGTGAATAAAGTCCCTGTCTCTGTGTGAATAAAGTCCTCTGTGTCTATGTGAATAAAGTCCTCTGTATCTGTGTGAATAAAGTCCTCTGTGTCTGTGTGAATAAAGTACTCTGTATCTGTGTGAATAAAGTCCTCTGTGTCTATGTGAATAAAGTCCTCTGTATCTGTGTGAATAAAGTCCTCTGTGTCTGTGTGAATAAAGTCCTCTGTATCTGTGTGAATAAAGTCCTCTGTATCTGTGTGAATAAAGTCCTCTGTGTCTGTGTGAATAAAGTCCTCTGTGTCTGTGTGAATAAAGTCCTCTGTATCTGCGTGAATAAAGTCCTCTGTATCTGCGTGAATAAAGTCCTCTGTATCTGCGTGTATAAAGTCCTTTGTATCTGCGTGAATAAAGTCCTCTGTATCTGTGTGAAGAAAGTCCTCTGTATCTGTGTGAAGAAAGTCCTCTGTATCTGTGTGAATAAAGTCTTCTGTGTCTGTGTGAATAAAGTCCTCTGTGTCTGTGTGAATAAAGTCCTCTGTATCTGTGTGAATAAAGTCCTCTGTATCTGTGTGAATAAAGTCCTATGTATCTTTGTGAATAAAAGTCCTCTGTATCTGTGTGAATAAAGTCCTCTGTATCTGTGTGAATAAAGTCCTCTGTGTCTGTGTGAATAAAGTCCTCTGTATCTGTGTGAATAAAGTCCTCTGTATCTGTGTGAATAAAGTCCTTTGTATCTGTGTGTATAAAGTCATCTGTGTCTGTGTGAATAAGTCATTTGTGTCTGTGTGAATAAAGTCCTCTGTATCTGTGTGAATAAAGTCCTCTGTATCTGTGTGAATAAAGTCCTCTGTATCTGTGTGAATAAAGTCCTCTGTGTCTGTGTGAATAAAGTCCTCTGTATCTGTGTGAATAAAGTCCTCTGTATCTGTGTGTATAAAGTCCTCTGTGTCTGTGTGAATAAAGTCCTCTGTATCTGTGTGAATAAAGTCCTCTGTATCTGTGTGAATAAAGTCCTCTGTATCTGTGTGAATAAAGTCCTCTGTGTCTGTGTGAATAAAGTCCTCTGTATCTGTGTGAATAAAGTCCTCTGTATCTGTGTGAATAAAGTCCTCTGTGTCTGTGTGAATAAAGTCCTCTGTGTCTGTGTGAATAAAGTCCTCTGTATCTGTATCTGTGTGAATAAAGTCCTCTGTGTCTGTGTGAATAAAGTCCTCTGTGTCTGTGTGAATAAAGTCCTCTGTGTCTGTGTGAATAAAGTCCTCTGTGTCTGTGTGAATAAAGTCCTCTGTGTCTGTGTGAATAAAGTCCTCTGTATCTGTGTGAATAAAGTCCTCTGTATCTTTGTGAATAAAGTCCTCTGTATCTGTGTGAATAAAGTCCTCTGTATCTGTGTGAATAAAGTCCTCTGTATCTGTGTGAATAAAGTCCTCGGTATCTGTGTGAATGCAGTCAGACATTGTCAGTACTTTCCCTGGAGTGCTGCTCCCATTACTTGTTCTCTTTATCAGTGTTTAGATGGTTGCATGTACAAGTCCTTCATCCACAACTACAGGATTGTGCTGCTCTTCCTCCTTCCATGTCACATCCTTCTAGAAGCAGATATGTCAGGTAAGGCCGGAGTCCGACTACCGTATAACACATAAAACATCGCACAGCACTCGGCCCAGTGTTATTCTATGGGGCAGCTCAGATCACCCTTTTTTTCTCGTATTCGGCGTGCAAGCAAAATCGCAGCATGTTGTGATTGTACGCGTATATCGTGCGAGACTCGCCAATGCAAGCCTATGGGTGTGAAGAAGACATCGGTCGCCACACGGACCATCCGTATGCCGTCAAATTTTCATGGTTACATTATCATTCTGTAGCACAGAACACTGTAAATGGTCCTGTAAATGATTGGAGAATAACGGTTGCAGAGAAAATAAACGCGTTGCATACGGATGTCATACGGATACACGGGCGAGAAAATATCGCATCATCGCATTACACACGGAGAACTCGTGCGACTCTCATCAGTGAGAATCGGAACGATTTTGTCTACGTGTAGTGTGACTCCGGCCTGAAGCTTCTGTTCTGCTCCTATAGTCTCAGAGATTAACAAGAACACATCCTTCTCAATAAGACTTTATACACACAACACTTGTGTTATTGTGGAAATTTATACCTCAAACTGTGTTTTCCTTTGAACCTTATGTCTATATCCATATATAGATGTACTGTATATGTATATATATATAGATAGTTGTATATTTACATATCTCTATGTGAGGACACAGCATTTCTTCTTAATTCTGCCAAACGCATTCTTAAGCCCCCGTCACACTAAGCAAGACCGCTACCGAGATCGCTGCTGAGTCACAAGTTTTGTGACGCAACAGCGACCTCAGCAGCGATCTCGCTATGTTTGACACTTAGCAGCGACCAGGCCCCTGCTGTGAGATCGCTGGTGGTGTCGGAATGGTCTGGACATTTCTTTGATCGTTGAGGCCCCGCTGGGTAGCATGCATCGGTGTGTTTGACACCTTACCGACGACCTTGTTAACGACTCAGACACAGAAACACATAGGCGTGCATCGTTATACGGATCGTTACGGGTCGCCGCATCGGTGCTGCGTCGTTGGGAAGATCTGACTGTTTGACATCTCACCAGCGACCACATAGCGACGCAGCAACGATCCCTGACAGGTCGTATCGTTGTCGGGATCGCTGTAGCGTCGCTTATTGTGACGGGGCCTTTAAGCCCCCGTCTCACATAGCGAGATCGCTAGCGACATCGCTGCTGAGTCACGGTTTTGGTGACGCAACAGCGACCTCACCAGCGATGTCGCTATGTGTGACACTTTGCAGCGATCAGGCCCCTGCTGTGAGGTCGCTGATCGCTGCAGATTGTCCTGGACCTTTTTTTGGTCGTTGCTCTCCCGCTGGTCAGCACACATCGCTGTGTGTGACCAGCGGGAGCAGCGATCAGGCTGGTAACCATGATAAACTTCGGCTTACTAGGGGCACACGCGCACCTAGTAACCCGATGTTTATCATGGTTACGAGCCTGCTAAAGTGAGCGGTAACTTCCCTCTCACCGTAACAGAGTGGTAACCATGATAAACAGCGGGTTACTTGGTGCGCGTGTGCCCCTAGTAACCCGATGTTTACCATGGTTACCAGCCTGCTCCTGCTTCAGCAGGCTGGTAACCAGGAGCAGGACATCGTGGAAAGATTCTTTCCACGATGTCGCTGCTCCCCTGATCGTTGGTGAGCCTGCCTGTTTGACAGCTCACCAGCGATCCCTGACAGGTCGTATCGTTGTCGGGATCGCTGCAGCATCGCTAAGTGTGATGGGGCCTTAAGTCAGTGGGCACAGGGACAGGAACTATTGTAGGTGACTCTAGTTGTAGATGTAATTAATTGTTGGAATCTTGAATGGCTGCTGTGTACGGATTATATCGCCCCCTACAGCTTATTGTCCTGCTGTCCTTGTGGAACAAAGGCACCGGCTAACTGACCCATTGATCATTGTTAGTTTTGCTGTCTACCTATTGTATTAGTGCATTCAACCTTGTTCTCATGCAAATATTGAAGGACAAACAATGAACTCTTGAACAATGAGAGACGACTTTCTCCCAATCCTGTGGAAAAATGCCTGAATACGAGCAGTGACCTAAAAAAGTAGGATCTGCCTCTTTTCCCACACACCCTACAGCAAGCCACCGACCAGCTGGAGGACACAGATCTGCTCCACTGACCATCACTGAACCCTCAAAGGCGCTGGAGAATCCAGGTTGGGACAATCAGGTCACCTGGCCACGTACCTCACTGCACTCGCTCAGCTTCCTAAGCTTGCCGCTACGTCCTCTCTGGTTGCCGGCATAAAGTTGGGGTAGTCGGCCCTGGATGCTCCGAAGTCACAGCTGCTCAGAGCCAGCGGGAAGGTGAGACTATGTCATCTGCACCATCTTATGTACTTGCTGGGGCTGTACTGTATGTGACTGGCTGGTGTTGGGGCAATAAATTATTGCCGCACTGGGTTACCCTCGCCCTGTCTGGTCTGAGTAGTGTCCTGTCCACGGGAAAGGAGAGAGGGCGTTCAGTGGGGTGAGCCCTGGTCCATATGGTTTTCTATAGATGAGACCACCCACTGACCCTCGTGTCTCCAAGCTATCTATATATTTATTATATTTCAAAATGTTTATGAATTTCTCTATAAAATGCTATATGACAATGATTATATAATGTACATTGTGGACCATTCAGCCTCAGATGCAGAGTGTGAACATTGCCAAAAATCTTTATTGTACATTTAACTGAAATAAATGATACCATTCCTCAGCAATGTTAACCATTTAGACGGTTTTCCAAAGTTCCGGATAAATATGAACAAAATATAAATGTTCATTGATAAGCCGTGAATTCAGCGGGTCGGTCCTGAGGGAATTTACATCCCATGTAGGAATTCAGAGGATCTGGGAAGGGATTTCGCACCATATGAACAACACCGGATGGAATGGGCCCAGATAACCCGGCACCCAGGCTGGAAAAGATCCATACGCTGGTTTTCTTCGATGCCTATATGAAAGAAATAAAAACAAATATTTTCTAACACTTTTCTATTTTTTTTATAATTATTTGATATTAACCCCTTTACCACCTTGGGTTTCTCCATTTTTGCGTTTTCGTTTTTTGCTCCCCTTCTTCCCAGAGCCATAACTGTTTTATTTTTCCGTCAATATGGCCATGTGAGGGCTTGTTTTTTGTGAGACGAGTTGTACTTTTGAACAACACCATTGGTTTTACCATATTGTGTACTGGAAAACAGGACAAAAATTCAAAGTGCGGTGAAATAGCAAAAAAAGTGGAATTTCACAATTGTGACTCACCGGCACCTTCGCACAATTTTCCTGCTCCACAAGGCTACACAGACGGCAGGAAGAACAGCGCCGTCCATACAGGGTAAATTGCGCAGGCGTGGGATCCGGATGGGAACTGCACGTCACAGGCCCCTGTGACGTGCCGGGGAGGGGTGGGATATGGGAAGGAAGCTAATAGGCAGGGATTACTTCGCATCCCCCAGCCGTGAAGCTTGCTAAAACTAATTTAATAAAAAGCTATTACCCAGCAAGTAGACCTCTAATATGGGACATACAGGTGAGTATAGATTCATACTTCTATCACCTGTATCCCCATATTAGAGGTCTGATAGATCCCAGGGGGTGACAGATTCCCTTTAACATGTTAACAGCCATGGGTGGATCGCGACTCCACATGTGGCTTTTAGCGGCACATGACAGCTGATCTGTCCCTGGAAAGGAGCGGAGTCATCGCCGGAGTCCACACGCCTCGCACACGCGCAGCTCCACATGCCTCGTACACATGCGCAGCTCCGCTCTGTACACCTCGTACACACGCGGCTCCGCTCCGTATACCTCGTACACACACGGCTCCGCTCCGTACACCTCGTACATACGGCTCTGCTCCGTACACCTCGTATACACACGGCTCCGCTCTGTACACACGTGTGACTTCACTACGCACACCTCGTATATGCGCGGCTTCACTCCACACACCTCATACACACAGCTCCGCTCTGCACACCTGGTACACACACGGCTCCACTCCGTACATCTCGCACACACACGGCTCCACTCCGTACACTTCATACCCACGTGCGCCTCCACTCCGTACACCTCGTACACACACGGCTCCTCTCCACACACGGCTCCACTTCGTACACATTTGGCTCTGCTCTGTACACCTTGTACACGCGCGACTCCACTCCGTACACCTCGTACACACACGGCTCCACTTCTTACACCTCGTACACACTCGGCTCCACTCCGTACACCTCATACACACTCGGCTCCACTCCTTACACCTCGTACACATTTGGGTCCGCTCCGTACACACGCGACTCCACTCCGTACACCTCGTACACACACGGCTCCACTTCGTACACCTCGTACACATTCGGCTCCGCTCCGTACACCTCGCACACACTCGGCTCCACTTCGTACACAAACGGCTCCACTTCGTACACACTCGGCTCCACTCCATACACACACGGCTCCTCTCCGTACACCTCGTACACACACGGCTCCTCTCCGTACACCTCGTACACACACGGCTCCACTCCGTACACTTCATACACACGTGCGCCTCCACTCCGTACACCTCGTACACACACGGCTCCTCTCCACACACCTCGTACACATTTGGCTCCGCTCCGTACACCTTGTACACGCGCGACTCCACTCCGTACACCTCCTACACACACGGCTCTGCTCCGTACACCTCGTACACACACGCGGCTCTGCTCCGTACACCTCGTACACACACGCGGCTCTGCTCCGTACACCTCGTACACACACGGCTCCGCTTCGTACACCTCGTACACACTCGGCTCCACTCCGTACACCTCGTACACACACGGCTCCACTTCGTACACCTCGTACACACTCTGCTCCACTCCGTACACCTCGTACACACACGGCTCCACTTCGTACACCTCGTACACATTTGGCTCCGCTCCGTACACGCGCGACTCCACTCCGTACACATCGTACACACACGGCTCCACTTCGTACACATCGTACACACACGGCTCCACTTCGTACACCTCGTACACATTCGGCTCCGCTCCGTACACCTCGCACACACTCGGCTCCACTTCGTACACACACGGCTCCACTCCGTACACACACGGCTCCTCTCCGTACACCTCATACACACGCGCGCCTCCGCTCCGTACACCTCGTACACACACGGCTCCACTCCGTACACTTCATACACACGTGCGCCTCCACTCCGTACACCTCGTACACACACGGCTCCTCTCCACACACCTCTTACACACACGGCTCCACTTCATACACATTTGACTCCGCTCCGTACACCTTGTACACGCGCGGCTCCGCTCTGTACACCTTGTACACGCGCGGCTCCGCTCCGTACACCTCGTACACGCGGCTCCGCTCCGTACACCTCGTACACGCGGCTCCGCTCCGTACACCTTGTACACGCGGCTCCTCTCCGTACACCTCATACACACGAGCGCCTCCGCTCGGTACACCTCGTAGACACACGGCTCCACTCCGTACACTTCATACACACGTGCGCCTCCACTCCGTACACCTCGTACACACACGGCTCCTCTCCACACACCTCGTACACACACGGCTCCACTTCGTACACATTTGGCTCCGCTCCGTACACCTTGTACACGCACGACTCCAGTCCGTACAGGTCATACACACACGGCTCCTCTCCACACACCTCGTACACACACGGCTCCACTTCGTACACATTTGGCTCCGCTCCGTACACCTTGTACACGCGCGACTCCACTACGTACACCTCGTACACGCGCGACTCCACTACGTACACCTCGTACACACACGGCTCCACTTCGTACACACTCGGCTCCACTTGGTACACCTCGTACACACTCGGCTCCACTCCGTACACCTCGTACACACACGGCTCCACTTCGTACACCTCGTACACATTTGGCTCTGCTCCGTACACGCGCGACTCCACTCCGTACACCTCGTACACACACGGCTCCACTTCGTACACCTCGTACACATTTGGCTCCGCTCCGTAGACCTCGCACACACTCGGCTCCACTTCGTACACACACGGCTCCACTCCGTACACCTCGTACACACACGGCTCCTCTCCATACACCTCGTACACACTCGGCTCCACTCCGTACACACTCGGTTCCACTCCGTACACCTCGTACACACTCGGCTTCACTCTGTACACCTCGTACACACTCGGCTCCACTCTGTACACCTCGTACACGTGCGGCTCCGCTCCGTACACCTCGCACACGCTCGGCTCCACTCCGTACACCTCGGACACGCTCGGCTCCACTCCGTACACCTCGCACAAGCTCTGCTCCGCTCCGTACACCTCGCACAAGCTCTGCTCCGCTCCGTACACCTCGCACACGCTCTGCTCCGCTCCGTACACCTCGCACACGCTCTGCTCCGCTCCGTACACCTCGCACACGCTCTGCTCCGCTCCGTACACCTCGCACACACACGTCTCCACTCTGTACACACGTGTGACTCCACTACGCACACCTCGTACATGCGCGGCTCCACTCCGCACACCTCATACACACAGCTCCGCTCCGTACACCTCGTACACACGCGGCTCTGCTCCGCACACCTCGTACACACGCGGCTCTGCTCCGCACACCTCGTACACACGCGGCTCTGCTCCGTACACCTCGTACACACGCGGCTCTGCTCCGTACACCTCGTACACACGCGGCTCCGCTCCGTACACCTCGTACACACGCGGCTCCGCTCCGTACACCTCGTACACACGCGGCTCCGCTCCGTACACCTCGTACACACGCGGCTCCGCTCCGTACACCTCGTACACACACGGCTCTGCTCCGTACACCTCGTACACACGCGGCTCCGCTCCGTACACCTCGTACACACGCGGCTCTGCTCCGTACACCTCGTACACACACGGCTCTGCTCCGTACACCTCGTACACACAAGGCTCTGCTCCGTACACCTCGTACACACGCGGCTCCGCTCCGTACACCTCGTACACACGCGGCTCTGCTCCGTACACCTCGTACACACAAGGCTCTGCTCCGTACACCTCGTACACACGCGGCTCTGCTCCGTACACCTCGTACACACGCGGCTCTGCTCCGTACACCTTGTACACACGCGGCTCTGCTCCGTACACCTCGTACACATGCGCCTCCGCTCTGTACACCTCGTACACACGCGCCTCCGCTCTGTACACCTCGTACACACGCGGCTCTGCTCCGTACACCTCGTACACACTCGTCTCTGCTCCGTACACCTCGCACACACGCGGCTCCGCTCCGTACACCTCGTACACACGCGGCTCTGCTACATCCACACTGTAAACCCCTCCTGACCCCACACATAAACTTCAGCTCATCCAGCACCATGACAACCAGCACAGCAGAGTCCTGCATCCACTGAGGCCCCTGATCATGTGATCCCTGACTCCTCCCCTCCTGTGACCTCATCACAGGTCCTGTGCGCACAGAGCAGCCATATATGTGGTGGCGGCTCTGCAGGTGGAGGTATGTGGAGACCCCCATTACTGGGCGCAGGGGGCATTAACCCCTTCAGCACGGAGACTCTTTGGGGTCTTGTGTTGCCCTTTTATAAGAATCATAAGGTTTTTGTTCTGTTTCCTGTAATAGATACATACGACCCAACTATGGAGACAGGAAGGGAGGAAACGTATTGTTCTCATAGTACAGGACCCCTTTACTGCCCCACAGTGTAATGCCCCCATTATGCCCCTTATGCAGGATGTATGATGCCCCCACACAGTATAATGCCCCCATTATGCCCCTTATGCAGGATGTATGATGCCCCCACAGTGTAATGCCCCTATTATGCCCCTTATGCAGGATGTATGATGCCCCCCACAGTGTAATGCCCCCATTATTCCCCTTATGCAGGATGTATGATGCCCCCCACACAGTGTAATGCCCCCATTATGCCCCTTATGCAGGATGTATTATGCCCCCACACAGTGTAATGCCCCCATTATGCCCCTTATGCTGGATGTATGATGCCCCCACACAGTGTAATGCCCCCATTATGCCCCTTATGCTGGATGTATGATGCCCCCACAGTGTAATGCCCCCATTATGCCCCTTATGCAGGATGTATGATGCCCCCACAGTGTAATGCCCCCATTATGCCCCTTATGCAGGATGTATGATGCCCCCACAGTGTAATGCCCCCATTATGCCCCTTATGCAGGATGTATGATGCCCCACACAGTGTAATGCCCCCATTATGCCCCTTATGCAGGATGTATGATGCCCCATACAGTGTAATGCCCCCATTATGCCCCTTATGCAGGATGTATGATGCCTCCACAGTATAATGCCCCCATTATGCCCCTTATGCAGTATGTATGATGTCCCCACACAGTGTAATGCCCCCATTATGCCCCTTATGCAGGATGTATGATGCCACACACAGTGTAATGCCCCCATTATGCCCCTTATGCAGGATGTATGATGCCACACACAGTGTAATGCCCCCATTATGCCCCTTATACAGGATGTATGATGCCCCCACACAGTGTAATGCCCCCATTATGCCCCTTATGCAGGATGTATGATGCCCCACACAGTGTAATGCCCCCATTATGCCCCTTATACAGTATGTATGATGCCCCCACACAGTGTAATGTCCCCATTATGCCCCTTATGCAGTATGTATGATGCCCCCATTATGCCCCTTATGCAGTATTTATGATGCCCCCACACAGTGTAATGCCCCCATTATGCCCCTTATGCAGGATGTATGATGCCCCCACACAGTGTAATGCCCCTTATGCAGGATGTATGATGCCCCCACAGTGTAATGTTCCCATTATGCCCCTTATACAGGGTGTATGATGCCCCCACACAGGGTTTCGCCCCCATTATGCCCCTTATGCAGGATGTATGATGCCCCCACACAGTGTAATGCCCCCATTATGCCTCTTATGCAGGATGTATGATGCCCCCACACAGTGTAATGCCCCCATTATGCCCCTTATGCAGGATGTATGATGCCCGCACAGTGTAATGCCCCCATTATGCCCCTTATGCAGGATGTATGATGCCCCCACAGTGTAATGCCCCCATTATGCCCCTTATGCAGGATGTATGATGCCCCCACAGTGTAATGCCCCCATTATGCCCCTTATGCAGGATGTATGATGCCCCACACAGTGTAATGCCCCCATTATGCCCCTTATGCAGGATGTATGATGCCCCCACACAGTATAATGCCCCCATTATGCCCCTTATGCTGGATGTATGATGCCCCCACACAGGGTAGTGCCCCCATTATGCCCCTTATACAGTATGTATGATGCCCCCTGTCGTCGCCACATAATGTGAGACGTATCTGCTCCAAATTACATTGTAAATTCAAATACGTGCATTGAAGAACTACGACTGATACATTTGAACATCAGACTAGATCTACTTTATTATATGCTCTGGTCCACGTTTATATAGGTTATTAGTATTCATACTTTAAAACAATATAATTGGCTCAGCTTATCTCTAAATATGTGCTGGCATTAGCATACATACATCTAATTGGCTAGGTAAACACTACTGACACACAACTTTCTGACTTTCTTTTCTTCCTTATGTTTTCTCTGAGTCTCTAGACAAAGACATTCGTTAGGGACCCCTTATCTCACGCACACATACTGACTCAAACTCCATTCTGGTAAGCAGAAGATGCACGTACAAAAATCAAAATGGAGTCAGGATAGATAAAGTATAACTCCTGCTCTCACAATTCCCTTCTCTTGTGGCAGGGGGTGGCTGTTCCAGCAGCAAGGCCTGTCTACAGACTCCCCCCAGATATATTCTCCTTCCCTAATAGAAGAAGCCGGTCTTCCTACACTGCTTCACCGGATTCTCCAGATCGGTCTGTCTGTCACACCATCGGATGGACACACATACACACACACTCAAGCCACAACAAGCAAGGAAACTATACGGGTGCCACATTCATGTGCTCGTCACAGTTGTCATTGTAGATAGCATTTATCCGGGTCACATTTTTATTCGCTGTAATGGTAACAATGGGGAATAACTATTCCAAGCCCCGCTGCTGCTTGATCTCTGCCTTTGAACTTGTCTGGTACTCCTCTTGGAACCTCAGTAGAGTCAATGTACACTTGAGGGTCGAAAGTAGTAGGAATGCTGATGTCACACTTGTGTCTCTGATTTTCTGTTGCATATTTGTGGAGCTTGTCTGTATTTAGAGTCACAATCTGTAGTGGTATCAGGAATTTAACAATAGCACAAGAGCTCTCCCACTGTTCAACGTTTGGATATATATTCTGGTTGTAACAGACAATCTAGTAAGGAGGCTTCTACCTGTGCTGTCTGTCTATTCTTGGGCTACAGAAGGGTTGTAGGCCCAGTCTTCCCCAGTGTTCCACCCCACCATACTCCAGGTCTTACAATCAGACCAATAGCCAGTATTGGTGGTGGTGACACATATATACTTTTGGGTGAGTCTTTAGGTGTGCCCACGCTGCCACTCCTCCCTAAGGCAGGAGACCATGTTTCACAAGTTAAATTTATAACGGACTACAGGGTCTGAGGTATCAAGTCAGAAAGTGGTAACTAGCTCCTCATTCTCTCTCTTGGGACATAGTCCTCGATGAGCCCCCATTTATCAAGGATAAGGCACAACGTGTGCGTCCACATCACTCGGTGGCTTTCTTGGGCTCAGCTGTTCTCCTACAGTGTAAGGCGTAGATCCAGTTGGGCTTTCTCTCGAACTTTATGGCCATCTCATTTGTCATCAGGACTTGAAAGGGTCCATCAAATCGAGGCTTAAGAGCTCTCCTGACCTGTCTTGACCACCACTCAGTTTCCAGGCTGCAAGGGATGGCTTCCTTCCACAGAGTCTGGATCTGGAAAACTTGAGAATATATGTTAAACAAGCATTTTGTAAGTTCAATAACATAAGAAGAACATGTTGCATCTGGAGCTATTGTGGAAAATACAACCCTAGCCTAGGGGCTGACCCAAATAACACCTCATATGGGCTGAGGCCTGTCTTTTTGGGAGTATACCTGACTGAGAAGAGTGCAAGGGACAAGCATTCTGTCCATGGTCTGCCAGTTTCGGCCATTGCTTACTGGATTTTCAGTTTCAGAGTCCCATTCAATCTCTACTCTACCGCTACTTTGTGAATGGTACATAGTATGAAGGCCTTTTTGACTCCCAGGGCGGGCATTATTTCCTGCTTTGTTTTTTCGGTAAAGTGGGTGCCTCTGTCACTCTTCATGGTCTCGGGTACCCCGTATCTGCAGACGACTTCTGAGATTAGTCTCTTTGCTGTAGCCTTGGCCATGGCTTTACACACAGGAGACGCTTCTGTACATCCTGAGAAGAGGTCGTGCGGGTGCACACACAAGTACATACCAAAAGTTTGGACACGCCTTCTTATTTAAAGATTTTTCTGTATTTTCTTGACTATGAAAATTGTACATTCACACCGAAGGCATCAAAACATGTGGAATTATATACTTAACAAAAAAGTGTGAAACAACTGAAAATATGTCTTATATTCTAGGTTCTTCAAAGTAGCCACCTTTTGCTTTGATGACTGCTTTGCACACTCTTGGCATTCTCTTGATGAGCTTCAAGTGGTAGTCACCGGAAATGGTTTTCACTTCACAGGTGTGCCCTGTCAGGTTTCATCAGTGGGATTTCTTGCCTTATAAATGGGGTTGGGACCATCAGTTGTGTTGTGCAGAAGTCTGGTGGATACACAGCTGATAGTCCTACTGAATAGACTGTTAGAATTTGTATTATGGCTAGAAAAATCAGCTATGTAAAGAAAAAAACGAGTGGCCATCATTACTTTAAGAAATGAAGGTCAGTCAGTCCGAAAAATTGGGAAAACTTTGAATGTGTCCCCAAGTGCAGTTGCAAAAACCATCAAACGCTACAAAGAAACTGGCTCATATGAGGACCGCCCCAGGAAAGGAAGACCAAGAGTCCCCTCTGCTTCTGAGGATAAGTTTATCCGAGTCACCAGCCTCAGAAATCGCAGGTTAACAGCAGCTCAGATTAGAGACCAGGTCAATGCCACACAGAGTTCTAGCAGCAGACACATCTATTCAACCACTGTTAAGAGGAGACTTTGTGCAGCAGGCCTTCATGGTAAAATAGCTGTTAGGAAACCACTGCTAAGGACAGGCAACAAGCAGAAGAGACTTGTTTGGCTAAAGAACACAAGGAATGGACATTAGACCAGTGGAAATCTGTGCTTTGTTCTGATGAGTCCAAATTTGAGATCTTTGGTTCCAACCACCGTGCCTTTGTGCGAAGCAGAAAAGGTGAACGAATGGACTCTACATGCCTGGTTCCCACCGTGAAGCATGGAGGAGGAGGTGTGATGGTGTGGGGGTGCTTTGCTGATGACACTGTTGGGGATTTATTCAAAATTGAAGGCATAATGAACCAGCATGGCTACCACAGCATCTTGCAGCGGCATGCTATTCCATCCGGTTTGCGTTTAGTTGGACCATCATTTATTTTTCAACAAGACAATGACCCCAAACATACCTCCAGACTGTGTAAGGGCTATTTGACCAAGAAAGAGCGTGATGGGGTACTATGCCAGATGACCTGGCCTCCACAGTCACCAGACCTGAACCCAATCGAGATGGTTTGGGGTGAGCTGGACCGCAGAGTGAAGGCAAAAAGGCCAACAAGTGCTAAACATCTCTGGGAACTCCTTCAAGATTGTTGGAAGACCATTTCCGGTGACTACCTCTTGAAGCTCATCAAGAGTGTGCAAAGCAGTCATAAAAGCAAAAGGTGGCTACTTTGAAGAACCTAGAATATAAGACATATTTTCAGTTGTTTCACACTTTTTTGTTAAGTATATAATTTCACATGTGTTAATTCATAGTTTTGATGCCTTCAGTGTGAATGTACAATTTTCAAAGTCATGAAAATACAGAAAAATCTTTAAATGAGAAGGTGTGTCCAAACTTTTGGTCTGTACTGTATATGTATACGCATGTGATGATCAGGGTAAATCACACAGTGTTGTGGTCAGCAGGAAATAAAGTCAGTTGTGCATAAAGGGTCAAAAAAATAGCATAACCTCTGTCCATATTTCTATTGGGATCGCTATAGCTGATCCACATTAAAGTCTGCCACTTATCATGCTAACTGACCTATTCAAATTAAGTTTGTATACACAGAAGATACATATTCGTTTTTTAACTATCTAAAGCTTACCCGTGATGCGGTACACTGCAGGGACCTGGGAGAGAGAAGGGTATCAGCCTTGTTTGATGCGCGTTTCATGTATGTTTTATCAAAAAACAAGGTGCCACCAGAAAGCTGAGTCCACCATTATATACTCTTCTAATTGGAGACCGCCGGGTATTATGTGCATGCACATCACCATATGACGTGTGGTGTAAAGTTCATTCCCGGCATTCATATGGTGCTCAAGTCGTGGAGAAATCTCCATTTGACGTCACGGACATGCGCACACACACATTGAAGCCATCGAGGAAGATTACTCCTAAGGACTGTGACGCGCGTGCGCTGTTCAGCGGCCATATTTCTGTACCCCTGTTGCGGAATGACTGTATATTTCTGATTACATTCTAATGCTTCCAAATGTTAATAATTACATGGAATAATATATTTCTTATAAGGGCAATATTATATCTCTCTGGGTCATAGCCATATCTAGAGTAAAGTTAAGAATGTGATAAAATTTATTAAATAGGTTAAAAAGTGTCAAAGAGGAAAGAAGAGGGTTTTTTCCATATACAGTGCCTACAAGTAGTATTCAACCCCCTGCAGATTTAGCTGGTTGACACATGCGGAATTAACTTGGCATTGTGACATTTGTACTGTAGATCAGCCTGGAAGTGGGAAATGCACTGCAGCAAATTTTGTTTTTTTTTTGTTTTTAAAACGTAAAAAGTTAATTCAGAGTGTCATTTATTATTCAACCCCTCAAACCACAGTAATTCTGTTTGGTCCCCCTAAAGTATTAAGAAGTAGTTCAGGCACCAAGAATAATGAGCTTCTCATGTGTGGATTAAAGATCTCTTTTGCCAGCCTTTTCTGACTATTTAAGACCCTCCCCAAACTTGTGAACAGCACTCAGACATGGTCAACATGGGAAAGACAAAGGAGCATTCCAAGGCCATCAGAGACAAGATCGTGGAGGGTCACAAGGCTCGCAAGGGGTACAAAACCCTTTCCAAGGAGTTGGGCCTACCTGTCTCCACTGTTGGGAGCATCATCCGTAAGTGGAAGGCTTATGGAACTACTGTTAGCCTTCCACGGCCAGGACAGCCTTTGAAAGTGTCCTCCCGTGCCGAGGCCAGGCTTGTCCGAAGAGTCAAGGCTAACCCAAGGACAACAAGGAAGGAGCTTCGGGAAGATCTCATGGCAGTGGGGACATTGGTTTCAGTCAATAACATAAGTAACGTACTCCACCGCAATGGTCTCCGTTCCAGACGAGCCCGTAAGGTACCTTTACTTTCAAAGCGTCATGTCAAGGCTCATCTACAGTTTGCTCATGATCACTTGGAGGACTCTGAGACAGACTGGTTCAAGGTTCTATGGTCTGATGAGACCAAGATCGAGATCTTTGGTGCCAACCACACACGTGACGTTTGGAGACTGGATGGCACTGCATACGACCCCAAGAATACCATCCCTACAGTCAAGCATGGTGGTGGCAGCATCATGCTGTGGGGCTGTTTCTCTGCCAAGGGGCCTGGCCATCTGGTCCGCATCCATGGGAAGATGGATAGCACGGCCTACCTGGAGATTTTGGCCAAGAACCTCCGCTCCTCCATCAAGGATCTTAAGATGGGTCGTAATTTCATCTTCCAACAAGACAGCGACCCAAAGCACACAGCCAAGAAAACCAAGGCCTGGTTCAATAGGGAAAAAGTCAAGGTGTTGGAGTGGCCTAGTCAGTCTCCTGACCTTAACCCAATTGAAAACTTGTGGAAGGAGCTCAAGAATAAAGTCCACATGAGACACCCAAAGAACCTAGATAACTTGGAGAAGATCTGCATGGAGGAGTGGGCCAAGATAACTCCACAGACCTGTGCCGGCCTGATCAGGTCTTATAAAAGACGATTATTAGCTGTAATTGCAAACAAGGGTTATTCCACAAAATATTAAACATAGGGGTTGTATAATAATTGACCCACACTTTTATGTTTAAAATTTAATAAAATTCAACTGAGCAACATAACTTTTTGGTTTGTAAGATTTATGCTTCTGTTCATAAAACCTACTCTCGTTTGCAGTTTGAAGGCTCTAACTTATTTGCATCTTATCAAACCAGCTAAATCTGCAGGGGGTTGAATACTACTTGTAGGCACTGTATCTCTTAAAGAAATCCTCCAATAATTCATAAAAAGTGATGAAGAATTGAACATATGTATGCCTTCATATACTAGAAGGGAGTGAATATTATAAATAAACTATATGTGATTATTATGTATATATTTTTTATACCTTTATAAACTGGAAAGGAGTGAGTTGAAACGTGACAAATGAATGTTAGGGATGCAGAGGGAAAAGAGAAAAACAGTGAGGTTGTTGCCCACAATATAAGTACAAAATAGTTAATGATTAACGGTATGTGCATGGTTAGTGAGATTGTGAAGGAATGTGAACATGATTAGTAATACTGAAAAAACATGCTCATCCAGTAATCGTAATTTCATAATCTCAGACATAATTACAACAGTAACATAAAGATATTAATATTTCTAAAACATTCATCTCACGCCAGATGTTACTCCAAGAGCATATTGTGTGGTGGAAATTCTAACAACCTTTTCAGTTGAGCTGTAACTAGATCATCTCCACATATAACTGAAATAAAATCAAAAAGAGACATATGTAAATAAAAAGTAATTATGGGATAATCAGACGTTTAGCATATTCAAAAGATTCATAAAAATGGAGCGAAACTTAATTTTTCATTGAGTCCAGTGGGAGACATGTTATGTAGGGTCACAATTAGTGTTGAGCGAGCATGCTCAACACTGCTCGGTACTCGCCCGAGCATCTCACTACACGGGATGTTCGGGGAGCACCAAGCATTTCCGGGTTACTCGGGCGGGAGCTCAGGTCTCCGCCCTGCATGTTTGGCACTCTTTACAGAGCCAATGAACATGCAGGGATTGCCAGCCAGTCACTGGAATGCCGCAGCCATGTTGTTTGTGGGCATTACAGTGATTGGCTGGCCGCACAGCGTCCCCTTTAGTATTTAAAACCGGGCGCCGCTATCTTGGACACAGTCGCTCCGGATCAGACAGTGTAGAGAGGGTGCTGCTGAGTTAGGGAGAGATATATAGTGTGAAATAGGTAGTGTATGGTCTCTAAAGCCTGCCAAATCAAACAAACAGTCCTTCTCAGGACTAATATCCATCCCAGATATCAGGCAGGCAGGCTGTATAGGAGACGCAGTGGTTATACCAACAAACACTGCATTACAGTCCTGTGTGCTCCTGCTGGTCAAATTGCTAGACTTATCCCCAGGTCTCAGGGGCCAGGAAAAATCCTTTTTTTTTTCATCTAAATCCTTTTTTTTTTTTCCTCAGTCAGACTGTACAAATATGCGTCTTATTAACCTTTTGGTATCCCCCCCCCCCCCCAAAAAAAAAAAAAAAATTGAGTGTGTCTGTGTTCAGGCACCAATATATCTGTTTAAAAGAGTCTGGTGTAGGCCAGAGAAATAGAACTGTGGTTTTGCAGTTCCACAGTTCAAATCTCTGTATTATCCTGTTTTTGGCATTTTTTGCCGTAAAAAAAAAACTGTAATAGTGTCTCCCTGACTGGTCAGACACCAATATATCTGTTTCAAACAGTCTGGTGTAGGCCAGAGAAATATAACTGTGGTTTTGCAGTTCCACAGTTCAAATCTCTGTATTATCCTGTTTTTGGCATTTTTTGCCGTAAAAAAAACCTGTAATAGTGTCTCACTGACTGTTCAGACACCAATATACAGTACAGACCAAAAGTTTGAACACACCTTCTCATTTAAAGATTTTTCTGTATTTTCATGACTATGAAAATTGTACATTCACACTGAAGGCATCAAAACTATGAATTAACACATGTGGAATTATAACTTAACAAAAAAAGTGTGAAACAACTGAAAATATGTCTTATATTCTAGGTTCTTCAAAGTAGCCACCTTTAGCTTTGTTGACTGCTTTGTACTCTCTTGGCATTCTCTTGATGAGCTTCAAAAAGTAGTCAAGTAGCCACACGGTCAAGTTTTAGTAGCCGCCGTGAGTCTCGACCGCATACTCCTCCTCACCCTGATGCTCCTTCCTCCCACCATGCCGAGTGTCATCAGACAGCAACTGATCCCACACTTGGACACTCTGAAGAACTGTTCACTGGTCTATTTCCATATTTGTGCCCCGCTACTCTTGAAGTGGTGGAAGAGGAGATGTCGTACAGGCGAGAGAGACGCAACTCCAATCCAGCAGAGGCAGGGGAACACTGTCAAAATTCTGGGACAGTTTTCTGAGACCCGCCCAGCTTACAGGCCCTGAGGCGCGAGTAGTCTCACAAGGAGTGGAAAGTTTCAAAAGATGGTGAGGGAGTACCTTGCCGACCTTACCAGCGTCCTCCTTGATTCCTCTGTGCCTTTTAATTATTGGGTATCCAAGCTGGACACTTGGAATGAACTCGCTCTGTATGCCTTAGAGGTCCTGGCCTTCCCTGCCGCTAGTGTGTTATCGGAGCGTGTTTTTAGTGCCGCTGGGGGAATTATAACGGATAAGCGCACTCACCTGTCAACTGACAATGCTGACAAGCTGACCCTTATCAAAATGAACAAGGGCTGGATTGGGCCAGACTTCTCATCACCACCAAATGACAGCAGAGTAACATAAAGTCAAATCCACTGTGTTATTTCGTGAGGTATATTCCCATGCACCGCTTCACACCCACACATGGGTATACTCTTCCTCATTTCGGCTGTATTTTGCTCTTCTCCTTATCCTGAGCCTCCACCACCACTATACCACCAGGGTGATTGTGGTTTGTGTTGCCAGCATTGCAAGTTCCTCCGTCCTAATTTTTGGCAGCTTTTGCTTGGAAGGCATAGGCATAGACTATGGGAGACCCACTCCCCAATAATGGGAATAATGTTTTTAATATGCTGTACTGCATGGCTCTTGTAAGGGGCATGAAAACTGTCTTGTTAAGCTACTGCGACCTCCACCACTTTTCCCAGGGGCATTACAACCGTCTTGTTAAGCTACTGCGACCTCCACCACTTTTCCCAGGGGCATTGAAATTGTCTTTTTATTCCACTGCGACCTCCACATCTCTTCCAAGGGGCATTAAAACCGTCTTGTTAAGCTACTGCAACCTCCACCACTTTTCAAGGGGCATTGATATTGTCTTTTTATTCCACTGCGAACTCCACCATTCTTCCAACGGGCATTGCATTTACTCCTAATTTTAGTCAGCTTTTCCTTTTCAATGCATAGGCGAACACTAAGGGAGACCCACTCCCCAATAATGGGTATAAGGTTTTTAGTATGCTGTAATCCACGTCTGTTTCAAGGGGCATTGCAGTTCCTCATAATTTTTGGAAAGCCTTCCATTCACTGCTTAGGCCAACAGTGCACTGGAGACCCAGTTGCTATAAATGGAAAAAACGGTTTAGTTAAGGCCCTCTGACCTCCATGTCACTTCCAAGGGGCATTGGAGTGCTTCGAAATTTTTGGTAGGCATTGCACTCACTGCATGCCCTATAACTGTGTAGCCGAACCGCTCCTTTTGGTACAGAAACATATCCTACAAGACATGTGTGGTTGACTGGCCTTATATTGATGTGAATGGCCCCTGTTCCTCCTGCTCTTTGTCCTTTTCCACCACCTCATCCATCATTCATCACCTGAAGCTTTGTTTTAACGGGAGTCATAGAATTGGGATAGTAGCAGGAAAACCTCCAGCAATCCTCAGAGGAGGTAGGATATGCGCCAAAACGCTGACCACCTCAGACCTAGCCGCTACTACATACATGCGCTTGCATTCCAAGAAAACAAAGCAGATGGATACCTCGCTGCCAAAGCAGCCATGAGGTGGTGGCCAGCTTCGGCCTCCGACAAACTAAAAGGCCCCATTTCAAGTGCAAGCTAGCAGTATGGTATTGCAGCCTGGGGGTGGGTGAGTTGCAGATTGCACACTTACGCTTGCATTCTAAGAAAACAAAGCAGATGCTAACTTCTATCATCATCATCATGCTCCTCATCTTGGCACTCTCAACTCCCCTGATGGAGAAGCCAGGGCCACCGGAGGAGTCTGGTTCTCTGGTGGGCTCGTCCAATGCTGCCCTAAAGCAGGCCGGGCTAAGAAAAGTGTGGGGGGAAGTTCCAAGGAGAAATAGGGGCGGCTGGAGACAGTTTATGGACACCTGGCCGCCCCCAGGTGGCTGGGGACTGTGTGTGGACACCCGGCCGCGGGGCGGCTTGGGACAGAGTATGGACACCCGGCCGCCCCTGGCGGCTGGGGACCTAGCGTGGACACCCGGCCGCCGGGCGGCTGGGGACTGAGTATGGATACCTCGCTGCCAAAGCAGCAATGAGGTAGTGGCCAGCTTCGGCCTCCTCCAAACTAAAAGGCCCCATTTCAAGTGCAAGCTAGCAGTATGGTATTGCAGCCTGGGGGTGGGTCGGTGGCAGGCTGCATACTTGTGCTTGCATTGCAAGGAATGGGGGAGGTACAATTGAACACTGCCGTGGGACAAGGACTTGCACGGGGATAGTTGCAAGTCTGCATCTTCTGATGCGGCAAGAATCACTTCTGATGGGCACACTTTTAGTGAGCTGCGTGTCAGAGATGCTTCCAGGGGTCTTCCCCATGCTGTTCCCATGTCTTTTCAGCACTGTATGCATCTGTCACACAGCACATGGCCAGATAAGATTGTAAAATGTTAAAATGACATTTCCCGGTGAATGCATTTGTCATGGTTGAAAGCAATACAAAAGTGCAAAAACTCATAAAAAATGCTAGTTGTGGAGGAGTATTTTTGTTTTTGGTTATTTATTTTACCTTATACACAAGTCTTTACCGTGGAAAGGATGTTCCTTAACATATTTCACAGGAAAACCGTTTCAGTTTCGTTTTTGAACATTTTATTGTGAGCCCGTGAAAGTGGCTTAATACCTCTGACCGCATTGTTGCCAGCAGTGACCTGGGGGTCAGAAGTGCTTCCTGGGGCGATCCCCATGCTGTCCCCATGTCATTTGAGCACTGTCACTATCGTTTTGGGCACGTTTTAGGCTTTCTACAGACTGCCGGGGGTGCCGCCGCAAAATGCTCGGGTCTCCCATAGACTAACATTGGGCTCGTTGCTCGGGTCGAGCACCCGAGTATCATGGTGAGCTCGGTCCGAGCTTCAAGCACCCGAGCATTTTACTGCTCGCTCTACACTAGTCACAATCCATCTGTGCTAATGAACGTTTTCAATGTCCTCTGATGCCACAGTGAGGATGGTCGATACCTCTAATCTGTAATAATCTTGGATCACAGCCATGAAAGACCCAAAAATATTTCGGCAACATTTTTAATGTGGAAATATTTTCCACGTTCTGAGCATTTAATATATCTCGGATGTGTTCGCGAACACGCGCAAGAAGCTGTCTGGTAGTTAGTCCAACGTAAATCCTTGAGCAAGGACATGTAGCATAGTATACAACATGAGTACTGCTGCATGACATGTAATGTATGATGGCAAATTTTCTCTTCCCATCTGCTGAATTGAAAGATGTACTTCTAACAATGTTTTTATTTTTGCATGCCAAACAATCGCCACATGGATAGCATCCCCATTTTTGTTGTCTCGATATAAAGGATTTTTTATTTTCACTACATGGTGACTAGCCACTAAAATGTCCCTCAGATTCTTGCCCTTTTCGGCCATAAATAAGAGCGAATTTGGTAATTTTACAGCCAAGGAGGGATTCGTTATCAATATAAACCAATGTTTTTGAATACTATTGTGAACTTTATTCCATTGGCTATTATATGTTGAAATGAATCTCACCTTGGATGGAAAATCGGAAGGACTTTCAGACTTAAACAATAATGTTTGTCGTGGGGTTTTGTTGGCTTATATTTATTCATTTTTGATGGATGATGAGTGCGATTGCTGTATCCTCTAGACCTAAATCTATCTTTAAGATCCTTGGTTTGTTGTTCGAATCTCCAATTGGTAGAGCAGATCTGCTTCATCCTGAGAAATTGTCCAACTGGGACGACCTTGATGGTATGATGAGTATGAGCTGACAATGCATGTAATAAGGCATTAATGGAAGTTTCCTGCCTAAATACATCCGCCTGAATCATACCATCATTATCTACTTCCAATAGGATGTCCAAAAATTCAATCTTTCTCCTGCCTTGTATGTCAATCTTATATTATAGGAATTTTGTTCAGTTCCATGAAAGATGCCAACTCTGATTTGGTTCCCTGCTAAATAAAAAATATGTCATCAATATACCTATTATACTGCACCCGGTCAATGGTCAAGACCCCATCTTAGTAAAAGATGGACCAATTCTGAAGTGTACAAGGTGATACTTTCTCCTCAGGTTCAACCAAATACAGTAAGGTTGATTAGATAGCGTTTCTCAGTACAGATGGACAATGACTAGTGTTGAGCGAGTATGTTCTGTTCGAGTATGCTCGGGCCGAGCTCCGAGTATTTACAGCTGCTCGGTGATATGGTTGAATCGCTCCAGTGTGCATGATTTGCAACTGTTTGACAGCTTTATTACATGTGAGGAATGATTAAGAAATAGACATTCCTCACATGTAATAAAGCTGTCAAACAGTCGCAAATCATGCACACGGGAGCGATTCAACCATATCACCGAGCAGCTATAAATACTCGGAGCTCGGCCCGAGCATACTCGGTGAAAGGGTTAATAGAACATACTCGCTCAAAAGCAACCCAGGAGTTTTTTTTAAGGCAAAGAAGTGGAATATTCTGCAATGGCCGCGTCAGTCAGCAGATCTCATCCCCATCGAGCTGCATTTCACAGACTGAAGACAAAACATAAGGGAGAAAGACCCACAAACAAACAACAACTGAAGTCACTGCAGGAAAGGTGTCTCTGTACACCTCGTACACACATGGCTCCGCTCCGTACGCCTTGCACACACGTGGCTGCGCTCCGTAGGCCTCGTACACATGCAGCTCCGCTCCGTACACCTCGTACACACGCGGCTCCGCTCCGTACTCCTCGCACACATGCGGCTCCGCTCCGTACACCTCGTACACACGCGGCTCCGCTCCGTACACCTCGTACACACGCGGCTCCGCTCCGTACACCTCGTACACACGCGGCTCCGCTCCGTACACCTCGTACACACGCAGCTCCGCTCCGTACACCTCGTACACACATGGCTCCGCTCCGTACGCCTTGCACACACGTGGCTGCGCTCCGTAGGCCTCGTACACATGCGGCTCCGCTCCGTACGCCTCGTACACACACGGCTCTGCTCCGTACACCTCGTACACACGCGGCTCTGCTCCGTACACCTCGTACACACGCGGCTCCGCTCCGTACGCCTCGTACACACACGGCTCCGCTCCGTACACCTCGTACACACACGGCTCCGCTCCGTACACCTCGTACACGCGCGGCTCTGCTCCGTACACCTCGTACACACGCGGCTCTGCTCCGTACACCTCGTACACACTCGGCTCTGCTACATCCACACTGTAAACCCCTCCTGACCCCACACATAAACTTCAGCTCATCCAGCACCATGACAACCAACACAGCAGAGTCCTGCATCCACTGAGGCCCCTGATCATGTGACCCCTGACTCCTCCCCTCCTGTGACCTCCTCACAGCTCATGTGCGCACAGAGCAGCCATATATGTGGTGGCGGCTCTGCAGGTGGAGGTATGTGGAGACCCCATTACTGGGCGCAGGGGGCATTAACCCCTTCAGCACGGAGACTCTTTTGGGGTCTTGTGTTGCCCCTTTATAAGAATCATAAGGTTTTTGTTCTGTTTCCTGTAATAGATACATACGACCCAACTATGGAGACAGGAAGGGAGGAAACGTATTGTTCTCATAGTACAGGACCCCTTTACTGCCCGACAGTGTAATGTTCCCATTATGCCCCTTATGCAGGATGTATAATGCCCCACAGTGTAATGCCCCCATTATGCCCCTTATACAGGATGTATGATGCCCCACAGTGTAATGCCCCCATTATGCCCCTTATGCAGTATGTATGATGACCCCACACAGTGTAATGCCCCCATTATGCCCCTTATGCAGGATGTATAATGCCCCACAGTGTAATGCCCTCATTATGCCCCTTATACAGGATGTATGATGCCCCACAGTGTAATGCCCCCATTATGCCCCTTATGCAGGATGTATGATGCCCCACACAGTGTAATGCCGCCATTATGCCCCTTATGCAGGATGTATAATGCCCCACAGTGTAATGCCCTCATTATGCCCCTTATACAGGATGTATGATGCCCCACAATGTAATGCCCCCATTATGCCCCTTATGCAGGATGTATGATGCCCCACACAGTGTAATGCCCCCATTATGCCCCTTATGCAGGATGTATAATGCCCCACAGTGTAATGCCCCCATTATGCCCCTTATGCAGGATGTATGATGCCCCACACAGTGTAATGCCCCCATTATGCCCCTTATGCAGTATGTATGATGCCCCACAGTGTTATGCACCCATTATGCCCCTTATGCAGGATGTATGATGCCCCCACACAGTGTAATGCCCCATTATGCCCCTTATGCAGGATGTTTGATGCCGCCACACAGTGTAATGCCCCTAGTGTGGTATGTATGGTGCCCCCCACAGTGTAATGCCCCCATTATGCCCCTAGTGTAGTATGTATGGTGCCCCCCACAGTGTAATGCCCCCATTATGCCCCTAGTGTAGTATGTCTGGTGCCGCCACACAGTGTAATGCACCCATTATGCCCCTTATGCAGTATGTATGATGCCCCCACACAGTGTAATGCCCCCATTATGCCTCTTATGCAGGATGTATGATGCCCACACAGTATAATGTTCTCCCAGTACCGCCTGAGGTCCTGCAGTTGGAATAATCCCTCTGGAATTTGTTTTCCTTTGGCTGCTCCCCTACATGTAGACCCTCGAGCATGTATACATGCATGTAGGGACCAGGCCTTACTAGATATTGAGGCTTTGTACAGTAATATACTGCATGAGGATGGTATCAGAGGAGTAAGACATTTTTTCAAATGGAGATCAATATAGTGTAGCAGACATAATGACTTCATGGAGGGTCTTCTAAAATTCACTCTTACTCATAACTTCTTTCTTTCTGACAGGAAGTACTTCCACCAGCTCAGGGGAACTGCGATAGGGAGCCCCTGTGCCCAGGGCCGGCTCCAGGTTTTTCTGGGCCCCGGGCGAAAGAGTCTCAGTGGACCCTTTTAACACATAAACGATTCATGATGCACAGATACGGCGGAGAAATATATATATATAGTACACAGGGCCCAGCCTGCCACCTCATCCTTCACATATGCAGACATGCGCACGCACACACGGTACGCAGACACATGCACGCACACACGGTACGCAGACACATGCACGCACACACGGTACGCAGACATGCACACACGGTACGCAGACACACGCACACACACGGTACGCAGACACACGCACACACACGGTACGCAGACACACGCACACACACGGTACGCAGACATGCACACACGGTACGCAGACACACGCACGCACACACGGTACACAGATATGTACACATACAGATAAACACATATTTTTACACAAATTCTTAAAGACATATATAAAACAGACAAATATATATACACAGTCATACACACTGACATTCACATACATGCACTCACACAGACCCATTACAAGTATTTTTAATATGGGGATTGGGGAAGCCCCACTCACCTGTCCCCGGTCCAGTGTCCTGTCCAGCAGCTCCTCAGGTATGGGGCAGTGCAGGGCCCCCGGCGTGTCACAGACTTCATGGCCCTGGACCATCAGAGGGGCCCACTTGCGGTCGGGTCCGGGCCGCTCCCCCCCCATCTGTGCAGGACCTCCGCTCCGACGGTGTTTGATGGCACTCCCCCAGACATGGCTGCGCGCTGTGCGACTGTGTCTGCTAGTAATGACGCGGCAGGGGCGACACACAAGCAAAATTAAAGGTGCAGTGCCGTCGACCCTGCCGTGTCATTACTAGCAGACACAGCCTGACAGCGCACGGCCATTTCTGGGACTGGGGGAGTGCCGGCAATCAAGCAGCGCCTGCGTCACTGAACAGGTGCCGAAGATGCGGCCATGGCCCCGACAGTGAGTGGGCGGGTGGGTGTGTGGGCCCGGCCCCGACAGTGAGTGGGCGGGCGGGTGTGTGAGCCCGGCCCCGACAGTGAGTGGGCGGGCGGGTGTGTGGGCCCGGCCTCGACAGTGAGTGGGCGGGCGGGTGTGTGAGCCCGGCCCCGACAGTGAGTGGGCGGGTGGTTGTGTGGGCCCGGCCCCGACAGTGAGTGAGTGGGCGGGCGGGCGGGTGTTTGGGCCGGGCCCCGACAGTGAGTGGGCGGCTGGGCCCCTCTGATTTTCCAGGGCCCCGGCACTTGCCCGGGTACGCCGGGTGCTGACGCCGGCCCTGCCTGTGCCCCCTTGTATTCTAACCTACTCCTGGGCTGGTGGGAGGAAACCACAATATTCAGGGATGGTCATAAGTGGTGGCATCCATATATTGGGGTATGGTACAAATATATTGCTGACATTTTTGTCATCTGGTCAGGGACGAGTGAACAATTTCTTGAGTTTGTCAGGGGACTCAACATCAATAGAGTGGGCCCTAGATTTACATCCGAGTTTGGTTATAACCAATAAACACTAAACTATGGAGGGCACCATCCAAATCAAAAAGGGGATCAACATGCTGCACACCACATAAATACACGTGAAAAAAGGGAAAAGAGGTGTGCTATGAAGCAGTGATCACCCAGCAATACTTCAATAAATTATTAAACGTTATAATAAGTGACAATAAATTTTATTCATTACAAATATAAATACATACAAACAACGTCAAAAAACCCAAATAGCTAAAACACAAGTAAAATCAATATAGTGGGGTTACCCACTAATTTGAAGCCCACCTGCTCCAAAAAGACATCCCTAGTTACAACAGAACAAGCAGTACCATAATACAACAAGTGCCAGTATTATCCCTGGTGATCAATATCGTACACATGCAAATTAGTTATGACTGCCTGACATTAGTATTCAAGGAGGTGTACTATAGTCCAGAAAGATGAAGAGGGAAATATATGCCTACTACAGCAGAGTATATATTGAAAAATACAAAGAGTCCCAAACATAAATG
Organism: Phyllobates terribilis; assembly: GCF_046119375.1. Classification (NCBI taxonomy): domain Eukaryota; kingdom Metazoa; phylum Chordata; class Amphibia; order Anura; family Dendrobatidae; genus Phyllobates; species Phyllobates terribilis. The sequence goes on from NW_027363249.1 coordinate 1,330,637, forward strand.
AAGCCCATATAGAATATCTGAGCTGACAAATACTATATACTCACATACCACAAAAAGTACTATTCAGGGTATAAATAAATACAAAACCCTTTCATGCTGTAAGTATCCCTCCTGCACATAATAGCGCTACGATCAATCACCTCCCTGAGCACAAAATCCTATGCTGGGATGAAGCAGGCGGGCATTCAGTGCCCAACGCGTGTCGCCACTACACGTGGCTTCATCAGGGGTTATAACCAGTTGCCTTTCCTGGATGTACCAATCAAGAAAGAACAGGATGGGACCCCAGGAACACTCATCTACCATAAACCTACAAGCACTAATAAACTATTGAAGTGGGATAGCCACCACCCCATCCCACTGAAAAAGGGAGTACCCAAGGGCCAATTTTTATGGCTGAGAAGGAACTGTTCTAATGTCACAGATTTTAATATACAGGTAATAGACATGAACACCAGATTCAGGGAAAAAGGTATCCACAGTACAGTTTGGATTCTGCACGATCGTTTGCAGAAAAGCAGGAGAGACAGACACTCCTCCATACCTAACCAAGAGACCAAGAAAAAGATGGGATAACACGGGTAATAAGAACTTACATCTATCAGAGTGACCATATTTTAAATATCCTCAGAAAACACTGGGATATACCTGTGGTTGACCCGGACCTGAGGGTGCTGTGGGATCTATTCCCACAATAACTTTCAGAAAGGGTTGGTCAATTAGGCTGGGTGCCCATGTAGCGTTTTTCAAGCGTTTATGCTGCGGAATTTCCGCAGCATAAACGCTTGTGAAACGCTAGGTAATCCGCACCCCATGGTCCCCAAGGGGATTCCGCATGTTCTATGCACATGCTGCGGATTTTTCCGCAGCGTTTATGCTGCGTACAAAAATCCGCAGCATGTCATTTAATTTTGCGGAAGCGCAGCGGAACTCCCGCCATTGACTTGCATTGAGACGCATAGAAACCGCGACTGTACATTTGTACAAGCGGCTTCTATGCGTCTCTATGTGCAGATGGTACCCAGTTCTGGAGGAGAGGAGACTCTCATCCAGACCTGGGTACCATTGTACCTGTAAAAAAAGAATAAAATAACAAATAAAGTTTATACTCACCTTTCCGAAGGCTTCTCTCTGAATGCCGGCAGCGCTGAAGGACCTGTGGTGACGTCACAGTCATGTGACCGCAGGCCCTTCACCGCTCTGTCTCGTGATATGCCGGCAGCCGGGAACCGGAGAGGAACGAGCGCTGCAGCCACGCCGGGCATCGGGGGTGAGTATAGCTTGATTTGTTTTAATTTTTACGGTCACACTATATAAATCCATGCTGTTTGCATGGATTTATACAGTGTGACCTAGTTGTCAAGCACTTTCCAAGTGATGCTATCACCTGGAAAGCGCTTGTCAATCTGCATGCGGAAACGCATGTGAATCCGCATGTATTCTGCAGGAAAAAAACGCATGCACAATCTGCATGCGTTTTTTCTGCCAGGGAGATGCAGAAATGCTGCAGAAATTTTCTGCTTCATTTCTGCATCGTGGGCACATAGCCGTAGAGACCGTTTAATGCATAGTTTCTATAAAAAAAAAACTGCACCTAAGGGAACTTGGCTAGATAGAAGAATCTGTGGTTTCTTTAGATCTGGAGAATGGGGCCATGTAAATCTTTCTTGAGTTCCTTTGCAAGTAAAGCCTTTTTCCAGAGGGGTTATTCCAACTGTAAAACCTCAGAACTTGTATATATGGTCACATACACCTGCCCCCTAGAATATGTAGGCAAGACCAAGAGAGAGTCTAGGAGGAGGGTGGGGAGCATTTGGGCGAAATACACCATGGTCAGGACACCCCATTAGTGAGACACATGAACAGTGCACATCGAGGTAAAACCAGAGACATCTCCTTTTGTTTCGTTGCGGTGGTTAAACCCAATGTGAGAGGAGGTGATCACAATAGATGGGTCCTCAAAAAGGAAAGTGAGTGAATTTCCAGACTGGATTCACTAGGCCCTAAGGGACTCGATGAGCAAATTTCCTTTGCCTGTTTTGTGTGAATACAGCCCCATTCCAGATTACATTTTTGGATTTTATACTCTACCCATTTCTACTCAGTTCCCTGTGAATGAGGTTCACATATTGTTGTACTTCATCAAGATATCTGAGCTTCTATATCAGAATTAGTTCTTATTAGTTATATCACACACATATACTGTTTAGTAATTAACAAGTGTGGTGTTCCTTGTATATCTCCAATTATGTAAGAGGTAAAATTTTACCATTTAGGAATATACTGTGGGCCACCATCCCATATTTTATGTAGTGATAAAGTAGATCTACATGCTAATTGCCTGATGGGAGGATGTGCAATACTTGTTTTTAGTCTCCCATGATGCTAATCTCAGAGACAGGACTTTTCTACAGGGTGGGCCATTTATATGGATACACCTAAATTATATGGGAATGGTTGGTGATATCAACTTCTTGTTTGTGGCACATTAGTATATGGGAGGGGGGAAACTTTTCCAGATGGGTGGTGACCATGACGGCCATTTTAAAGTCGGCCATTTTGGATCAAACTTTATTTTTTTCAATGGGAAGAGGGTCATGTGACACATCAAACTTATTGAGAATTTCGTAAGAAAAACAATGGTTTGCTTAGTTTTAACGTAACTTTATTCTTTCATGAGTTTTTTACAAGTTTATGACATCTTATAAAATGTGTTCAAAGTGCTGCCCATTGTGTTGGATTGTCAATGCAACCATCTTCTCCCTCTCTTGACACACTAATAGCAACACCGCAGAAGAAATGCTAGCACAGGCTTCCAGTATCCGTTGTTTCAGATGCTGTACATCTCGTATCTTGATGGTATGGTATATGGGGTACAAAGATAGTGGGGCCATTCTTCATCAATGGAAACCTCAATGCCACTGGATATCTGAAATTGCTACATGATGATGTGCTGCCCTCTTTATGCACTGAAGATGGCACATTCCCTGAGTTTTTCCAACAAGATGGTCACCATCACATTATGGGTGTCAGGTCCGAGCATTCCTACATGAACAGTTTCCTGGAAAGTGGATTGGTGTTCGTGGGCCAGTTGAATGGCCACCAAAGTCTCCCGATCTGACCCCCTTAGACTTTTATCTTTGGGGTCATCTGAAGGCAATTGTCTATGCTGTGAAGATACGAGATGTGCAGCATTTGAAACAACGGATACTGGAAGCCTGTGCTAGCATTTCTACTGCGGTGCTGCTATCAGTGTGTGAGGAGTGGGAGAAGAGGGTTGCATTGACAATCCAACACAATGGGCAGCACTTTGAACACATTTTATAAGTGGTCATAAACTTGTAAATAACTCATGAAAGAATAAAGTTACGTTAAAACTAAGCACACCATTGTTTTTCTTATGAAATTCTCAATAAGTTTGATGTTTCACATGACCCTCTTCCCATTGAAAAAAATAAAGTTGGATCCAAAATGGCAGACTTCAAAATGGCCACCATGGTCACCAACCATCTGGAAAAGTTTTCCCCCTCCCATATACTAATGTGCCACAAACAGGAAGTTGATATCACCAACCATTCCCATTTAATTTAGGTATATCCATATAAATGGCCCACCCTGTATATTGGAGGAATGCAATCCAAATTCAGTATGCTTTCAGGTGTGGAACGCACACGTCCGGACCTGCACAATCGTAAATAATGACCCTAGATGCTCTCCGGCGTGGAATGCATAACTACGGTCATGCGCAGGGAAGGATACGAGTAGCGTGGCAGCAATCAGTTTATCTGCCGTTAAAGTTTATAGCAAGTCACTTCCGGACAAGGACACTAAGGGATGGACATTATCGGACCTCTCGCACATGAAAAATAGCACAAGCGCAATACATTATTGTAGACAGACTCCATTCTATATATCCTATGACAATTCACCTCTAGGAATGGGAATGGGTCTCCTAGTCTGGGGAGGGGTTTTTGGATGATGTGGGATATTTATACATGGACATATGGCTATTAGGCACACTGCTGAACATCATGAATTAACATCCCTGAATCAAGTCTCCTGATGAACGTGTTGGGGAAATGCGTTGAGGCGGATTATTGAAACATTCTCTGATGAGTATCATACCCTTTCCTTTATATATACCTTGAGATATACGTGGTCCTACTTAATGTATCAGTGTATTTATTATTAGTGTTGAGCGAGCACTAAAATGCTCGGGTGCTCGAAGCTCGGGCCGAGCTCACCGTGATACTCGGGTGCTTGACCCGAGAAACGAGCCCAATGTTAGTCTATGGGAGACCCGAGCATTTTTGCGGCGGCACCCCCGGCAGTCTGTAGAAAGCCTAAAAAGTGCCCAAAATGATAGTGACAGTGCTCAAATGACATGGGGACAGCATGGGGATCGCCCCAGGAAGCATTTCTAACCCCCAGGTCAATGCTGTCAACAATGTGGTCAGAGGTATTAAGCCACTTTTATGGGCTCAGAATAAAACGTTCAAAAACGAAACTGAAACGGTTTTCCTGTGAAATATGTTAAGGAACATCCTTTCCACGGTAAAGACTTGTGTATAAGGTAAAATAAATAACCAAAAACAAAAATACTCCTGCACACCTTGGGCTATGTTCACAAGTAGCATTTTTTATGCGTTTTTGCACTTTTGTATTGCTTTCAACCGTGACAAATGCATTCACCGGGAAATGTCATTTTAACATTTTACAATCTTATCTGGCCATGTGCTGTGTGACAGATGCATACAGTGCTGAAAAGACATGGGACCAGCATGGGGAAGACCCCTGATAGCATCTCTGACACCCAGGTCACTGCCTAAAAGTGTGCCCATCAGAAGTGATCCTTGCCGCATCAGAAGACGCAGACTTGCAACTATTCCCGTGCAAGTCCTTGTCCCATCGCAGTGTTCAATTGTACCTCCCCCATTCCCTGCAATGCAAGCGCAAGTATGCAGACTGCCACCCACCCACTCCCAGGCTGCAATACCATACTGCTTGCTTGCACTTGAAATTGGGCCTTTTAGGCATGTGGAGGCGGAATCTGGCCACCACGTCATGGCTGCGTCGGCGGCCTGGTATCCATACTCAGTCCCCAGCCGCCCGGCGGCCGGGTGTCCACGCTTGGTCCCCAGCCGCCATGGGGTGGGCGGGTGTCCATACTCGGTCCCCAGCCGCCCCGCGACCTGGTGCCCACACACTGTCCCCAGCCGCCTGGGGGCGGTCGGGTGTCCATAAACGGTCCCCAGCCGCCCCTATTTGTCCCGGTGCGCCTTATACACAAGTGCACATACCAAAGCATTACCTGTGCCCTCCCCAGTGCATTTAGTGGGAAGGACAGCCTAACCACAAACACGTGGACAAGTGAATGTGGCCAGGGATGGTCCATCTCACTGACACCTTCACACTGGGTTAATATTGTGGAAGCCGGGACACAGTTGGAGACTGGGATGCAACACGTCCTCCAGACATAGAGGATTGCGGGTCCTGGGTCAATCAGGCTTCAACACAAAGTTCAGAAGGTAGACAGCAGCAGTGGTCGGCCTCCTACACAATGAGTAAATTATTCATGATCATGAGGCCATCCATCTCCTTAGCTTTCTGCTCCTTGGAATGCAAGCGCATGTATCTAGTAGCGGCTAGGCCTGAGGTGGTCAGCGTTTTGGCGCATATCCTACCTCCTCCAAGGATTGCTGGATGTTTTCCTGCTACTCTCCCAGTTCTATGACTCCCTTTAAAACAAAGCTTCAGGTGATGAATGATGGATGAGGTGGTGGCAAAGGAGAAAGAGCAGGAGGAACAGGGACCATTCACATCAATATCAGGCCAGTCAACCACACATGTCTTGTAGTATATGTTTCTGTACCAAAAGGAGCGGTTCGGCTACACAGTTATAGGGCATACAGTGAGTGCAATGCCTACCAAAAATTTCGAGGCAGTCCAATGCCCCTTGGAAGTGACATGGAGGTCAGAGGGCCTTAACTAAACCGTTTTTTCCATTTATAGCAACTGGGTCTCCTGTACACTGTTGGCCTAAGCAGTGAATGGAAGGCTTTCCAAAATTATGAGGAACTGCAATGCCCCTTGAAACTGACGTGGATTACAGCGTACTAAAAACCTTCTACACATTATAGGGGAGTGGGTCTCTGTTAGTGTTTGCCTATGCATTGAAAAGCAAAAGCTGACTAAAATTAGGAGTAAATGCAATGCCCTTTGGAAGAGTCGTGGAGGTTAGAGGTAATTAAAAACAACATTTCAATGCCCCTTTGAAGAGCTATGTAGTTCAGAGTGGTTTAACAAGACGGTTTTAATGCCCCTTGGAAGAGACGTGGAGTTCAGAGTGGTTTAACAAGACAGTTTTAATGCCCCTTGGAAGAGATGTGGATGTCACAGTAGCTTAACAAGACGGTTTTAATGCCCCTTGGAAGACCTGTGGAATTCAGAGTGGTTTAACAAGACGGTTTTAATGCCCCTTGGAAGAGACGTAAGGTTCAGAGTGGTTTAACAAGATGGTTTTAATGCCCCTTGGAAGAGATGTGGAGGTCACAGTAGCTTAACAAGACGGTTTTAATGCCCCTTGGAAGAGATGTGGCGTTCAGAGTGGTTTAACAAGACGGTTTAAATGCCCCTTGGAAGAGACGTGGAGGTCACAATAGCTTAACAAGACGGTTTTAATGCCCCTTGGAAGAGACGTGGAGTTCAGAGTGGTTTAATAAGACAGTTTTAATGCCCCGTGGAAGAGACGTGGAGGTCACATTAGCTTAACAAGACGGTTTTAATGCCCCTTGCAAGAGCCATGCAGTACAGCATATTAAAAACAATATTCCCATTATGGGGGAGTGGGTCTCCCATAGTCATTGCCTATGCCTTTCAAGCAAAAGCTGCCAAAAATTAGGATGAAAGAACTTGCAATGCCCCTTACAAGAGCCATGCAGTACAGTATGTTAAAAACATTATTCCCATTATGGGGGAGTGGGTCTCCCATAGTCTTATCCTATGTATTTCAAGCAAAAGCTGCCAAAAATTAGGACGGAGGATCTTGCAATGCCCCGTACAAGAGCCATGCAGTATAGCATATTAAAAACATTATTCCCATTATGGGGGAGTGGGTCTCCCATAGTCTTTGCCTATGCCTTCCAAGCAAAAGCTGCCAAAAATTAGAACGGAGGAACTTGCAATGCTGGCAACACGGACCACAGTCACCCTGGTGGTATAGTGGTGGTGGAGGCTGAGGATAAGGAGAAGAGCAAAATACAGCTGAAATGAGTAAGCGTATACCCATATTTGGGTGTGAAGCGGTGTACGGGAATACACCTCCCGAAATAACACAGTGGATTTGACTTTGTTACTCTGCTGTAACATGCTGATGATGAGAAATCTGGCCCAATCCAGCCCTTGTTCATTTTGATAAGGGTCAGCTTGTCAGCATTGTCAGTTGACAGGCGAGTGCGCTTATCAGTTATAATTCTCCCAACAGCACTAAAAACACGCTCCGATAACACACTAGTGGCAGGGCAGGCCTGGACCTCCAAGACGTACAGAGCGAGTTCATTCCAAGTGTCCAGCTTGTATGCCCACTAATTAAAAGGCACAGAGGAATCACGGACGACGCTGGTACGGTCGGCAAGGTACTCCCTCACTATCTTTTGAAGCTTTCCACTCCTTGTGAGAGTACCCCGCGCTTCGGGGCCTGTAAGCTGGGCGGGTCTCAGAAAGCTGTCCCAGTACGTTGACAGTGTTCCCCTGCCTCTGCTGGATTGGAGTTGCATCTCTCTCGCCTGTACGCCTTGGTTGGGCAATGAACGGTGACCTCTGCCGCTAGCGTGTTCAGATGGGAATTTTTTTAACAGTTCTGCAGCAAGGGCTTTCTGGTACTGCCCATTTTTGTAGACCTCTCCACCTCAGGAATAAGAGAGTGAATGTTCTCTTGCAGCGGGGGTCTAAAAGTGTCACCAACCAGTAATGACTGTCACCCAACATTTTGACAACGCGAGGGTGATGGTTAAGGCAGCGTAAAATAAAGTCAGCCATGTGTGCCAGACTGGTAACGGGCAAGACTTCCGTGTCCTCACCAAGATGATGACTGACCATGCTCTCCTCCTCCTCCTCTCCCCTGTCCACAGGCCACCCACGCTGAACCGACGGTATGACAGTTGTACAGGTACTACGGTCTACAGCGCATGATACCAGCTCCTGTTCTTCCTCCTCTCCCTCATTGTCCCCCAGTGCAATTTGGGATGAGATGAGGCTGGGCTGTGTGTAATCGCCCGCTACGGCTTCTTGATCCATCTCATCATAGTCTGGCTGCAATGCCTCCTCTTTAATTCTCTGCAAAGAGCGTTGCAAAAGACAGACAAGTGGAATGCTGACGCTAATGATGGCGTCATCGCCACTCACCATCTTGGTGGACTCCTCAAAGTTTGTCAGGATGGTACATATGTCAGACATCCAGGTCCACTCCTGAGATTTTATGTGTGGAGTCTGACCTGTATATCGACGGCCTTGTTGCAGCTGGTACTCCACAACTGCTCTCTTCTGCTCACAAATTCTTTGCAACATGTGGAGGGTAGAGTTCCAACGTGTGGGGACATCACACACCAGTCGGTGTGCTGGAAGCTGCAAACGCTGCAGCAGCGCAGCAAGGGTAGCGGAAGCTGTAGCCGACTTGCAAAAATGAGCTGACAGGCGGCGTACTTTGACCAGCAGATCTGGCAACTCTGGTTACGATTTAAGAAATCGCTGAACCACGATGTTAAGCACATGAGCCAGGCATGGTACGTGTGTGATCTTGCCTCACCTCAGAGCCGCCATTGTCACACACGACCATGCCTGGATGTAGGTTCAGTGGTCTCAGCCACAGATCTGCCTGCTCTTTCACAGCTGTCCACAACTCACAAGCAGTGTGAGGTTTATCACCTAAGCTTATGAGTTTCAGCACAGCCTGTTGCCACTTGGGTGAGGCAGTACTGCAGTGCTTCCAGCTTGTAACTGATGTGGTGATATCTGAGATGGAGGCTGAACATGAGGAGGAGGAGGAGGATGATGCGCAGGAGCTGTACACTGTGGGGGCAACTCTGACTGACATAGGTGTAGGGAGGATGTATTCCGTCCCAAGGTCCGACTGGGTCCCGGCTTCCACTATGTTTACCCAGTGTGCCGTCAGGGAGATGTACCGTCCCTGGCCACAAGCACTTGTCCACGTGTCCATTGTCAGGTGGACTCTCCCAGTAACTGCGTTGTTGAGGGCACGGCAGATGTTTTGGGACACGTGCTTGTGTAGTGCGGGGATGGCACACTTGGCAAAATAGTGTCGGCTGGGGACCGAGTACCGAGGGACGGCCACCGCCATAAGGTTGCGGAAGGATTCCGTCTCCACCAGCCTAAAAGGCAGCATTTCCAATGCAAGCAGTCATGAAATGTGCAAATTTAGGACTGTGGCCTGTGGGGCGTTGGCTGCGAATTTGCGCTTTCGTTCAAAGGTCTGGGATATGGACAATTGAATACTGCGGTGGGACGTGGATTTTGATGCTGTTTCTTGAGAAACTGCCATAACAAGTGAAGACTGAGAGGAGGGGGCATCTTTGCATGCAGTATGGACAGGGGATTGCCTTGCACGCACAGCAGGGGGTTCTCTTACATTCACAACAGCGGAAGAAGCAATGGTGAAACCCGCTGACACTGGTCGTGGACCCTGGGGTTCGCCCCACAAAGTCGGGTGCTTTGCTGACATGTGCCTGATCATGCTGGTGGTGGTCAGGCTGGTAGTTTAGTCACCCCTGCTGATGGTGGCATGGTAGGTGGTACAAATGGCCTTTTTGGGGTTATCAGCAGAGTCTTTAAAAAAATTCCAGACTCTGGAAGACCTATCGGTTGTACTGGCAACGTCCCACGTGTTGGTGTTACGGGGAACTGTTGCCCGCCTTCTGTCTGCGGCCACCACACTGCTTCTTTCTGCCTGTTGGGGTACTCTGCCTCCCTACCCCTGTGTGCTGCTGGCCTCGCTCTGCGTGTCCTCCTGCCACATTGGGTCAGTTACTAGATCATCCACCACCTCTTCCACTTCCGCACCACGGTCCTCCTCCTCACTTTGTGGCAATTGTGTCTAGTCATCGTCCACCTCTTGTGACAAATTGCCAGCGTCGCCTTCCTGTGGCCGTGGCTGTTCAAATATTTGGCCATCGCTACATGGGATCTCCTCTTCCACCACTTCAAGCAGAGCAGGCGAGGGGCCCAAATATGGAAATGGACCAGTGAACAGCTCTTCAGAGTGTCCAAGTGTGGGATCAGTTGCTGTCTGACGACACTTGGCATGGTGGGAGGAAGGAGCATCAGGGTGAGGAGGAGTATGCGGTCGAGACTCACGGCTACTAAGACTTGACCATGTGGAAGACAGACCGGAGGTGGTGGTGCCCAGGTGACTGGAAGTATTATCTGCTATCCAATTAATAACCTGTTCACACTGATCAGTTCGCAATACTGGTGTTGTGTGCTTCCCTAGTAATTCAGTCAAGAACTGGGAGCGAGAAGATGTGGCTGTTGGTTGTGGCACATTTTCACCTTGGCCACGGCCCCGTCCTCTGCACGCACCATCACAAGAACGTCCAGTTCCACGTCCCTTGCCACGCTCCTTGACCATTGTAAATGAAGTAAAATAACTTACACTCGCACTATCAATGGCAAAAGGGTAATAAAAAGTAGATTAGAACAGTGGAAGAGGAAAACCACAGTTCTAGTTCTCTGGCCTACACCAGAATCTTTTTTAACATATATTTATGTCTGAACAGTCAGCGAGACACTCAAAATGTTTTTTTTTGTATGCAAAAAAGGTGGATTACACCCAGATTTGAACCGTGGAACAGGAAAAACACAGTTCTAGTTATCTGGTCTACACCAGAATCTTTTAAACAATTATATTTGTGTTTAAAAATAACATTTATTATTGAATAAATATACTAAAAACGACATAATATGGGTAAAGCTGGGAAAGGAAACACATGGGGAGAAAAAAAAAGTCACAAGGGTAGATTACGGCTATCATTGAATTACATGCATAAAGTGCAAATCATGAGAACCATACTCCACAGAAATATACTGCATATATTGAAAAAGAAGTGCAGCAATAAAGTGCATAGTGCCAATTGTGCAAACTCGTAACAATAAATATAAAATACTGCAGTAAAAATAAATGAACATGGTGTGCAATATTAAAGCTTGTGCAAAGTAGCTGAGTATGTGCTAACCCCTGTGACCGGGATCCTTGTTTTTCAAATTTTGAATCATTGGAGCAGATGCAGTGCATTCTTAAAAACTGTCCATTGAGGATACTTTTGATAAGATTTTTAGGATGTGATGATTGTGCGTGAAGTAGAGTGTTGGCAGCGGTGGGTTTTCGATGGACATCTGTTTGGATGAAACCGTTAGAATCGATTTCTAATGTAACGTCCAGATATACAATTTTCTCTCTTCCTGTTTTAAATGTGAGTTTTATATTGCGATCATTTACATTGAGTAGATTGATGAACGATGTAACATCTTCCATGGAATCCTGCCATAGAAAGAATATGTCATCAATATATCTACCCCAATATAAAATATTATTGGACAATGGTGATGGGTTGGTCATCAATATCTCTCTTTCCCACAGCCCCAGGAATAAATTAGCATAGGATGGGGCGCATGCCGCCCCCATAGCGGTACACCGGAGCTGCAGGAAGAAAGAGTCTTGGAAAAGAAAGAAGTTGTGACTCAATACAAAACGAAGTAGTTGCATGATTAATGTTCTCAAATTTTTATCATAATCAGACATCGCCAGAAAGACCTCCACTGCCCTAAGACCGTCTTCATGGTCTATTGAGGTGTAAAGTGACTCAACATCACATGTCACCATCAAGACATCATTGTCCACATTAATACCGTCCATCTTTTTTAAAAAGTCGGTTGTATCCTGAATTAAAGAGGGGAGTATTTGAACCAGTGGACGTAGCAAATGGTCAATAAATCTACATGTGGGTTCACAGAAGTTTCCCACCCCTGAGACAATGGGCCTACCTGGAGGATTGGTCGTATCCTTGTGAATTTTGGGGATTAGGTAGAACGTAGAAATACGAGGGTCTTTGTAGAATAGATAGTCACATTCCTTCTTTGTCAGTATACCATTAGTTTCTGCTTCATCCAAAATAGATCGTAATTCAACCTGGTATTTGGATAAGGGATTAAAAGTAAGTTTTTTATATGTTTTACCATCGTTAAGTTGTTTTTTAGCTTCCCGTATATACATGGGAGTAGGCCATAACACAACGTTCCCACCCTTGTCTGAAGGTTTTATGATGACGTCCTGTAGTTTTTTGAGGTCATCAATGACTTTCCTTTCTTGTCTGTTGCTATTATCGTATGGTAAAGAGGAGGAGATCTTTTTAAATTCCTCATCCACAAGACGAACAAATACTTCTATATTAGGATACATAGACAGGGGTGGGAAACGTTGGGATTTGGGAATAATAGATGCAGGCAACTTACTGGTGTGAATAGATTCTTGTTCATCAAGAAGACTCTGAAGTATGTTCACCGCTTCTTGTTCCTCTAAAGTAGGAAACAAAACCGTGTCAGCAGATCTATGAAACACTTTTTTAAAAATTAATTTTCGGGCAAATAAGTGAAGGTCTTTTAGTGCTGTAAAATAGTCAAAGCCTGTTGTTGGTGAAAAAGAGAGTCCTTTGCAGAGAACATTATTCTGTGCTTTAGTTAGTACGTGCTAAGAAAGGTTAATTATCTTCAATGAGGAAGATGCGATGTCAGAGTCATCCTGATGAAAATCGCTGATTTTAGTTTTCTTAGAGCCCATGGTTTTTTGGCCCAACCTGGTGTTATAGTTTGTTCTTATAGTAGATATACCAGTTGATTCACTATCAGTGGATAAGGAAGAAGATGCAGAGGTTCTCCGTTCACCCCGAGTGGGCTGTGGGTATTTCCATTTATAGATTCTATTGTTTTCCTTGTCTTGACAGTCTCGTTGGTATTTGGATGATTTAGTAATTTTAATCTGTTTTTCCCAGGAGGAGAAATTTTCTTCCATATCACTATAAAATTTATCCCAATCATATTTTAAGATGAGGGATTTGAGTTTATCCTGTAATGAATTAATTTCTTGGTCGGTCTCAGCTAGTGTGGTGCCATTTTTCTTAATGATAAGACCAAGAAACTTATTTGAGCAGGCATTGCAGATCTCCTCCCATTGTGAGGAGAGCTCTGGGTCATCTTTACCATAAGATGGAAAAACTTTTTTTTTTCTCCCCATGTGTTTCCTTTCCCTGCTTTACCCATATTATGTGGTTTTTAGTATATTTATTCAATAATAAATGTTATTTTTAAACATATCTAGTTTGTGTCATACATGTAGGTTTTCTAGTTATAGACACTTAAACACTTAGTTACCCATTAAATTATATGCTAATCGTATATTATCGTACAATTATATTTGTGTCTGAACAGTCAGCGAGACACTCAAAATGTTTTTTTTATGCAAAAAGGTGGATTACACCCAGATTTGAACCGTGGAAGACGAAAAACACAGTTCTAGTTATCTGGCCTACACCAGACTCTTTTAAACAGATATATTTGTGTCTGAACAGTCACAGACACACTCAATTTTATCTTTTTTTTTTTTGGGGGGGGGAATACCGAAAGGTTAATAAGACGGGTATTTGTACAGTTTGACTGAGGAAAAAAAAAAAGGATTTAGATGAAAAAAAAAAGGATTTTTCCTGGCCCCTGAGACCTGGGGATAAGTCTAGAAATTTGACCAGCAGGAGCACACAGGACTGTAATGCAGTGCTTGTTGGTATAAACACTGCGTCTCCTATACAGCCTGCCTGCATGCCTGATATCTGGGATGGATATTAGTCCTGAGAAGGACTGTTTGTTTGATTTGGCAGGCTTTAGAGACCCTACACTACCTATTTTGCACTATATATCTCTCCCTAACTCAGCAGCATTGACCCTACACTGTCTGATCCCGGGCGACTGTGTCCAAGATGGCGGCACCCGGTTTTAAATACTCGAGGTGACGCTGTGCGGCCAGCCAATCACTGTAATGCCCACAAACAACATGGCTGCGGCATTGCAGTGACTGTCTGGCAATCCCTGCATGTTCATTGGCTCTGTAAAGAGCACCAAACATGCTGGGCGGAGACCCGAGCTCCCGCCCGAGTAACCCTGAAATGCTTGGTGCTCGCCGAACATCCCGAGTAGTGAGATGCTCGGGCGAGTACCGAGCAGTGTCGAGCATGCTCGCTCAACACTATTATATATATATAATATATATATATATATATATATATATATATATATATATATATATATATATATATATATATATATATATATATATATATATATATATAATCAGGGTTATCTAGGGCTTCTGAGGGACAGCCACCGGTGAGTGGGGAGACCATTGTGATCTGTGATTTCAGTCTACTCCACTGTGTATAGGATGTCTATAGGATAATAGAGTATAGTAAAGTTGTTATGGACGTGACTTAACCAGTATTGTGCAGTGACTCTATTGTACCTATAGTGACGGATGTTTCTTGTTGCTAAAACTGTGATATTTTTTCATGTTAAACTTTTTTTTTAAACTTTTTTAAACAACTCTCATTAGTGCGATCATACAACATACAAGCCTCTGATTGCTCCGGTGATGCACTGTACTACTGTAGTGCTGTGTATCATCACTACCTGTCAGTGCAATAGTAACGGCCCCATACACATGAGATAAGTGTTGGCTGAACGGTCATTTGGCAGACGGTTATCTCTCCCGACTCCCCCATACACACAAATATTCCAGCTTTCCTGTGATCTGTATGAGAGTCACCTCCAGACTCCTCTAGCGGAGGATTATCTACAGGAAAAACAAACAGATTAGCTTCTGAGATTCAGGATGCCAGATCCTTCTCTGGCCTGAGTTCATCTGTTGGGAGGTCCCCAAATACATTATATAGTCGACCAATCCCCCCAAAAAATCAGTGCTTTCATGCACCTTTAGTCTGATGTGTATGGGGTCGTTAAAAGATTATTGAATGCTGCCTCTGGCCCGGTCTAATAGACTTTTGTAAGTTGCAGGCCCAGGCACCATTATTAGGCATTTATGTATCGTTGTAACTAGGAGGCCCCATATTATCAAGAGCTTGGGGGAGGAGGGACATTCAGCAAAACTCTACCAAACCTTCTTAGATGCCATGTTTGTTTCTGTCAGCAGCAAGTGGGTAAACTGCCAGGGTTTTTGTTGCAGCCGCACCTGTGCCATCCCTGCGGTGAACATCTATGTTCTGGTGCCCAAAAGAGGTTTTTTGTTTTTCTTAAATGTTTAACGTATTAAAAATAAGAACATTTCTTTTTGCATGTTTTTTTTCTTTTTACAAGAATTGTTGGTACCAATTTTCTTTTGAAGCATTTTAATATCTGCTTTTTTTCCGGTGTTTTTCTTGCAATATAGGAAAGCCTAAGGCCAGAAATAAACCCCATAATACACTATACATGGAGACTTTGGTATCTAATAATTTCTGTTCGAGGTGTTTGTGAAAACAAAAAAGGTTTTCTAAATGCCTCAAACTTCTATGTGTGAATGAGACATGAGATCTAACGTGATA